>NC_022011.1:38887144-38896567 GCF_000317375.1 Microtus ochrogaster | reverse complement strand
CCACAGCCTGCAGCAGACCCTGCACAGGGAGCCTCAGAGGTTAGAGTGGGCACAGCCTGCAGCAGACCCTGCACAGGGAGCCTCAGAGGTTAGAGGAAGTTCCTCGCTTCACGTTTTCCCAGGTCTGCCTGAAGCCCTGGAAACCATCCCATGGCCCCTGTGGTCCACTTGCCCTCAAGATGGCCCTTTGAGGCCTGAACAGAACCTCCCATCTCCCTGCCACAGTGCTGCCCACTCTCCCCACTCCTCCTGCAGCCCAGAGAGTGAGGCCCCATCAGATCTCTTCTGTTTTTTTTTTTTCTTTCTTTTGTTTTTCTTTTGGTTTTTCAAGACAGGGTTTCTCTGTAGCTTTGGAGAATGTCCTGGAACTCCCTTTATAGACCAGGCTGAACTCAAACTCACAGAGATCCACCTGCCTCTGCCTCCCGAGTGCTGGGATTAAAGGTGTGCGCCACCACCGCCCGGCATCAGATCTCTTCTGTAGAACACTCACAAGCTCCTCTACAGTTCTGAGCCTGCCTCCACAGGGAGGACTAAAGAGTGCTGCCCCCAAGAAGGGGGCATGGCTGTCATACAGTCAGGGGTGAGGCCATGAAGGGGCCTCTTTGCACGCCTTACCTACCCCAAGGCCCCCTTCTTAAAAAGTGGGGTGGGGCTGGAGATATGGCTCAGAGATGGCTGCTCTTCCTGAGAGCCCAGGTTCAACTTCCAGCACCCACATGGCAACTCACACCCACCTGTAACTCTGGTTCCAGGGGATTCAACACCCTCCTACAGACATACATACAGGCAAAACATCAATGCACACAAAGTAAAAATAGAGAAATCATTTATTTTTATTATTATTTTGTAATTCGCTGGACATGGTAGCTTAGACCTCTAAACCCAGCACTCACGCAGCAGAAGCAGGAAAATCTCTGTGAGTATGAAGCCAGCCTGATCTACAAAGCGAGTTTCAGGAAAGCCAGAGCTGTCCATTGAGATCTTTTCTCAAAATAAATTTAAATTTAGTTTTATTTATGTGTGTGTGTGTGTGTGTGTCTGCTTGTCATGTGTATGCAGGTGCCCAAAGAGGCCAGAAGAGAGCATCTGATCCCCTGGAACCAGAGTTACAGGCGGCTGCAAGCTGTCTGATACGTGAGCTGGGAAGTGAACCTGGGTCCTCTCCAAGAGCAAGTGCCCTTAACCACTACACAGTCTCTCCAGGATCAGCAATGGGTGTGTACATGCCGGCCAACAGGAATACCTGCTCCAGACTGCAGGCTCAGGCCCAGGAGCCATGACACACGGCATGAAGGCTAATAGAATAAAGCCATGGGACAGCCATGTGGCTCTCTGCACTTCTGTCCCCGCCTAGAAATGGGGCAGGAGAGGACACGTTTTGTCTTAAGCAACAGGATCTCTTCTGGTTCTGTCTTTCTATGTGGAGATGTGGGGAAGTGTGGTCTTGGGGATCCAACTCAAGGCTCTAACACTGACCCACACCCAAATTAACAATTTTAAAGTGGCATCTGGGACATTCACAACGTTGTACAACCACAGTTGCTACCTAGGTTCAAAACATTTTGTCACCCAAAAGGAAGCCCTGCCCTCATCAAGCCCTTACTCCTCGTTCGCCCTCCTCCCGGACTGCAGTGACCGTAATCTGCCTTCATACCACAGGCTGTCTAGCCTGTGTTTCATGGACTCAATGAGCTCCTTTTCTTAGCAGGAGGCCTGGGCAGAGCCTTTCTGTGCACACACGGGGGACAAGAAGTTGGTACGGTGGTTTGCTCCTCCTCTCTAAGCTCACGCCCCTCATCCTCAGTTGCATTTCAGAGACAGCTCTTCTTCTAGGTGCCTTTCTTTTCAGTACTCATATCCTAAAGTCAGTCTGGAGTGTGAGAAGCAGGGGTCACTGCCACAGGCATCCAGCCTACCTGATATTCACAGCAGGAGAGGTTGGACCTGAGTGAAGCCTGAAGCAGGGGCCTCTGTAGGGGGAATGGCTCTCCACAGGCGCCTGTCCTCGTGGGCTTCAGGTATGAGGAACTGGACAAATTTCCTCAAGCTGCCTAAGGAGGGGCAGCCATGAGGGAGTCAAACTCTTCTGTCCTTCAGAGAGAGCCAATCTAACAGAGCCTCAAGCGGTCCAGGAAGATTCCAATGGTACATGTGGTCTCTCTCAGGCCAAGTGGCCCTCAGTGCAGAGAGGGAGTCCTCACTGAGGATTCTGGTCCCTCTGGGGTCTGTAATGGCTGCTCCTGTCAGCATAGCTCTCTGTTGGGGCACACTATATAAATAATTAACAAAACATCTGTCTTACTTCATAACACACCTTAGCTGACACAGCTCGTGAGCCCTCAGAGACTTTCCAACTTCATACCCAAACTGAGGGGTCACTGTCTTGTCTTGTGGTGAGTAGGTCGGAAAAAAACAAGCACACATCTCTAAACTTTTCTTGGCTGAATGAGGGCCATTCCAGCACCGAGACCCAGCCCCTTGCCAAACCTGTGCTGTCTGCTATGCCCAGCAAATGCTTTGTTTTTAAATTGTATGTGTATTTGGCCTGAATAAGGATGGATTGCCTGTATGTCGGTCTGCACCGTGTCTATGCCTGGTGCCTTTGGAGGCCAAAAGAGGGAGGCGTCGGATCCCCTGAAACTGGAGTTATAGAGGTTATAAAGTGGCCATGTGGGTGCTAAGAATGGAACCCAAGTCCTCTAGAAGAGCAGCCACTGACCCTTCCAGGGCCTCCGTGTCCATTCTCTAAAATGCACAATGGAGAACTTCCAATCCCCAAAGTCCACCCTAAGCAAAGGGTGGTCATCTCCACCTGGGGCTCTGGTGAGCAGCTCTTTGTGGCCCTGTTAGTAACTGAAACAGGTTCCTAGAAGGTAACCATGTCCTCCTGCAGATTCTTAAAGGGCTGAAGGACAGAAAGGTCCTGAGCAATTCCTGCTGTCTGCCAGCTGCGCTGAGAGTGCAGTGTGAAAGGCAGCACCCCAGTAGCTTCTCCGACAACAGGGGGACCCAATGGGCAGTGGTGACACCTTTAATCCCCCGCACTCAGGAGGCAAAGGCAGGCGGATCTCTGTGCATCCTACAGAGTGAGATCCAGAACAGCCAGGGCTGCATAGAGAAACCCTGTCTTAAAAAACAAAACAGAACAGAAAAGAACCAAACAAAAAGAATCTCTTTCTCCAGGGCCACCCTGACTTTAAAGTATGAGGGTTAAACAATTTGGGGAAAAGGCAGGCGCCTCAGGCTTCCCACAGCAAGGCCCGTGCCTACGCTGTCGGCATTCCTTCACACTCAGAGGAATTCTTACACAAAGCCCCCTCTTTCTTTTCTATGAGGTCACCAGCACACAGAAGTCTAAGAGGGAAAGAACAGCTCCATGTGGGTCTTTGGAACTGAATGCATTCAGCCCCTCAGGGCCCAGCTCCAGGGGTGGGGAACAAGGGGCTTGGGGTGGGGGGCGTGATTTGGCCCAGCACAGTCCAAGAAACCTGCCTAGGAGACCAGCTCCTCAGCTTCCAGACCACGTGAGAAGTGCCTGTCTGTGTGTGTGTTGGGGGGGGGGGTATCAAGAATTGGAAACAAGCATCCCCTGCACATGTGGGTCTGTATTTACATCCACACAGCAAGTCCTATTGGAGTGACAGATGTCAAAATGCCAGATCACACTCTCAAGTTCTGGTTTCAAAGATTAACATCACAGGAAATTATACCACTAATGGATGTGCCCCAGTACTCCTTCTTTCTGGATCTTGAATCTGAAAAGGCTACAGGTTTGGCCTGAATAAGGATGGATTGTGCGTATGTCATCAAATTCAGACAGGAACAGGGAAGTTGTTTGTATGAGGTGTGTGTGTGTGTAGAGGGTGTTCTACTAACATTTTCTAAAAAAAAGACCCAGGTGGTGGCACACGCCTTTAATCCCAGTACTCAGGAGGCAGAGGCAGGCAGATCTCTGTGAGTTCCAGGCCAACCTGGTCTACAGAGTAAGTTCCAGGACAGCCAGGACTATGCAGAGAAACTGTCTCAAAAAACTGAAAGAAAAAGAGAGGGAAGGAAGGAAGGAAGGAAGGAAGGAAGGAAGGAAGGAAGGAAGGAAGGAAGGAAGGAAGAAAGGAAGACTATCATTATAGTGACAGAACTGAGACCATCCACTGCCTACTCGAAAACTTTAAAACCCTTTACAGATGCCCAAACCATCCTAAATGACACTTTGTTCCATGACCTCCCTGCTCCTTAGAGCCCCAGCTGGAAGAACTAACAAAAAGGTTTGTGTACTTTACTGATTATGATGACATCAGCAAAACTAAATTAAATAAATAAAACCACAGAAACAGGGCCTAGTTTTACCTCTGCAAATTCACAGACCAGACGGAGAGAATCTAGAAGCAAGGCTGAGCCTCTCACAAGATCTATTATGTCACAGATTCAATGCAATGCCCATCAAAATCCCAGCAAAATTCTTCAAAGACCTTGAAAAAATGGTACTCAACTCATATGGAAAAGCAAAAAACCTAGGAGAGCCAAACAATTCTGTACAATAAAAGAACTTCTGGAGGTATCACAATCCCTGACTTCAAACTTTACTACAGAGCTACAGTACTGAAAACAGCCTGGTATTGGCATAAGAACAGACAGGAGGACCAATGGAACTGAATAGAAGACCTGGATATCAATCTACACATCTTTGAACACCTGATTTGACAAAGAAGCAAAAAATATCAAATGGTGATGTGGGAGAGCCTTCTGTTTTGTGTTGATTTCATTGGTTAATAAAGAAACTGCCTTGGCCCTTTAATGGGACAGAAAATTAGGTAGGCGGAGTAGACAGAACAGAATGCTGGGAGAAAGAAGCCCAGTCAGGCAGTCTCCATGATTCTCCTCTTCGAGACAGACATAGGTTAAGATCTTTCCTGGTAAGCTACCACCTCGTGGTGCTACACAGATTATTAGAAATAGATTAATCAAGATGTGAGAGTTAGCCAATAAGAGGCTGGAACTAATGGGCTGGGCAGTGTTTAAAAGAATACAGTTTCTGTGTAATTATTTCGGGTAAAGCTAGCCGTGCGGGAGCTGGGCAGGAACGTAGCCCACCACTCTTCCAACTACAAAATGGAAAAAAGAAAGCATATTTAACAAATGATGGTATAACTGGATATCAACATGTAGAAGAATGAAAATAGACCCATATCTATCACCATGCACAAAACTCAAGTCCAAATGGATCAAAGACCTCAACATAAAGCCAGCCACACTGAACCTTATAGAAGAGAAAGTGGGAAGTACATTTGAACACATTGGCACAGGGAACCACTTCCTAAATATAACCCCAGCAGCACAAACACTGAGAGAAACAACTAATAAATGGGACCTCCTGAAACTGAAAAGCTTCTGTAAAGCAAAGGACACTGTCAACAAGACAAAACGACAGCCTACAAAATGGGAAAAGATCTTCACCAACCCCACATCAAACAGAGGGCTGATCTCCAAAGTATACAAAGAACTCAAGAATTTGGTCACGAAAAGAACAAATAATCCAATAAAAAAAAATGGAGTACATCCCTAAACAGAGAACTCTCAACAGAGGAATCTAAAATGGCTGAAAGACACTTAAGGAAATGTTCAATATCCTTAGTCATCAGAGAAATGCAAATCAAAACAACTCTGAGAGTCCATCTTACACCTGAAAGAATGGCCAATATCAAAAACACTGATGACAACTTATGCTGAAGAGGTTGTGGGGAAAAGGGAACACTTCTGCATTGCTGGTGAGAATGCAAGCTGGTACAACCCCTTTGGATGTCAGTGTGGCGATTTCTCAGAAAATTAGGAAACAACCTTCCTCAAGACCCAGTAACTTTTGGGTATATATCCAAAGGATGCTCAATCATGCCACAAGGACATGTGCCCACCTAAGTTCATAGCAGCTTTGTTTGTCATAGCCAGAACCTGGAGAAAACCTAAATGCCCCTCGAACGAAGAATGGATAAGGAAAATGTGGTACATTTACACAATGGAGTACTACACAGCAGAAAAAAATAATGACAGCTTGAATTTTCCAGGAAAATGGATGGAGCTACAAAACATTATTTTGAGTGAGGTAACCCAGACACAGAAAGACAATTATCACATGTACTCACTCATAAGTGGTTTTTAAACATAAAGCAAAGAAAGTTAGCCTACAAACCACAATCCCAGAGAACTTTGACAACAATGAGGACCCTAAGAGAGACTTACATAGATATAATCTACATGGAAAGTAGAAAGTAGAAGAAGACAAGATATCCTAAGTAAATTGGTAGCATGGGGACCTTGGGGGAGGGCTGAAGGGGAAGGGGAGAAGCATGGAGGGGACCAGAGAAAAATGTAGAGCTCAATAAATATCACTAAAAAAAAGAAATTAGAAAAAGATCTGTATGTCACACCTCACATCGTATTGCACGGCACTTTGCAAATGTTCATCAATTTGCAGACATTCTTGAAAGGAGAAGAGATAACTATTAATGCTGGAAGATACGGAGCTGGGCAGGCACAGCTCAAACCACACAGTCCTCTCGGAAACGGAAGTGAATGAGGAAGTGACTGGCAGACCCAGTTCTGAATGACAGGTGACAGGAGCCTTTGTAGTTGTCCAGAATGAGAATGAGGTCCTGAGGCAGCTCAGCCCCAACTCCTCACAAGGTCAGAGGGATGGACTTCTCCTGGGGCGGAGTCCAGCTTCCTCTCCAACAAAGGCTTAGAGGTACCAACCTGTATCTGGGATGTTTATTTAATTAATTAGTTTATTTAGATGGTGTTTTGTATAATCCTGGGTAGTCTGGTATTGAGGCTGGCCTGGAACTCAAAGCAATCCTCCTGCTTCAAGCCTTCCAAAGTGCTGGGATTGTGATCATGAGCCACCTTACATTGGTTTAACACTATCTAATCTTGAATGGGTCACCAAGTCCTCGACCCTCACCTCCCAATTTGGTTCAACCTGAGAAGAGGAGGGAAATATTATTCTCCTTTTGACAATGATTTGGCCATCTATGGCACTCGGAAAGACTAGCCCCTTCACTCTGGTGGCTCAGTGGCCTTTGGGAAGACATCTCCCATTGTGCTGAAACCCAGCAAGCCCTGCCGAACCT
This sequence comes from Microtus ochrogaster, assembly GCF_000317375.1. Taxonomy (NCBI): domain Eukaryota; kingdom Metazoa; phylum Chordata; class Mammalia; order Rodentia; family Cricetidae; genus Microtus; species Microtus ochrogaster. The sequence continues at coordinate 38,889,440 of NC_022011.1, read as the reverse complement.
GGCTGGTGATAAGTCAGCTTTACAGTATCCAGCAGAGTGCAACACAGTAAAGGTAGCTATGTGCCTTCAAGTTAAGAAGGCTGGCCCTAGAATCAGAGACAGGAGTTTAAATCCTGACTTCATCATTTACCCGTTTATTAACTTACCTAGATATTGACTTTGCAAGTTCACGGGAAGACTACAGACTCTGTCAGAACAAGTCTGGGTTCAATTCTGGGTCTACTGCATATCTAGTCTCTCCATGTCCTGGTTTCTTCATCTATAGAATGGGCACCATGACAGTTCTCATCTTTACAGTGTTGATAAACACACAGGAAGAAATAACTTCAAACTTCGTGCACCAAGGCCAGCACAGGGCATAATGAGGGCCATGGTCACGGCACTACCAGCCAGTTCATCTCTCATAGTGTCTGTTTTCTCAACTGTGCAATAGAGACAAGGACCTCTGACTTACGGTGAACCCTAACTGAGTCCTCAGCACCCAGGTTGTGCACCTTAGGAAGTGAAGATCAAATCCTGGGCTCAATGGAAGGAGAAAAAAACCTCGAAAGCAGGCAGGTGGCTCAGGTTTTGGTTGCCACCCTCTCTCCGCTGGCCCCAGGAGCACATGTTTGATCTCTATGATTCAGACTTCTTGTGCACAAAACCAAAATCAGAACGGGATACCAGGAGAGTCAAGGACCCCCAGAACCATTCTCAGCACACAGTAGGTACTCCATCTTAGCACACATTAGGTTTCTCTCCTCCTTCCTTACTCCGCATGCCACCTGAGAAGACCAGGCTCTTCCTTTCTAGAAACAGCTCTAAATCCTGGCCAGCCAGAGCTTAAGTCTGAGACTTGAATTTTCAGAGACAGCAAAATGACTTTTTAAGTCATTTCTGAAGCAGATGGGGCTCAGAGTCTCACAAACCACGGGGACCATTTTAAATCCCGGGCCTTTTCTTCTGGGAAGTTAAGCAAGAACCTTCCCAAATGTTTGCTGTGGGGCCCTCTGCCAGGGAGTGACTCACTCCTCCGCTCCCCACAGGCATATTTTATTTGGGGGTGGGGGATCCAGCGAGGGCCTGGCCCTGATGGGGGAGGGGAACAGTTCCAGCACATCCAGAAGGTGGGGATATTTTTTCCCCCAGTTTTCAGGACAAAGAGAAAAAAAGAACATGGGTCTTTTTTGCTTCCTTCCAGCTTTTGTCTGCTGAAAGACTATGTCCAAAGTTCACTGCTTAAGTTCCTCCTGTCGGAGTCAGGCACCCATTCAATGAAATTCTTCTCCCGTTAGCAACAGGGATTTTTAATGCGCCCCTTTACACACACCAGACTACTGTACGGACATTTTTCCCCTCAGAGAGTCAAGCTGCATTTTGCCCAGCGGAGAGAAGCTCAGACAGAAACTTTGTAAAGTTTGCTTTAAAGTAGTTAAAACTTTCAACTGAGATTTTCAACACATAAACTGTCAGTTAAAACCACAAGGACAGCCCTTAGAGGACGTGTCCCAAGTATGCTGACACCCATTTGTTACTATCTCTGAGGCTCAGATAAGCCGGGAGAATATGATTAACTTAGAGGGACAGTCACAGAGAGCAAGTAACTGGGGCCCTGGGTCTTCCTAGGACCTAACCCCTAAGTATGGGGGGCAGCAGAGTCCAAATCTGGCCTAGCTGGAGACAGCCACGAACAAAGCCAGGGAACTCAGACGGATTTTGAAAACCTCAAGTCAAGTTCAGGGCAGACCCATCCCCAGCCTGCGTGGCCATGCAGAGTCCTGCCAAGGCTGGGCTGAGCTGCTTCCACCGGAGTCAGACCCTGGGCATCTGCGGGTCTGTCCCTGAGCCCCAGACTCACAAAATCCGGCCCTGCACGCATCCGGTAACCTCTCCGGGCAGGGTCAGTCGGCACATCACACACACTGGCCTACAGTGTAGGGTGCTACACTGGTTCTTAAACACACATGTACGGAATTTGTACACTTTGGCCCGCGCACGTGTGTCCACATTCACTCGGGAATGTTCAGACACGTGGGCACATGTACTCCCTGGCACCCACGGTAAATGCTCGACACACAGATAAGCGGGAGCCTAGTCCATCCTCCCGCGCTGGTCCACCCCAAACTCACAGCCCAGGCCCCCGGTATGCACACGCACGCACTCCCGTGCAGCGGAGCGGTCGGAGCCCAGTCGCCGACACCTCGGCCTCCTGCGGGCGTCCCCGCCACCTTCTCGGGAACGCGAGCGCGCCCACTGCCTCGGGCGACGGCCCCAAGCCCTGGCCCGCGCCCCTCGCCCGCCCCAGGCCACTCAC
>NC_022011.1:38886170-38887034 GCF_000317375.1 Microtus ochrogaster | reverse complement strand
CGCCGCCCCCTGCGCCCGTGCGCGCGGCCGCCACGCAGGCTAAGGGGGCGCCGGGGGCGCGCTCCCAGCCTTGGCGCTTGATCGTCCGGCCCAGGTGGGGAGACGGAGGCCCACACTCCAGGTCCTGGCCACTGAACCCCTCTACGCGGGCTTTAGACTTTTGAAATGCAGGTTCGCAGGGTAGCCAACCCGTGGACCCTTTCCCGTGCTCACGGGGTCCCATCAGCTGACATTGCTCCTATCTCAGCCCTAGCCCGACTGAAATTGACCTACCCAGAGAGGGCAGCTGGAGATGAAGCTCACTAGGTAGAGTGCTTTCCTAATCTCAGCACCTGTAACCTCAGCTCTGGGGAGCGTAGGCAGGAACGTGGGAGAGTCAAGGTCATTCTTGCTTTATAGTAAATTCCAAGCCAGCCTGAGCTACAGGAGACACTGTCTAAAAAATAGTGCTTATTGTGTACAATAGTACAAATAGTGCTCAATATAGGTACAGAAGTAGACTCATGGGCAAATCCAAGTCCCTTCCCCCGAAGCACCGGTGTTCCTGGGAACTCCAGGCCAGCCAGGCCAATGTGCTAACGTTTCTAGAAGGAGTAAATGAATCCACTGGGGGGCCATTCAAATAACCCAGTGAGAACCTACCTCAAAGCGGAAGGAAAGAACGGACTCCAACAAATTGTCTCTAACCTCCCCGTGCCCTTCACGAACCCTTTACGAAATACATGCACATTGTATGGTGTGTGTTAAAAAAAAAAAAAGTCTTAATCTATGACTACTTAACAACCCACTAGGAGCCGGGCGGTGGAGGCGCACGCCTTTAATCCCAGCACTCGGGAGGCAGAGGCAGGCGGATCTCTGTGAGTT
>NC_022011.1:38871426-38885952 GCF_000317375.1 Microtus ochrogaster | reverse complement strand
CCAAGTTTCTCTGGGGAGCAAAATAAGAAGAGTCCTACATCCTCTCAAGAGGGGATGCTCCTGGATGGGACAGGCTTTACTGCTTAAGCCAGAGCACCCCCAGGCACTGCTGGCTGGTCACAGGATGGCATCCTGCTGAGTGTGCTTCAGCTACCTGCCCTTCCTGAATCCACAGCTATCAAGCTATAACCTATAGGGAGGAAAGGTTTCCCGGCTGGCCCCTCTGCCTGCCTTGTGGGGTTCAGCCCCTGCGAGGAAGGCGTCATGCCTTGTGCCCATTTTTTTTTTTTTTTTTTTTTGGTTTTTCGAGACAGGGTTTCTCTGTGGCTTTGGAGCCTGTCCTGGAACTAGCTCTGCACAAAGATCCACCTGCCTCTGCCTCCCGAGTGCTGGGATTAAAGGCGTGCGCCATCATCGCCCGGCTTTGTGCCCATTTCTTATATGGCATTAATAAGGCTTATGCCCAAAGTCTCCCAGGTGGTGAGTGGGTGAACTGGAAGCAGATGACAGATGTCTGGTGCTAGGCAACGTGGCTCTAGGATGCTGGTATAGGAAAGGTGTGGTTGCCAGCCCAGAGCAGCTAGGCTAGTCACTGCCCCGGAAGCAGGGAACTGACTCCAGCAAGTTGTTTCTGACTTCCACATATACACTGTGAATTGTGCCATGTTCCAGGTAGGAACCTGAGGCTCAGAGAAGTCAAACAAGAGGTCCTAGGTCACACAGCCAGTGATAACCCTTAGAGGGAGGTCTGGCTACAAGCAAGCTGACTATGGCTAAGTGTTAAGAGACTCAGAGGCCCAGTCCACAGACCTCCACACATACCCAGTAAGGTGAGCAGGAGGGTGGAGCTTCCATAAGGTTTCTAAGGGGTAGGTGGGCAAAGTCACACCCAGCCTGTTCCTGTCTTTTTTCCTTCTCACTTCTATTTTCTTCTCTTTGGCCATGGACCGGGCAGATGGGTTGCAGACCCTGCTGACAAGCTGTGGCATGAAGTCAAGTTCAGTCAGCTCTGAGTCCTTCATGTTTCCTACAGCAGCCCCCATCTCTCTGCAGGGGAGGTGAGGGAAAGGCACAAGGTTCCTCAGCTCCCGCCACTTTTGTTCTCAACTCACAGAAATTTTCAGGGAGTCCCTAAATGAGTCACTATGAAGAGGTGCTTGCAAAACTCCCCCAGATTTAGAGCAGCTACCTCCCTATGCTCTAGGCTTGCCTGTGCCTCCCACTGCCAGCCACAACTAGGAATGTGGTCTCAGGGGCCGGCTCTGCGTCTGCCAGGGAGGCTTTCAGGATGAGGTGGTGTTGTTTCATTATTGCTCGCAATAGAGGAAGAGAAACCATTTTGACTCTTCTTGGGGAAGCAGCCAGAATCTTCTGCTGCTGGCCCTGCCATTGGCAGGACCTTTATTCTCTTTATCCCCTGAATAAGGGTGGCATTACATGGATGGCAGATGAAGACACAACAGCTCTCAGAAGGAGAGAGGTGTGAGTATGGGTGGGGTTTGCTCCTGAATGAGGCATTGCTGGGGCATGGAGGCAAGAGGGCAGTTCCTGAAGGGAGTCAGGGGAACCAGGCTGCACCTTGGCACACTCTGGGAGTACAGCGTCTCCTCGCTGCCTTCTTGGTAATAGGATTAATTTACTTATGTGTTTTTTAGATGGGGGAAGGGTGTCTCGTGTTCCTTAAGCTGTCCTTGAACTCCTGGACCAGATAGCTTTCTGCCTTAGCTTCCCAAGAAGCTGGACCTTGCCAACTCTGATGGTATCTAGAGTGCCAGGTTTGCCTGTGATCCTCATTTGCTCTGTCCTCCTATCTGCTGTGATCATCTATAGCAACCTTCTCGCCCCCAAAGTGCTTCTCTTGGAAGACCAATGATGTGCATCTTCCTGAAGGAAATGCAGTACTCTCGCCTCCCACCTGGAGACACCTAACTGTTGAGAAATGCCCTTGGAGGACTTTCACTATCTCACTGTGGCCAGGGGCTCTCCAATTTGGCCAGACTGTCTGGCCAAAGAACCCCAGGAATCGTCCAGTCTCTGTCTCCCCAGTGCTGGGATTAAAAACCCCACCAGCATACCCATACCCAGTTTTAGGTCACAGTTTCAAATCCTGATTTAAATCCTTCGTAATGAGCACCCAGGACTGAGCCCTTAAGGACACCTTGACTAGTCTTCTTAGCTTTCTGTTGAGGTTCCTCTGAAGAGCCTGTGAGCATCACAGAGTGTTAGACACACTATGCTGCACTGCTCCTCCCCTGGAATGGGCACTTTGCAGCTTCTAGATGACCACAAGCATGGCAAGAGGCCTGCAGAGGCCATTTGGGTCATGGTATGAAGGTCAGAGATCAACTTTGAATATTATGTCTTAAAAGCTATTCACCTTGATTTTTTTATTTTTTTTATTTTTTAAAATATTTATTTATTTATTGTGCATACAATATCCTGTCTGTGTGTACATCTGCAGGCCAGAAGAGGGCACCAGACCTCATTACAGATGGTTGTGAGCCACCATGTGGTTGCTGGGAATTGAACTCAGGACCTCTGGAAGAGCAGACACTGCTCTTAACCACTGAGCCATCTCTCCAGCCCTCACCTTGACTTTTTAAATTAATTAATTGTTTTGTTTTGTTTTGAGGCAGGTTTTCTCTGTAGCTTTTGAGCCTGTCCTGGAACTAGCTCTTGTAGACCAGGCTGGCCTCGAACTCAAAGAGACCCGCCGGTCTCTGCCTCCTGAGTGCTGGGATTAAAAGCATGTGGCACCAATGCCTGGAAGATTAATTTACTTTTATGTGCATAAATATTTTGCCTGCATTCATGTATGTGTGCCACATGTGTGCCTGGTGCTTATGGAGGTCAGCAGAGATCCCTGGAACTGGCGTTACAGATGCTTGTGAGCACTGGGAATTGGGACTCGAATCAGGATCCTCTGCAAGAGCAGCAAGTGCTCTAAACTGCTGAGCCACCTCTCTGGTCAGCATCTTTCTTTTTGATATAAAGTCTCTCCTGGCCTGAGGCCCATTGATTTGACTAGGCTGACTGGCCAGTGCTTCCCAGAGATCTCCCTGTCCTGGCTGTATAGCACTGGGATTATATGCACATGTCATAACACTTGGCTTTTTGTATAGTTGCTGGGAATCGAACTCAGGTCCTCAAGTTTGCTTGGCAGGCCTGTTACCAACTGAGTCATTCCCCGAGCCCTTAATGGGCCTTTAAAGCTCAGGATGTTTGCTGTTGGAACATAGGTCTTCTGATGTTGGCCTGAGAGAGATAATGGCTGGAGACTTCATTTCTTTCCTCCTCTGGGAGAAGGAAAATAAGGACTCACCTTGGCACCTTGAATCTCCTTGGAAGCCTCAGAAATCCATTGTGCCCAGAAATCCCCTCACTCCAAGGGCAGACATGGTGCTACCTGTTGTCCAGATTACTTATATCTCCCCTTCCACACTTGATATTGAATGGAATAGCAGTTGGTCCAGCGGAAACATAAACGAGCAATGAGCCTACTCAGACCTGCTTTTCTCCTTCTAGTGAGTTTCCCTGTGTGGGTATCCGGTCCTAGATGGGAGAGTTCACAGAGAAGAAAATTGGTGCTGCTGGGTGGTGGTGGTGCTCGCCTTTAATCCCAGGAGGATCTGTGTGAGTTCAAGGCCAGCCTGGTCTACAGAGTGAGTTCCGGAATAGGCTCCAGAATCTAGACAGAAAAGCCCTGTCTCAAAAAACAAAACGAGAGAGAGAGAGAGAGAGAGAGAGAGAGAGAGAGAGAGAGAGAGAGAGAGAACAGAAACCTGGTGTTTAGTGAGGTAAACCAGTGTTCTAATATCACATCTTTTCTAAATGTGAGTGTGGGGGAGGGTGTGTGTGGGTGTGGGTGCCTATACCTGTGTGTATAGAGTGTGTATAGAGGTCAGAGGACAACCTCATGATATCCTCAGAATTGCTGTCACCTCCTTTGAGATAGTCTCTCACTGGCCTGGAGTTCACCAATTGGGCTGTCCAGCCAGTAAGCCCCAGGGATTAATTGCATGTGCATGCCCTCACATGGAGACCTTTCACCTGGGTTCTGGGAATCAAACTCTGGTCCTTCTGCTTGCAAGACAAGCATTTTATTGACTGGGCTATCTCGCCAGTCCTAACGTACATTTGTGCGGAGCATGTGGTAGGTCTGGGCTGTTTACTTCGTCTCTCTGCATTGCTACATATGAAGGGATAGGAGACAAATGAACCAGGTCAACCAGTCCTACCTTGATTGTTTCTTTCTGAGTATTCAATGTCCTTTTGTCTTTGGGAGCAAGTAATGGAGCCAGGTAACCCTTCTCATTTCCTAGGGGACCGTCTGCTCCGGGCCTGTCTGCATGGCCAAGGCCTAGACTAGGCTGGCTGTTCTCAGAGCAGATGGAAATAAGGGCTATTTGTATTTAAGGCCAGTGACACACCATTGATCCTCCAGTCCCAAACAGGAAGTGAATGGCCTGGTGGAATTGGGTGTGGCTTTCTCAGCCCTGGTTTGCTGGGGGGAAGAATCAATTTTCCTAGCCCCCAGCACATACCAAAAGCCATTTTAGAGATGGCGTGGGGGAGGAAGATGGAGGGGACTACAAACCTTCATTTGTTTAAGACAAGGTCTCACTATGTAATTGCACTGACTAGCCTTGAACTTAATCCTCCTGCCTCTGCCTCCTGAGTGTGGTGATTGCAGGTATGAAACACCAAGCCCAACTGAGGCCTAGAGTTTTGAGGGTTATTTGTAGATTTATTTTATTTTATGGGTATGAATAGTTTGCTTTCATGGATGTATGTGCATTATGTGTCCAAGGAGGCCAGAAGCGGCCATCAAAATCCCTGGAACTGGAATTACAGTTGTGAGCTACCATCTGGATTCTGGGAATTGAAACCCAGTCCTCTGCAAGAACAATAAGTGCTCTTAGCCACTGAGCCAATTCTCCAGCTCAACGCCTAGAGTCTTAAAGGCAAAATTGGGAAGGGGCTTATGGCTATCTTGGCATTGCCTCTTCCCACCCGTAATTCCAAAGCAGTAGCATCCTGCAAAGGTGGAAGTTATCAGCTAAACCAACCCCTCATCAAGATAGGAAAGCCCTTCCTCTGTCTCACTGATGCTCTGGGTGCCCCGCTGTTGCAACTCCTGCTGTTTTGGGGTGATTTTCCCGAAAGGATATGGTGGTACATGCTCGCTCTGAAGGAGAGGTGATGAGTCTAAGAGCTTCAGAGCTTCTGAAGAGAGACGCAGGTATAAGCACTGTGCAGCTCTGACCGGAATTGCTCAGCAGAGCCCTGGACAGGCAGCTGTTTTACCTCGCGCATTCTTCCTGAAGCCTGGAGCTGAATACTATAGTACTGTAACCCATGCCCCTAGGGCAGAGCTGGGCCTAAGGATTCTAGCCAGAAACCCAGACTCTGCCGGGAGTTAAAAGCCTGGCTCCCCAGTTCCTGGCTTTAAGCCGGTTCTTTCAGCTCTCATAAGGAACTGTAAGCAAGAATGTGTTTCTTACCAGGCTGGGATTGGGGGGTGCCCCAGGGAAGAAATCACAATCCTTTCTGGCACTATCATAAGGGACCACAGCCCTAGGGCAAAAGAAGATGAGGGGAAAGGACAGTGTTTGTCCTTGTTCGTATGACACAGACTTCAGACAGACTCAAAGGCCCAGGACAAACTGCTTATTTAATTAATTGGTGTGTGTCTGTCTGCTTGTCTGTCTGAGGACAACATTGTGGAGTCAATTCTCTTTTCCCGGACCCAGTTCATCAGGCTTGCAGCAGGCACCTTCAGCTGCTGAGCCACCTCACCCACCCAAGCTGTCCTTTGGCCACATAGAGTCATGATCAGATAAAAGTCCACCTTCAGATGGCAATGGACAGAGTCATGATTGGACAAAAGTCCATCTGCAGACTACTGGACCCAGCTAGGCCTGTCGGTACAGATTCTTCTAGGCCTTGCCTAGTGTAGGGCAGAATGTTGCTGGAATGATCATGTGATTTACTGTCAGACAAAGTATCTTAACAGCTAGCTCTAAAAAGAGAGCTGGGAAGGTTCTAATGGCATTTTTAGACTGTGGGTTTTTGGGATAGGGGCATCTGGTTCCCATGATCCACTTGGGAGAAGAAAGAGTCTAGCTCCCACAGCTTGTCTCATGTGAGAAAGGAGAAGAGGCAGGGTCTGCACTGACCCGAGCTCAGCAATGACTTAGCCAGAGTCCTTGGGGCTCACCTGCTCCTGCCTCTCCAGTGTTCCCAAGCACACAGCAGCACAGCTAGCACTTTTACACAGGGATCAAACTCAGGTCCTCACTCTCATAAGGCAAGAAATTTTTTTTTTATTTTGGCCAATTCTATACTTTTTATTGACTTTTTTTGAGCTCTACATTTTTCTCTGCTCTCCTCCTTGCCCTCCCCTCCCCCTTCAAACCTGCCCCAAGGTCCCATGCTCCCAATTTATTCAAGAGATCTTGTCTTTTTCTATTTCCCATGTAGATTAGATCTATGTAAGTCTCTCTTAGTGTCCTCATTGTTGTTTAAGTTCTCTGGGATTGTGGTTTGTAGGCTGGTTTTCTTTGCTTTATTTTTAAAAACCACCTATGAGTGAGCACATGTGATAATTGTCTTTCTGTGTCTGGTTTACCTCACTCAAAATAATGTTTTGTAGCTCCATCTATTTTCCTGAAAAAGTCAAGAACTTTTATAGCTGAACCATCTACCATTTAAGATTCTCATGCCCAGCTGGACATGATGCCTCATCCTTATAACCCCAGCACACAACCAGCAGGAAGTAGAGGCAGGTCAATGAGAACAGGAGAATTCTGGGAAGGAGGAAGCCCATTCCTCCCCAGTCCTGTCCTAATCACAGAAAAAGGAAGATGTGATTGCCCCGCTGAAAAAGGTACCGAGCCATGTGGCTAACATAGATAAGAATAATGGGTTAATATAAGTTATAAGAGTTAATAAGAAACCTGAGCTAATGGGCCAATCAGTTTATAGTTAATGTAGACCTCTGTATGATTTCTTTGGGACTTAACGATTGCGGGAACTGGGCAGGACAGAAAACCCCGACAACACTCAATCACTAGTTTGTGGATAATGCCTCTATTTTGAGGGTGTAGTTTTCAAGACCCTTAAAATACCAAACCCATGTATAGCAGAAAATAACATTAACACTGAGTCTGTGTACTTCCTAGTCTAGCCGTTGGCATTGACCTGTATTATCTCACTTAATTAACTAAGCATTGCCCATCTGCCCAGATATCTGTAGAGCTGAGTGCTTGTCACTTTTTTCACCATATGTTCTGTGAAAAGATTCCTTTATAGATTTGTCCTGCTGTTCCTTGATCTGTCGTTTGTTATGGTGGAAGGTGGGCTATTGTCCTTATGAAGGGAAGGTATGGGTATCTGTGCCCTGCCCTCCCAGAGCAGAGGAAGGCAGCCAACCTGCCAGTAGAGTCTGTGGTTCCTTCCCAACCCTCTCCCTTCTTTAGTTTCCATAGCCTTTCCATGAGAGCATCAAGATTAACAAAGAGATAGAGAAGGACTCAGGTTCCTCAACTGGACCAGAGCCAGGTCGAGGATGGAAGCCACACCCTGCACAGGCAAGCTGAAAACTGTACCACCGAGCTAGGACCACCGCTCCTCCTGACTCCCGTGTGTAGTGGAGTGTGGGCTCACACCACGGAACACTGCTGGGAGGAATTTCACACCCTCCCCAGAGAGGGGTACAGCACACAGTGGGTAGCATAGGAACTTAAGACTTGAGGGGAACTGAAACCAACTTGGATTTTAACTCCTTTTTTTTTTTTTCGAGACAGGGTTTCTCTGTGGTTTTGGAGCCTGTCCTGGAGCTAGCTCTTGTAGACTAGGCTGGTCTCGAACTCACAGAGATCTGCCTGCCTCTGCCTCCCAAGTGCTGGGATTAAAGGTGTGCACCACTACCGCCCGGCTAACTCCTTTTTCTTCCTGGCTCTGTGACCCTGGACTAGTCAACTCACATTTCTGATTGACCCTAGTAGTCTAAAGGGGCAGTGAAGGGACCGGAGTGGAAGGTTTTCTTAGTGAGTGCGGGAAGACTTCTGAATCTTTCTGAATACTGGTAATTTCTTTTGTCTTACAGCCCATGAGTGGGTTTAAGAAAGGCCAATGCTTGGCTCCCTGGGCAGCCAAGGGAAGGGAGACCCTGGGTTTCCATTCTTAGGAAAGGCAAGAGCTGAGGCCCTCCACCCAGTCCCTGCTCCACCCAGCCTGGTCCACCTCCTCTGGTCAGCAGTGATGGAAGGTTCTGGTCTTCCTTTGTTCCCAGATGTGGCATTAAGGGGGAAGGAATGCAGACTCTGCCTACAACAGTGTGTTGAGGGGCCTTGCAGAGAGTCACAGTCTGGGGAGGGTCCCCCCAAACCCAATCAGTTGCAAGCCCAACCCAGCCTCCAATGGAGAGGAAGAGAGAAAAGTCAGTCTGCAGGCTGGAGGCCTTCTTGTATGAACTTCAGGAGTTAAGAATTCCTGAATGGGGAGGACTGGGAGGCAGGACAGCTTAGGCTATTTCAAGAGCAAGAAAAATGACTGGTTTAGGTGCCCTGAACAGCAGTGGACCAGGTCCCAAAACAAGGATTCTCTCTCTCTTGTGAAGGCACCAGACATTTACTGGGCTTATTACCTTCTAGACTAAAAGCCTCTTGACTTAGGAATTGTAATAAACACTTTCTGATAGTTAGCAACACCCAGGCTCAGGAGGGATTCCTAAGCTACAAAAAACACAAGAAAAGGAAAGAGGCCTAAGAGGTCACTCCTTCCTAGTGCAGATCCTAGCCTGCAAAGCCATATCTTGGAGACACAGGAGATGACAGCCAGTACAACCTGCAGCCGACTTCCAAGCTGGGCACATGGTACCCTCTTGCCCAAGAAACTACTTCCTCACCGCATCTGCTCATGTCTCTCCATCTCCATTTCATTCTATCAGCTACCAGGGCCGTCCATTCCCACTTGCCCATGACAGCCAGGCTCATGGCTATTTGTTGCTTATGGAGTCCTTTAATGCTCAAGGAGTCCTGGGAGAACAATCTATGACAGCCACTGCCCCCAGATTTCATGGGGTGGGTCTGAGGAAGAGTGACTCCATGCCGCTGCCTGTATTGTCTCGTCTCTGGAGTGTCCTCCTTCAGTGCATGCAGTGTCAGCCACTCTGAAGAGTAGAGCCCTGGACCCAGACAGATCCTAGTCACCATTGCCAAGCAGATGTCATATACCTGGGTATCCAGACTCCAGAAACTTCCATGATGGTGTTTGCTCATCTATATCACCTGTGTGGAATGCCACATCAGAGATGCCTCACCTAAACCATTCAAGATTCTTTCTGGGCTTAAGATAGGGTGCTTGCCTACTGCTTATGAGGTCCTGGGTTTGACTCCTACTACTGAACACACCAGAGGAGTTTGCACATACCTGTAATCCCAGTGCTCAGAAGGTCAAGGTGGGCATTTGTATCCTTCCACACTCTGGAACACTTCCTGTGCTCTAGGCTTACCGTGCTTGGGGCCCGGAAAATGATCTCTCACCAGCAAACTTCCTTTGGGTACTTCTGCTTCCTATCCTCAACCAGAAAATCTGGAGTTTTTCTTCCCTGAGACAGGCCTAGAAACCAGACCCCTCCCCACCATGCCAACCCTACTCAAGATGTCACTCCAACTTTCCCTTCCTGTCCAGGTAAGAGACTAGGAGCCTTTCTTGCTGACCTTGTAAGGAAACATCCCACCCCACATCTAGGGGAAGACATGCTACAGTCAAGGGGCCAAAGAGACAGGGAATACTCAGACAGACTTATGACCTAGCTGGTTTTCTCCACTTAGCCCACCTTCAAAGCTCACTCCAGTTGGTCCAATCACACTGCTGTACGTGTGTGTGCATGCTCCATTGGAGCTAAACACACAGATGATCCATCTCGCCTCCAGAGACTTCAGTCTGAAGGCTCCTGTATTGTGCCAAACAATGACCAAGTAAACGTCCTCACTTCCCTCCTGCTGGCTTGTCTTTCGTTGGGGCTGTTGGTTGTGAACATTTATGGGGTGCAGGTAAGGACCTTTTTCTATCTCTCTACAAGCATGCCAGGCTTTTCCTGGTCTTTAGACTTCAGCACACGCTGCTTCCTTTCCCTGAACTGTCCTTTCTCTCCACCGTTGAGACAAACACTTATTCATCCATCAGGACCTGTACCCCAAACCCTTTCCTAGAATATTAATGCTCACTTAGCAGATGCTGAGCATTCTACAGATCACCTCAGCTGACAGAGCAATGACTTGACAAACAGTTCACACTTCTGTGAAGATTTCCTGGCCCCAGAGAGGTTTTTCTTCCCTCGTAGAGTGGCTCCCTTAGCAGCAGCCTAATGCCACATGCTGCTATGGTCTTGATTGAATGACCTATCTCCCTGGACTGACCACTAAAGGGCATAGACCAAGGCTGACCCAACTCAGCAGATCCTCAGGTCATAGGACTGGCATTGTGCACACCATTCTTCTAGAAGGAGAGGGGCTCCTGGAAGACCTCTCAGCTCCCACTCTGCAGTTGATTCACCACACCTGGTCTTATACCCCTCCCCTTCCCCACCCTAAGTCCCAGGAGCCCCACCCTTCTCCCGTGTTGTCTGTTCTATTGCCTGACCCCCTTCCCTTTCCTAAGTCATACTTCTCCTTCTCATGTTCTCCTTTCTGTTTCATGACCTAAATATTTATATAGAAATTAGAAATCTGGGGTCTGCCCGTGAGAGAAAACATGCCATTGTCGTTTTGGGCTTGGATTATCTTGTTTAATATAATACTTTGAAGATCTCAGCTTTTGCCCTGGCTTTCTGGTACTCATTGTATAAACCAAGCTGGCCTTGAACTTTCAGTTACACTCTTGTCTCTGAGAACCGGGACTGTGGTGTGCACTGTCACACCAGCTTGAGACTGTTGACTTCTGGCACACAAATTCACCAGGGTTTGTCTAGACAGCTCCCTGTGAGTGCTGTACATGGGTCTCCCTCTACACAGTTTCAGCTGCCACACAGTATCCCAGTGTAACCCCATGATCCAGGCACCTAAGGAGGTGTTTGGGGTGGATTGAACCTAGGGCCTCCAGCACGGTAAGCAAGTGCTCAACCACTTAGCTTCATCCTCAGTTTTCTTTGCATTTTGAGACAGGGTCTCAATAAGTTTCCCAGGCAAGCCTCGAACCTACAATCTGCCTGCCTCAGCTTCCTGAGTGGGTAGGATCACAGGCTGAACCACCAAGCTTGGTTCTCAGGAGGCATTTTAAGGGGGAAGCTTCTATTCTGTTCTTCCAAAAAAAAAAAAACAAAAAACAACAGATTCATAAGTAGACTCTCACCTCTTTTTAGAGAACTGGCTTCAACGCTGTTGCCCATTGGAGAGATTGCTCAGTGGTTAAGAGCACTGGTTCCTCTTCCAGAAGAAGCAGGTTTGAGTCTTAGTACCCACATGATGTCTTAAGACTCTGTAATTCCAACCCTGGGGGATCCGACTCCTTTCTCTGGCCTCTGCGGCACCAGGCACACATGTGGTACACAGACATACATGCAGACAAAACATCCACACACATAAAATAAAAATCTGTTGCCCATTGTATTATATACAGTTATTTTACTTTTTTATTCTTTGTTACTTTAAAATCCTGAGTAGCACTATTAGCAGACATTTTCTCCCAGTCTTTGGTTTGTCTTTTTATTTTCTTAGCAGTGACTTGCATGAAGTAGATGTTTTTAATTTTGATAAAGCTTAGCTGGGCAGTGGTGGTGCAGGCCTTTAATCCCAGCACTCCGGAGGTAGAGACAGGCGGATCTCTGTGAGTTGGAAGCCAGCATGTTTTACAGAGTGAGTTCCAGGACAGCTAGGACTTTTTTTTTTTTTACAGAGAAACCCCATCTCAAGAAACCAACCAAATCAAATAAATAAATAAAGCTGATAAAGCTCAAATTATAAACTTTGTCTTTGCTTTCTCCGGGGTCTAAAATACTTCAGGCTAGTCTTGGTCTCTTTGTAGCCAAGGATGACTCTGAACTTCGGAACCTCCTGTCTCTACTCCCCGTGCTGGGATCACAGAAGTGCACTACCACATCTTGTACAACACTGAGGATCAAACACAAGGCTTCATGCCCACTAGGTGTCTTAGCCACACACACACATGTGGGCTTCCTGCACACAAGTGTCTTAGACACACACACATATGGGCTTCCTGCACACAGGTGTCTTAGACACACACACATATGGGCTTCCTGCACACAGGTGTCTTAGACACACACACATGTGGGCTTCCTGCACACAGGTGTCTTAGTCATATCACACACACACACACACACACACACACACACACACACACACCCCACATGGCTTCCTGCACACAGCTATCTTAGTCACTGTTCCATTGCTGTGAAGAGACACCATGACCAAAGCAGTTCTTACAAAAGAAAGCATTTAATTGGGGGCTGCTTACAGTGTCAGAAGTTGGGTCAATTTTCATCATGGTGGGGAGCAGGCCAGCATGCAGGCAGGCCCTGGAGCAGTATTGAAAACTACATCCTGATCCGCAGGCAGAGAGAGACAGACTCTGGGCTTGACATCAGCTTTTGAAACCTCAAAGATCACATCCAGTGACACACTCCTTCCAACAAGGCCACACCTCCTAATCCTCCTAATCTTTTCAAATAGTGCCACTCCCTAGGGACTAGGCATTCAGATATACGAGTCTCTGGGGAACATTCTTCTTTAAACCACCATGTTTGTTAGGCAAGTGCCCAACAACTGAGACAGCCATAGTCTCAGATGCTGTCTTTATGGCGTATGCCACTTGCATCCTGTCTGAGGAAGATCTATCAAGGACACAAAGACATTTTCCTATATTATTTTCTAGAACTTTCTATTTGAGCCTATGCTCTATCTTCAGTTAACTTTTAGAAGGAGTTTCTTTGATGCCAATCATCGTCTTGAAGTAGAATGGTGCTGCCAGGAGCAGATGTGTCTCATTGCCATGAAAAGTCCTAAGTTAACAAAACATTTTAAATGCCATATTCTGTAGGTCTTTGAAAGGTTTGAAAATTATCTAACTGAAATATATCTTTATATATCTAGAAAACCTAATATAATTGAAAGTTTGATTATCACAGATGGCTATTAATCTGTGTTTCTTAACTATACATTATATTTTCAAATGAGCTTCACAAACACAATACTTTAAACAAGAGCAGAAACACATATACAGTATAGCAAAATTGACCTTAAATTTGTATCAATTGACCAAGATCCATACCAATGAAAAGTATTCATTTCTAGATCATATTCCCCTTATTTTTATTAATCATTTATAACCAACCCTTTTCAAATAAATGAAAATCAACATTTATAAACAATCATTTTGGGAATTTGGGTGTAGTTTTCTCCAAACTGCTTCCTGCTGTTAGTTGGGAAAAGTATTTTTGGGGTTCATGGAGATCTTTTGGGGGGTCTTGTTCCATCAAGCCACATTAGCCTGGAAGGAATCCACAGGTTCTCATCTTCTGTCTCTTACCAGGTGTCTTGGTCCTCTGGCTCTTGTGGTCTATTCGCCCTTCTTGTGATGTTCTGAGTCTTAGGTGTAGGTGTTGTGTTGTGCTTATATCAGTTGGAGCTAGGCACTTCCTGGTGAGTTGTTCTACACATTTCCACCAGTGTGGCTTTCTGTAATGGTCTCCATCTGCTTTACTCTGTAATGCCCATGCTTGCTCTGCATCCCATTTGTAAGTGGTGACTGCTGCTTTGTTCCTGGCTGTGAGACCCCAATAATCACACAGAAACTGCATTAATTATAACACTGTTTGATCAATAGCTTAGGCACATTCTTAGCTAGCTCTTACATCTTAAATTAACCCATTTCTATTAATCTGTGTATCACCATGAGTCTGTGGCCTACTGCTATGGTTCTGGTGCCCTTCGTCAGCAGCTCCATGGTGTCTCTTTGACTTCGGATACTCTTTCTATCTATCTCTGTTTGGATTTCCTGATGGCTTTATTCTGCCCTGCCATAAGCCAAAATAGCTTCTTTATTAACCAATGGTAATAAAATATATTCACAGCATACAGAGGGGAATCCCACACAAGAATCTGATGTCAGTCACGCGGCCTTGTTCTCAGTAGCCTTATGGTAAGTCTTGAAAATGTTAGCATAAGTACTCTGAATTTGCCTGTTTCAAACATTTTATTTTGCCTCTTCCAGATCCTTTGCATTTCAGTATGTAACTGAGAATTAGTTTGTCAACATTTACCAAGAAAGGCCTGCCAGGTTTTTGAGTAGAGTTGTATCGACCATAAATTAATTGAAGAAGATCCGACACAACTCTTTAGAACTGCTAATATTTTGTCTGAGCACTGAGGTCTTATAAACATGGTATGCCTTCCCATTCATTTAGGTCATCCTGGATTTGCCTTGAAAATGACTTTTAGTTTTCAGTGCATAAATATTGTTTCGTCAGATTTGCTAGTTAATTTTCTTGTTTTTTTTTTTTTT
>NC_022011.1:38868424-38871297 GCF_000317375.1 Microtus ochrogaster | reverse complement strand
CCGAGTGCTGGGATTAAAGGCGTGTGCCACCATCGCCCGGCAATTTTCTTGTTTTTAATGCTATTATAAATGGTATTGGTTTTTAATTTTATTTCTACTTGTATTGTTTTTATACATAAATGTTTTTGATTTTTTTTGCATATCAGTCCTACAGTCTTGCTAATATTACTCATCTGTTTTTTAACTTTTCAGTGATTTGGCCGGGCAGTGGTGGCGCACGCCTTTAATCCCAGCACTCGGGAGGCAGAGGCAGGTGGATCTCCGTGAGTTTGAGGCCAGCCTGGTCTACAAGAGCTAGTTCCAGGACAGGAACCAAAAAGCTACTGAGAAACCCTGTCTCAAAAAATAAAAAAAAACAAAAAAACTTTTCAGTGATTTTTTTGGGATTTCTTTATGTGCATGCTTAATGTCTGAGGAGGCCAGAAGAAGGCGTTGGAGCCTCTAAAAGTGTAGTTACGAATGGTTGGTAGCCACCATGTGGCTCACTGGGAACTGAACCCGGGTCCTCTGGAAGAGCAGCCATTGCTCTTAAGTACTGAACCATCTCTCCATTCCCTTGTCATTTCTTTGTTATTTTTAAATCATAATGTATTTCCAGTTTTATAAAATGCTATTCCTGAGTCTATTAAATTGACTTTTGTTCTCTCTTATTTACTGTTGTATGGTAAGATGCATTGATCCTCTGCCCTCAGCTTTGAGCCTGTGTGTGTGTGTTTATGTTTGACTATGGCTAGCTAGGAACTCACTATATTGACCAGGCTGGCCTCAAACTTACAAAGATCTGTCTGCCTCTGCCTCCTGATTGCTGGGGTTAAAGATTTCATCACACCTGCCCCCTATACTGAATTTTGAATGCTGAGACTAACTTTTGCCCATTTGGTTCTGTCTATTCTACTTTTATCATGTTGGTAGGTTGATTTGCTAATATTTTGTTCAATATTATTGTATTTGTGTTTCTGAGTAATATGGGCCTGCAATTTTTTTTTCAGGAAAGGGTTTCTCCTTGTAGCCCTGGCTGTACTGGAACTTGCTCTGTAGACCAGGCTGGCCTAGAACTCAGAGATTAGTCTGCCTCTGCCTCCCAAGTGCTGGGATTAAAGGTGTGCACTGCCACCACCCAGCTAGGGACTTTTTTCTAATCCTAGAGCTATGAGTACTATCCATTTATGAACTGAACATGTGCAGAGGCCCTTCCATTACCCATCTGTGCCAGGAGGACAGGACCACAGACTTTGCATACTGCCTAGAAGTGAGAACGTAAAGGAATTGATGAAACTGGAAGCAATTCTTCCTTCCTCAAAACTTCAGATACACAATCTAGAATGCTGTTTCTGTGCATGCATAAGTATGTGTGTGAGAGAGATAAAGGTGGAGAGGCAGAGGCAGAGACAGACAGATGTTGACGGAGGTTGCTAGTTCATTTCCCAACCACCCTGACTGGAAATAACCACACAGAAACTATATTATTTGCAATACTGTTTGGCCAATAGCTTAAGCATGTTGTTAGCTAGCTCTTTTATCTTAAATTAACCCATTTCTATTAATTTTTGTATTGCCACATGGCTGTGGTTTACCAGCAAGGTTCCAGTGCATCTGTCTCTGGTGGCAGCTACATGGTTTCTCTTTGACTCCACCCACTCTCTCTCTAGATCTTTTTCATCCTGGCTTTACTCTGTTAAGCCATTGGCCCAGAGCAGCTTCTTTATTAGCCAATGGCAATAAAACATATTCACAGCAAACGTCACTTCCCACATCAGACAGACTGTCAGGTAAGAGGCTCGAGGATGTACTCAAGTACCCCATTCTTCCTACTCCATTGCCTGCCCATGAAGGAAGCCAGTGAAGAGAACCTGGAGAAACTTTGACAACATAGTACTCCACTGTAGCCTCTCCACAGCCTCTTTCAGAGGCCTGGAGCTCATCTTTCCCCCCAGATATAGATACCAAGTAACCACAATCCTTCTTACCCACCTATTGGCTACCTGGAGATGCTTTGGCTCCTCAGGCCATGTAGAAACCCACATTCACATAATTACAGTTTAATGATACACAGCAGGAACTCCAGAGTCCCAAACTCTGATGATACCCTCACCTGCCAATCAGCTGAGGGCCAGCAGGCTGTAATTAAGCCTGGCGCCAGGAGTGGGAGAGCCTAGGAACAAAGGAAGCACAGACCTGGTGCCAAGTCCAGTTAGGTTTGCCTGCAATGCTTTTCTCCAAACCTTCATTCTCTTATCTGTAAAATGGATTATAAACTCACCCACCTAATAATATAGGGGAGGAAGATAAAGGCTCTTTTTCCAAGAGGCGTTGAGTGGGATGGGTTTGATCTAGGGGAGATAGGTCTAGTTCCAAGCCAGGTTCAATGAAATCTCCAAAGGTTGACTTAGCAAAAGTTACTTCTCAGGCTAGGGAGATAGTTCAGTAGGTAAAATGTTTCATGAGGGGTCGGGGACCAGCCCTGACATAAACCGTGTCTTGTACCAGAGTGGAGGTGTGGGAAGTAAACACAGCTCACGTGAGTGCACCGAGAGGGAGAGAGTTGCAGTGATCCTTTAAGAGATCCTGAATTCACCCGCGTTTATTTTCCAAACAGCCATGCCCTCCCAGCCCCCTCTGGGAAATGAACAGACCCTCTGGTCATCCAACACAGCCACCCCTTGTCTGGCTTTGTCTTCACTAAAGCTCATTCCAGACTTGAACTTTTCCATAGCTTTCTTGATTTTACTTTGTTTTTCACGTAGACTCTGTCTGACCTTCACTGCATTACCGCCTCCCTTAGGGCCCGGAGACTGCTTGTCAGTCACTTCCCAGAGTGACTCCGTCCTCCGCTTTCCCAGAACCACTCACCCTCCACAGCATCTCCTAAGCCC
>NC_022011.1:38860708-38868241 GCF_000317375.1 Microtus ochrogaster | reverse complement strand
GACCAGGCTGGTCTCAAACTCACAGAGATCCGCCTGCCTCTGCCTCCCAAGTGCTGGGATTAAAGGCGTGCGCCACCACTGCCCGGCACAACTCCCTTTTTGGTTTTTTGTTTTTTCTAACCAGTCTCACTGTTCTCAGGTCATCCTCAAACTTTTAATCCTCCTGCCTCTGGAATGTTGGCATGGAAGGTGGGTACCACCACAACATGTTGAGGAAATCCATTTTTTACATGAAGTAAGATTATTTTATATCTGTCTGTGTGCTTCTAAGTAACGTGTATAAAACTGTTCTAGCTTTCGATATGACATTGGAAGCCATACTTCCTTCCCAGCCCCGCCCCTGCCTCGCCTAAGAGCTATGTCCTTTTAGGCTCCTTTTATATTTTTGTGTCTCGTGGATATTGAAGCATTTTGTTTTATTTTTATTTTGAGGCAGGGTTCTCTACATTGTCCAGACTTGTCAGGAATATGTGAATTCGTTTTGTGACCACGCGAACTTTGTTGTCAGCTCAGGCATGTTCAGTACTCAGGTTGCATGACCTTCTTGCGCAGCTTTCCGGTTTCCTCAGACACAATTTCCCTCATCTCACTTGCTTAATTTCTAGGTACGCAGGCCAGTTGTCCTCCAACCCTCTGCCTCTTTATTTTCTTAAATGTGTGTCCAGAAGTTCCCTTCAACATTGTAAATCTGCCACCTGGGGCATAGAATTCATTTTATTTTCCAGTATTTCCAGTTGCAGAAGACACACAAACACCGCACAAAGAATGCCCTGTTCTCCCTGCAGAACTCCTCACGAAGCTCCAGCAGCTGCCCCCTGATGGCTCTTGGAGACAGGAACCAGATGTCACAAGTTGCTAGGTCTCTCCTATCAGCTTCTGCCCAGTATAATTCCCAGATTTGCCTTGGGTTCTATACCCTGATGTTTGGGAAGATAACAGGGCAGTTAAAGGTAGAATGTTCTCATGTGACTATGTCTGGATTCTGGTTCTGAGAGGATGATGCCTGAGGTCACTCTGTGTTCTTCACATTACATTCTTTTGGTGAGTAAGAGGACCTGGTATTGATTTCTTGCACACGCATGTGTGCAGACACCCATACTCTGTGTGGAGGTCAGAGGAGGACATTAGATGTCCCTCTCTGTCCCTCTTTGTCTTATTCCTTTGAGGCACTGTCCATCACCGAACCTGAAGCTGGGCTGACAAGCAAGAAGCCCCTGTAATTCTACTGCTTTACCTCGAACAGTTCAGGGTCACAGGCTGCACAATGCCATGCCCAGGTTTCCTGTGGGTGTTGGGATCCAAACATAGGACCTCCCGTTTGCACGGCAAGTGCTCTCTCCCCCTACGCCATCTTTCTGGTCTCCCGAGTTGGGCTCAGCAGTAGTCCTGGGCAGAGCTGCTGACTTAGGGCCTGTCTTTGGTCAGATCTCTCTTGCTAAACTATGTTACTTTTTTAAACAGTAAGTACATATGTGGAAACGCTTCAGTGTCATGCAAATGTCCTGTGGATACTGTTGGTTCTAGCATCCACAGATGTTTCTTACATTACATAATTACCGTAATCATTGCCAAATGGTGTTTTTCTTCTTTTATTGCATGGCTTCTATAGTAAGGAAATCTTTCTTTTCTGTTCATAAATTCATTTGTTTATTTATAAATTGGTAGATTTTCTTCATTCGATGCATTATAATCCACTGCCACTATTACTACCACTATTGTTTTACAGATGTTTTATTTTCACTCTGTCTATGGGTGATTGTCGGCTTGTCCATGGGTGTGCCACATGCGTTCTGAAGCCAGAAGAAGACATCTAAGCCCCTGAAACTGGAGTTACAGACCATTGTGAGCTGCAGCATGAGTGCTGGCAACTGAACCCAGGTTCTCTGCAGGAGCAATCAGTGCTTTAACCTCCGAGGCATCTCTCCAGCCCGGGTTATTGTCATGGTCTAATTACACTACCCTGGTAGCAGTCCCTGCCAGCCGACCTCTGTGTCCTCTGACATGTCCCCATCATTTGTCAAGCATTCTCCTGCTTCTAGACACAATAAAAGTTCCAGGTTTGGCCTGATGCTCCCCTGGGCTCGGCAGGAGGATCACCTCCTCCTCTGAAAGGTTGGGTTGTCACTAAGAACAGATCCCCTCAACCAAATGTTCTCATCGATAGCCCCAAGCCCAAGCTAATACTGGGAGAGTCCTGTCTTGATTTCCCCTTTCCACACCTGAGTCTTCTGCATCAAAGAACCATCCAGGCCCTTATCCATGATGTCTTTTTACTATGGTACACCCATACAGAGGCCCATCTCTGACTTTGACATCCTGTCACCAAGATACTGGAACCTCGACTCCACAGAAGCAACCGTGACCTTCCTCAGATTGTCTAATGGCCCCATCTAGATGATCTCAGGGAGGGAGGAAGGGAAGGAAGAGAGGAAAAGACAGCAGGCACAGCATGGTTATTCATAGCTTTAGAAGATCTTTGGGAATTTCTGGAATGTTCTGTTTGTCTCTACTCCCACCCCCTTTGTTGTTGCTGCTTAAGGTCCAGGGAGAACTGACATGCAGTTCTCATTCCCTGCATCCCCCAAATGCTTTGCCAGCTCTACTCATGCATTTTGGTGCAGAGTTTACAAAATGAAAAGACTGTTAGAAGTCAGGGTGGATGGATTGATTTGGGGGTCTGCTGGGTACGTTTCAATATGATCTCTTGGCATCCGCTCAGCCAAGGTGGCCCCTAGGTGTGGAGGGCGACGCACACTCAATGTCCTTCCACACTCAAGAGATGCTCTGCTCAGCAACATGCCAACTCTTGGGCTTTTCCTACAGGACTGGCGGGATGGTGTGGGCCAGAACCTGCCTAGCCTGGGCTTTAGTCTTGGCTGAGAAAAGGAAGCTAGCCTCTGCCCTGAGTCTCAGTTACCACCCTGGCCACCACAGGGCAGGGAAAGGAGGAACACCTGACTTTCTTTCAGAGAAACAGGTTGCTGGGCTGCTAGGAACTGGGTCTGCAGCCTAAGGAAAAAAAAGAGTCACTGGCTGGCTGGTTAGGTTGCGCAATTTCCTATAGGGCCTGCAAAGAGGACTTTAGACCTAGAACCCTGAGGTCTTGGTAGCCCTTCCCCCAGGACCTCAGCCACCAAGTCTCTGGGGTGGCCATAGAGATGGGGTGGGTGGACCAGGGTGCTCTCTCAGTCCCAAGGCAGTCAGATGACTCCAAGGGGCCACTAAGTAGGAGTCAAAGCACATGGCTGTGGGGTACTATGAAGGATCCTGCACTCAGAAAGTTGAGGCAGGGGGATTGTGAGTTTGATTGTGAGTCTAGCCAGGACTCAAAGGATTTGGGAAATCCTCTAGGAGACCCAGTAGAATTGCAGATAGGATTGTGATTCTGTGAGATGCAAGTATGTCACTATCTGCTTGAGTACTGATCAAAGTGCAGAGGAATGTAATCCGTGTGAGCATGTGGACCGCTGGGACACACATATATGTGTATGTTTACATGTGTTTACATACAGTGCTGAGCCTGTAGTCTCTGGAATGGCTGTAAAATACACACGGCCTCTCGGATATATGTGAGCACATACAACACATACATTTCCCCACAGCTGCCTATGTAGATCACATGTTCTCAGGATCTGTCCCAGCTCACCTTGTGCTGTCTTCCTCCATCCCCACAACCCAGGAGCACAATTTGTTGCCATGTTACACAGAGGACAAGGTTGGCCTGGAAGTGTTTCCAGGCTTCTCCTGACTGCATGACTGAAATGACTTCTATCTGGACTCTGGACAGACAGAGAGACTAGACCAGGATGTCTGCAAACACAGCCCCTGGAGACACCACTGCAAGGACAGTCTGCTCTGAGGGGAGCTGTCCCGGCAGCTGCTCCTTTGCGAGCAGAGCTCTGGGGCCACTGTTGAGCACAGAATCCAGCTGCATTCCCTCCAGGGCTTCTTAAACCTTTGTCTGACTCCCAGGAAGACGTGGACAGAGAAGGAGAGGATTGGCTGGATGCTGCTCTGCTCCCTTCCGCCGGCCTCTCTCGGCGCAGGCTTTCAGCCTTGAAGAAGTGAGGTGTGTGGGCCTCTCCCTCCCTGTCCCAGAATGAGCAGGTGCGGCAGGGAGCCTCCTCCGCTCCAAAGATGACAGCTCTCAGAGTCTTGCCCAGACCCTCCAGGACTGTGGGATGGAGAAGGGGGAGCACATGGAGGAAGAAGAAAAACTCTTGACACCTGCTGCAAAAATCAGGGTCCGTAAGAAAAATCGAAGCCACTCCGAGTATTTCAAAAATTGGGACTGAAGCCGGGCGGTGGTGGCGCACGCCTTTAATCCCAGCACTCGGGAGGCAGAGGCAGGCGGATCTCTGTGAGTTTGAGGCTAGCCTGGTCTACAAGAGCTAGTTCCAGGACAGGAACCAAAAGCTACGGAGAAACCCTGTCTCGAAAAATCAAAAAAAAAAAAAAAAAAAGTGGGACTGAGTTCAGGGAACTGGTTCCGTGGAGGAGAAGGGCTGGGAAGCCATCAGCTAACAGTGGGGCAGTTTGGTGTCCAGCAGTTGAAGGAACTGCTTCCACTAGCTGCAAAAGGAGATGGGGACTGCTTAGACGCAGGGGCCGGTTGGAACTGGAACCGCAGATGGTTGGGCGGTTCTGTAGGGGCTGAAGCCACAGAAGGGAGCTCCCTTCAGTAAAGAGGCTGGGCTGTAGACAGCAGTATCCCAGCTTCCGCCCTCTCTTGCCTATGCCTTCCCATTGTCCCAACACAGCAAGACACCAGCTGCTGAAGGAGCCTGGGAAAATTAGCTTGCCGGAAATGAGCAGATCTGCAGGTCAGCACACAGGCAGCACCTTGCTCACTTGCCCATAACGTACTTCACGGAGCCAAAGAACTTTCTGGAAAAGCAAAAAAACTGCTTGTCAATGCCCCAGGACTCTGAATATGGTTGAGTTCCGGGAAGAGCTCACTGGGCAGAAGAGTTCCCTCTTCAGTGTTACACGGCTTCACGGCATTGCCACCAGAATTACACAAATTCAGTCCGGGCTGTGGGGCAATAGGAAGTCAAATGAACTCTCCGAGGCACACAGCTGGAAGACAGCAGGGGAAGGCGCAGGCAGGTAGGCGGGACTCTAAGCCCCAAGCCTGTGGTCAGGTGGGGGGGGGGGCAGAGCGGGAGGGAGCTGATGGCTAGATAAAATTCTGAGAAGAGGCTGTTGAAGGTGTCACAGCACAGTGAATGACATCATGTGGTTGGAGAATGTATAAAGAGGAAGCCAAGACTGAAGCGGAGGAAGCTAAATTTGCTATGTAATAGCCAGTCTCAAGAGGAAAACATTAGTCTCTTATGACTCCCAGTGTCTCAAGTCCTCGCGGCCTTAATCCTGAGGATGAAGCTCAAATACAAGCCACACTAAAGCCACAGACGCTCTACCTTAAGTCGTGGGCTTCCAGGTCTCAGAAGAGGAAGTAGAGGGCATGGGGGACAGGAAGTAGAGTGTGGGTCTGCCGTACAGCAGCTTTGGAGGCAGAGCTCCTCTTCTAAGTCGGGACGTTCTCTGCCGCACACACCCTAACCACACCTGGGACAGCTCGCCTGCATTGGCTGTCACTTTTGCCAGGCGGCTACCATACATCAGATCCCGCACCCTCTGAAGACCTGCCGCTTGGCTCCGACTGCCCTTCTGCAGACCGGTTCAGATACCCGGGACAGAGACGCTTGTAGCTGAAGACCCCAGCGACTGGGGAGGCCTGGGAGGCGGCTTCAGGTCTTCCCTGTTCCTCGGGTGCTTCTTTCAACCAAGCCACTCCTGGCACCAAACCCTCAGGCCTTATGACTCACCCGACAGCACTTTCACTTCCTCTCTGGAGCAGGTCTTTGACCTGCTATCATTGCCCTTTGCAGCAGCTCCCTAGGCCCCAAGGAGCAGCCCAGGGCCTACGGAGGGCAAGAAGCCTGGAGCTAAGGGTCCAGACACTCTGGTCTATTGTAAAGCATGGCAGAGGGGGCTCTGGGGCTGCTAGGAGACACTGGCCCATGCCAAGCCCTGACCATCTGGTTGGTGGCCCTCAGCAGCTTGGCAACCTTGGGATACAGGAAACTGGAGTGTGAAACTGGAATTGAATCTTATTTTATACTCCCTGATGGTAGTTAAAGAGACCCACCTGCATTGATTCATTTCCTCCCTAACAAATCTCTTCTGGAGCCGGGTGTTGGTGGCGCACGCCTTTAATCCCAGCACTCGGGAGGCAGAGGCAGGCGGATCTCTGTGAGTTTGAGGCCAGCCTGGTCTACAGAGCTAGTTTCAGGACAGGCTCCAAAGCCGCAGAGAAACCCTGTCTCGAAAAACCAAAAAAAAAATAAATAAATAAATAAATAAAAATAAAAATAAAAAATAAAAAATCTCTTCTGGTCCTCATGTTTACAAAGAGCTCAGAGTCCGCCTGGGGGAATATGGGCAAGGGGACAGAGCCACTGAGAGCTCGTAGTCCACATGGGGGAAGCAGGGCTAAGGAACAAATCCATCAGCAGGAAACCCCAACAACATGAGAGCAAGAGAAAGGGAAAGGCCTTGGAAAGAGTGGGGCAGGGGCAGGCAGTGTGGTGGGTTGTCACAGTGCATCTCCAGGGCAGACATCAAGCCTGGGGAGCTTGGAACGCTTTAATTTTGAAAAGCTCTCCTGACACACACCCTGGGATCTTATTCTATTGTCCAGGCTGATTTCAAACTCTTCCTCGGCCTCTCAGCCTTCAGAGTACTGGGATTATAAGATATAAACGTGACTGGCTAAAAAGGAGGTCTCTTTATGAAATAGAATATAAAACTATATTCAAGTGTGAGCACTGGCAAGATGGCTCAGCAGTTAAGATTTCCTGCTCTTGCAGAGGACTTGAGTTCAGGTCACAGCCTCCTGTAACTCAGACTCCAAGGAAATGATGCTCTCTTCTGGTCACCACAGCAACTCCACTCACATGGACACACCCCTGAACAGACACGTCCACATATACATCTTCAAAAATAAAATTAAATCTTGAAAAAGGAGTGAGTATTGGGGCTGGGCGTAGTCTGTGGTGGAGTGCTTGCTTAGCATACACAAGGCCCTGAGTTCAGTCCACAACACTGCAAAAAAAATATCTAGAGGAAGAATAGAAAACCCCCAAACAGTACAGAAGCCTAAACAACTTTGGTGATATCATCACACATTTATCAGAAATATTTACAAAGAGATGCTTCCTCATTTCAACTGGGCTTCTCCTCTTCTTTAGGACATTCGGTAGCTCCCAGTTTCCCCGGTGCCTTGTGAATAACAGCAGCATAGCCATCTTGCTACAGGTATGTGGCCCAGCTCTAGTTGAAGAGGACCAAGCCTGGCTGGATAACCCAGCTGTGTAGCTTGATGTGGGCTATACTCTCTTTGGTCTCCTACTGACTGCGGAACCGCAAGGAGAAGTTAGTTATTGTCTCTGAGCCTTGACTTTGCTCACCTGTAAAACAAATCTCTCTCTCTCTCTCTCTCTCTCTCTCTCTCTCTCTCTCTCTCTC
>NC_022011.1:38836790-38860608 GCF_000317375.1 Microtus ochrogaster | reverse complement strand
CTCTCTCTCTCTCTCTCTCTCTCTCTCTCTCTCTCTCTCTCTCTCTGTGTGTGTGTATGTGTGTGTGTGTGTAACAAATGGCCAGGAAAGTCTTCCTAGAAACAATCTTGGTGTTGTATTTTAAAGGGTGTCAGGAGGACAAAGGGAACCCTATTCACGAAGGTGAGTGTGCTTTGGGGATGTAAAGAAATAGGACCAAGAGCCCTGAACCCAAGTTCTCAGGTCCCCTGGCTCAGGACTCAGAGCTGCAGCCTTGCAGACCCTGCTGTGCCCAGCATGGTTTCTGAGATGCAGGCTACAGTGTCCGCCTCTCACTACTCTGCCCACTCCTGTTTCCGGCCTCCAGTTCCTTCCCCTTTACAGACCACAGAGCCCTTTCAGAAGAAGCAACTTCTTATTTTAGCTGCATTCCCGAACCACCCCACCTACAGGTGCCCCTGCCCCCTGGGGTCCTCAAAAGATCTGGGTCCGGCTGCAGCCCAAAGCCTTAAGGCTGAGCAGTTGTCTCTGTCCCCAGGGCGGCCATCAGGACCCAGTTCTTGGCAGAATCAGGAGGTCTGGCCTTACAGCTGGGAAACCTGGGTTCAAGTCCAGCCCTGACAGCCATTGTGTGATCTGTCATAAATTCTTTCATCTTTCCAGGCCCTGTGTCCCTATCCATGCTGGGGGACCTGCCACTAGGAGAGCCTGGAATTGGGGGAGGTGTCTGCCACTGCCCCAGTGTCCATGGCTTCCCAGCTGCAGGCTGTTACGGAATATTATTGAAGATGTGGTGCATTTGTTTATCTGTGGAACATTTGTGTAATGATACAAAGATGCTTTACATTCTTTTATGTTGCACTTGTTTAACTCTGTGAAGCTGTGTTACTTTGCCTGTCCAAAACACCTGATTGGTCTAATAAAGAGCTGGGTGGTCAATAGCTAGGCAAGAGAAAGGACAGGTGGGGCTGACAGGCAGAGATAATAAATAGGAGGAGAAATTTGGAAGAGAGGGAGGAGTGAGAAAGAGCGGGAGAGGAGGACGCTAGGAGACAGTCACCCAGCTACACAGCACGCCATGGAGGAAGACATAAAGAAAGGTATACAGGAATAGAGAAAGATAAAAGCCCAGAGGCAAAATATAGATAAGATAATTTAAGTTAGAAGAGCTGGCTAGAAAAAGACTTGGCATTCATAAGAAAAAATAAGCCTCTGCGTCTTTATTTGGGAGCTGGGTGGTGGCTCCCCAAAGAGGAAAGAGGAAAAAGAGTAAAAACCAACCACAGCATGTGGAGTCAGAGTCGCCGCTCTTTTAAAGACATTGCTTATTAATTTATTTTTGGTTTTCCAAGACAGGATTTCTCTGTCCTGGAACTCTCTCTCTCTTAGTGTGGACCAGGCTGTCCTTGAACTCAGAGATCTGCCTGCCTCTGTCTCAGGAGTGCTGGGATAAAGGGGTGCGTCACCACTGCCTGATATGAGTCTCCAACCTTTTGATGTTGGACAAGACAAAGCTGTCATCTACAAAGTTCACAAGTGAGAACCACAAATCAAGTTTTACACACACACACACACACACATTTCCCCCATAATGTTTTAAATAAACTTACCACTCTGTTGGGTCTCATTCCTAGCTATCCTGAGGTGCATGTAGCCTGTGGGTTGAGGCCTTCTGGCACAGCTGAGCTTATAGTAGCTCTGGGAACCTGAAGCTTACACTTGGAATGTCCAGCCTTGTTCTGGTTTTGGTGCTGGGGACTGAACCCATGCTTACACATGCCAAACACATGCTAAGCACATGCTCTGCTACTGAGCTCCGAAGCCTAGGCCATGCTGAGTCCAGGTTTAGTCAGAGACTATATCCCCAAAAGTAAGTGAAGAGCAACTGAAGAAGACACCTGATGGCTCTGACTCACTTGCATGTGTGTACACATGCACACACAGGAATACACGGGCCTATGCAATGTAAGATTCCTGAGGCTTGGGCATGCCTAGCTAATGCACATAGATGCACACACATGCTCATGTATTCACGCCTGTCATACTCATGGATGTGTTCACAAATGCATGTATGTTTGGAAATCCACCAGCTTACACACACACACACACACACACACACACACACACGCTCACAGGCACTAACTAGTGTGTTTATTCCCAGAAATACACACACACACACTACACTTGCTCATGTGAGCAGGCATTAACCAGTGTGTTTATTCCCAGAACCACACACACACACACACACACACACACACACACACACTTGCTCATGTGAGCAGGCACTAACTAGTGTGTTTATTTCCAAACACACACACACACACACACACACACACACACACACGGTAGGTGCATTTCCAGCCACACAGGCCTCTCTACCCACGGTGCACACTTGCACGGACATTCAGAAGGCCTCATATGAACACTGACACTACAAATACAAATTGGTGGCCTGTTTGAATTCTTTGCTTAAAGAAAACTTGTGACTGCATTAAAAATGTAGGGCACATTGGCCAAATAATTAAAGCTAGGAGTGTGGCAGTGGGACTTGCTGCCATTCTCTCGGGGACGCCCGAGCTGGGCTGTGCACAGCAAGGCTTTGTCCTATATATCTGAAGAAGAGGCATTTTATTACAGTAATTTATCACCCCCATAAATGCGGCTCCTCGGAAATGCAGAATAATTTGGGAAGAAATATGTTTTAAAAATTAAAAATGCAGTTGGTGTGCCCTGTCAGGTCTGTAGGGAGACACCTCTGCCGCTCCGGAACTGCCCGCGTAGCTCTAATACCTACAACTTCCATTATTTAAAGTGTGATTATATTTTTCCTGCTTGGAGCTTTGTCAGCTATAAATAAAAGATAAGGGTGAAGTGTTGTGGGGCCTAGTAAGCACTTCCATTATTGGTACTTAAGGGGGCTTGGGGACGGAGGGAACCAGCCTGCTGGGAGCTCAGGGAAGCCTGTGACTGGGCCTGAGAGCTGAGCCGATGGTGATAGGTCTCTGATAGGTTGTTTTCACGTGATCCCATGAGCTCCTTTGCCTTCCTCTGCCCAGGCCGTCCTGGGAGCCCCACAGAGGTTGCTGTCCACCAGGATTCTCTCCCTGGGGACGCCACAGTCATGGGGTCACCAGCAGAGGAGGAGAGAAATCTGTCACCTGAGGCTGCTGTTTCCAGGTGAGACCCAGGCATGTGCCAGGTGAAGAAGGGAACTCAGGACACAAAATGACTACAACATGTCCTGTGCTAGCTGAAAAACGGAGGCTGTGCCTTCAGAGTTGGAGAGTCCTTCCAAAGCAAGAGCGCTACTGTGAAGGAAAGGAGACCCTTCTGGAGTGACCGGACTGTGTTCGGGACACTCTGAGACCGTTTAAATGAAGCTTACCCTGAATCAGGATGCAAAGCTAGTGACTAGCGGACCGAAATTGGCCATAGAGAAGCCGGCAATTTGGACAGAAAAGACACATGGGTAGCAAGGGCCATAACTTGAGTTTGTGGTTTCCTTTTGATTTGGGGACCAGTGAAAAGACATGTCTCTTGCTGAGTCTCTAACCAAAAAGGAAGGTCAGCTGGTTGCTTCTCGGCTTTTCTGATCTAGCAGGTTTTCACCCCCACATCAGACTTCCCAGTCTTTGTTGGTAAACAGAGCAGTAGACTTAGTGTAAATGTACACATCATGGCGGTGGCAGAGCTGGGGCTCCAGACTGGATACCCTCCAGGCCACGGCCTGAGGGGCCGGCTGGCCACTGACTGGCTGACTATGGAGCTGCAGATCATAATTAAAATATCGGTAGTCTCGGGGCTGGAGAAATGGCTCAGTGGTTAAAGAGCACCGGTTGCTCTTCCAGAGGCCCTGAGTTCAATTCCCAGCACCCACATGGTGGCTCACAACCATCTGTAATGAGATCTGGTGCCCTCTTCTGGCGTGTGGGTATACATGGAGGCAGAATGTTGTATACATAATAAATAAATAAATCTTTAAAAAAATAAAATATCAGTAGTCTCATGTGCAGCCGCTAAGTTGGCAGAAAAACACCAAGTCTAGAAAATAGATCTGTCCAAGGAGTAAATAATCAAAATGAAGTAGAATGAGCAAAATCTAGAGATGAGTGTTTATTCCTAGCTCCCATCTTCAAATTGGAAGACCCATGAGTTCAGAGATGGGTGAATGTGGCCACACAACTGTGTACTTCCATTTCCTCAAGCCTCAGTTTGCCCCTCTGTAATGTGGGATAGCAGCACTGGGTCTCAGGGGTGTCATGGCAATTAAGCAAAAACAACCTCCATGGTGTGTTGGGCTTGACCATTCTCTACTCAGTGATGTTGGTGACATCAAGCCAGAGGCCGAGCGTTACACATTCTCTAGTGACTTAAAAATTCATGTCCATGCGAAAGCCTGCGGAGATGTTTGAAGTGGCTTTCCTCAGATTGGCAAAGCTTGAAAGCAGCCAAGATATTCCTTGAAGGGGGACTGGGTAAGCACACTGTGGCTCAGCCAGACGGTGGAGTGCTACTCTGGCGAACAACAAATAAGCCGTAGGAATGGCGAGTTAATGTAACCATGCATGCAGGGCCAGCTGAGCTCAGACCATGGTGACAGTTGCATACATGAAGATGGACTTCATGTCTCTGCACCATACACTTAGAATAGCTGTAGCAGGGTGACAGGGAGAGGGTTCAGTCTGGAAAGTGCTTGCTATGCAGGTATGAGGACCTGAGTTTGGATCTATAGCACTCATGTAACAGCATGGAGACAAGAGTTTGTAATCCCAAAGCTGGGCAAGCAGAGCCTGAAGACCCAGAGACCTGCCCGCTGGCCCGCTCAGCTGAGTTGGTGACCTCCCAACTCAGTGGATATGAGAGCTAGTTTTTATTTATCAACTTGCCACAATCCAGAATTATCTGAGAGGAAAACTTCAGTTGAATTATCTAGATCAGATTAGCCTGTGGGCAAGTCTCTGGGGAGTTGTCTTGACACAATTGATGTAAAAGGACCCAGTCCACTGTGGGCATCACCATTCCCTAGGTTAAGAGGAGTAAATAAGCAGAGAACAAGCAGGCAAAATGGACGAGTTTATTATTTCTATTCTTGACTGTGGATGTGACACCATTAACTATTCTGAGTTCCTGCCTTACCTTTCCCTCATGGCATACTATAATCTGCAAGCCAAATCAACCTTCCTGTTCTCTAAGATGAGAGACCCTGTCTTGGAAGACAAACACCAGCCTCCACACAAGTGCACACAAACATATACACATACACAAAACATGATACACATACACATACATATACACATACACAAAACATGATAACAGCAGAAAATTTACATATGTTTATTATAATGATGATGATATTATTATAGTAACAGAAGTTAAACATTGAAAAGAAAGCTCAAATGCAAATTACTCATTGGAATAGGCAGGTCTGAAAAGGCTCTAATTCTTTAATTCCAACTCCTGAAATCCTGGAAGAGACAAACTCTTAGTGACAGTAAAATGGTCCGTGTCTGTCAGAGGTGGGACCTAGGGGATGTGGGGCAATGAATCTCTTTTGCATGATGCAGGATTGACTGCCACATACCATCAGGGGTTACTCATAATGAATAAATTAAAGCTGTATCCGTTAGTCATTATACATTTTTGTTACATATAGAATATGCAACCTGGATCCCATGGAAATGGTGGACTTTAGTTAGTGTATCCATATTGCTCAGCAGCTGAAGCAAATGTAGTGTAGTCACACGCTAGTCAGAATGGGAAGCAGTGGGATGGTGGCTGGGGTAGGACATAGGCTTTCTGTGTTCTCTGAGAACTCGAAATTAAAATGCTTTCAGAGCCAGGCAGTAGTGGTGACACACACCTTTAATCCCAGCATTTGGGAAGCAGAGGCAGGCGGATCTCTGTGAGTTCGAAGCCAGCTTGGCCTACAAAAGCTAGTTCCAGGACAGGCTCTGAAGCTACAGAGAAACCCTGTCTCGAAAAACAAACAAACAAACAAATGAACAACAACAAAATGCTTCAGGCCATCAAGACAGCTTCACAGGAAAGGTGTCCATCATGCAAACCTAGTGGCTTGAGCTTGACCCCTGATACAGGTGGGAGGAGGGAACTGACTTCATAAAGTCCTCCAGCCTCCCCAGGTACACCATGACAGTCTCTCCATCATGCATAGTGATGAAAAGAAAACCTTCCTTCTTTACAACAAACAAACAAGAAACTCAATAAACAAAACCTGTTGTGTGTGTCTGTATAGTGTACACATTTCTGTGTGTATCTGTGTAGTGTATACATTCTTTTGTTTCCTGTGTGTGCTGGAGATACACATGTTTGGGCATCTGGAGGCCAGAGGCTGATGCTGAGTGTCTTACTCAGGCAATTTCCATCTTATTTTTGAGGCAGAGTCTCTCACTGAACCTGGAGATCATCGACTTGACAAGACTGGCTGGCAGGGAGATCCAAGAATCCGTTCTCTCTCTCTGCCATCCCAGATCTGCTTTCCATGCACTCCACTGGGCATGGCTTTAATTTACATGGCTGCTGAGGATCCTAATTCCCACACTCATGCCATAGCATTTTACCACCTGAGCCAGATCTCCAGCCCTAAAATTAAAGCTGCAAAACAGTATTATTGAGAAAGGCTAGATGGAGGTTATGACAGGACTTTCCCTCAGTGTCTAATGTCATGGAGATCAGGGTTGGAAGATACCTTGCCATTATTCTACTCAGGGTTACTAATCACTGGGTACTTTGTTTGGTTTTTGTTCTTTGTTTGTTTTATTTTGTTAAACCTCTTGGAAAAATTGCGGGTTTCCCAAGACATTTAAAAAAACCTCATCATTCTTAAATCATACTCTGAAATTCCAGAGCACGTGGGATGGGAGCTTGCTGGTGGGTGGATGAGGACAGGTCCCTGACTGTACCTGTTCCTTGCCCCAGTGAACCTGTGTTTAGTTATAGCGGGGTTGGGGAATTTAGTGGTATAAACCAATGTTGCTGTTTTAGGCCACTTGGAGATGGCACTGGTTGGCTCTATTTGTCATCTAGCCTTGCCACTGCGTTGGCAAATAGAGTGATCTACCCGTGAAATATGATAAAGTGAGGGCTAAGCCATCACAGAGAGGAACAAATTGAGGGACAGTGCAAATAGCATGGGGCAGATGGCTGGCGGTCTCCTGACAGATTTAGAGGGGATCTCACAGAAGAGGGTGACTGTGCCAGGCTAGGGCACACAGTTACTTGTGGTGGCAGAGAAAGGCTTCCCATTCTTGGCTTCTTCCTGTCCACTTGCTCATGAATGGGTCCATTTCCATTGAATGCCAGGTGTTCTGAGCACCAAGACCATAGACTTCCCTTCCTGTGCATACATGTGAGGCAACCCGTCTTTGAATACAAGCCTAAACCTTGATGAATAAAGCCAGGCATAGTGACCTGTGGGATCTTGGGGCAGTGACTTGACATGTTCATATTTCCGTTTTCTTGTCTGTGAAATGGAGGACTAGAAAAGCAGCCACCTAACATGTTGTCACGATGAGATGACACAATACTATGTAACGTGCACAGGCATTGTAAAATCACAATGGATTAGCCCCATCCCACCCCCACGAGATAAAGATTAAACCTAAGGACTTGCACTTGTTGGCAGTTATCCTGGCTTCTGGATCCTTTAGCAGGGCAGCTTGGAAGTGTGTGTGTGTATGTGTGTGTGTTAGACATTAATTGGTTCTTTTTTTTCTTTTTTATAATTTATTTTTATTTTATGTGCACTGGTGTTTTGCCTTCATGTATGTCTGTGTGAGGATGCCAGATCCCCTGGAACTGGAGTTACAGAAAGATGTGAGCTGCCATGTGTGTGCTGGGAATTGAACTCAGGTCCACTGGGAGAGCAGCCAGTACTCTTAACTGCTGAGCCATCTCTCCAACCCCTTGTATTGTATTGTTCTTCAGTGTGAACTTTATAGATGACAATGACAAGTCAGAATGTCAAAAGATTAGACATCCCTACTAGTGCAATGGCTCCCCTCTGCAGCTTGATTCCTACCCTTGTGTCTGTTTCTCTTCTGGGCCATGTAGAGACTACAAGGACACTGAGCCACTGTGGTGGGAAGTGGAATTGGGAGGAGGATCCTTGCTGTGGGATAATGCTTTTGGGCTCTGTAAAGATTTGTCACTTGTATTGATTTAATAAAATGATGATTGGCCAGTAGCTGGGCAGGAAGTGTAGGCGGGAAAACCAGAATAAGAGAATTCCGAGAAGAGGAAAAGAGAAAGCAGTACCAGCCAGATGCAGAGGAAGCAAGATGAGAATGCCTCACTGAGAAAAGGAACCCAGTCATGTGGCTAACCATAGATAAGAATTATAGGTTAATTTAAGTTGTAAGAGCTAATTAATAATAAGCTTGAGCTACCAGGCTAAACAGTTTATAATTAATATAAGCCCCTGTGTGTTTCTTTGGGACTGAATGGCTTTGGGACCAGGTAGGTCAAAAACTTCCATCTACAAATGGTGCCCAAAAGTTTGGCAAGCATTTCCACATAAAGTCTGAGAAAGATTTTTAAAAAAGGATTCTAGACAGACAAAAACAGAGTCAAGTGCAGCTTCTTAGTAACTGTCTTTACTCTGGTAGGCTCTGTTTGCTGGCAGTAAGCAGAGGCATGGCTCCTTTAAGAGAGGCTTCCTGACTCAGCCTTAGCAGCAAAAGCTTCACAATTCTTTTAAGAGGCTCTGCCACCAAATGCTTAAATAGTGTTTGTGAGCAGCCAGCATCAGACTTCTTGGTGGTGGCATGAACCTGGAAACTTCACAGAGATGTGGCAATAAATCTGGCTCCCATCAGTATCTCTGCCATAAAGCTAAGGAATGGGGTGGAGCCAGCCACCAAACCTGCAGCTTTAATCCTAGTCATATCACTTAGCAGATTAAAGACTCATATGGTCAGAAAAAGATGGAGATATACAGTAAAGGCAAATTCAGAAGAAAAAAAACTTCTGAACAGTTTTACAGTGTGTTTAAAAATATACATAGGCTTGGGAGAGAAAAAAAAGATAAAGTCTTTAAAAAAAAGAAATAGAGTAGCTAGGCATGGTGGCATATACCTTTAATTCCAACACTCAGGAGGCAGAAGCAGGCGGATCTCTGTGAATTCAAGGGCAGCCTGGTCTACAGAGTGAGCTCCAGGACAGCCAAAGATATACAGAGAAACCTTGTCTCAAAAAAACCCAAAAATTAAAAAATAAAAATAAAAGAAATAAAGTTTTAAAAAGCCACATAGGGATGGAAAATACACAGAAAGTCTGAATACTGTATATTATTGTGTTGTCTTTGAATTGTTTGACAGCAATTTAGGAGCAGCAGCTACTAAAAGGCATTTGATTATAAATGTTGCAGGATTAATCCAACATATATATTTTGAAAATGTCTTGACTTCAAAATTTAAGTCAAAAGATATATTACTTTGGAGAAACAAAAGGATGTAAATTCATTCTTGGCTAAGAAAAATAAGATTTGTTCAAGGAAGACCCCCTGAAAAATCTCCAATGGGAACAGGTGGTCTAGATGATCCAACATTTCAGAGCACCTCTCTTGGGGCTTCCTCTGAGTTCCATGTTCAGAACAGCCTCAAGACTGCTGGCTGAGATGACCAAGCCTCACAGAATATTCCAGTCAGGACTTGACCATAATCCTAAATTTTATTTGTGTCCCCATATGATTATCAGCACTCCCAATCAGCAGGAAGTAGCCTAGAAAACTACTCCTACATTCCCCAAAAATAGGTTATGGATATTTGTCTTTGTTTAGTGTATTGGTTACAATTTGTTATGTACAATAGTCAGGGGGAAGGCTAAACAAAGGAGATTAGATTCAGAGTCTTGTTTTGGTAAGAAAAAAAAGAGGGACTGCTGTGGGATAATTTTCTTGTACACTGTAAGGATTTGTCACTTGTATTGGTTTAATAAAATGCTGATTGGCCAGAAGCCAGGCAGGAAGCATAGGCGGGGTGACCAGACTAGAGAGTTTTGGGAAGAGGAAAGACAGAATCAGTCAGTAGCCAGACACAGAGCAAGCAAGATGAGAATGCCTCACTGAGAAAAGGTACCAGCCATGTGGCTAAACATAGACAAGAATTATGGGTTAATTTAAGTTGTAAGAGCTAGTTAATAATAAGCCTGAGCTAATAGGCCAAACAGTTTATAATTATTATAAGACTCTCTGTGTTTCTTTGGGACTGAACAGTTGCAGGACCAAGCAGGACAGAAACTTCATCTGCAACTCCTGACTATTTTATACACAAATGAGGCAAAAATACCTACTCTAGGAGCCCTAGGTCCCACAAGTTAGTTAACAGAACCCAGAGCTTATCTCCAAAACACATGTCACAGATCTGTTCTCTCCCATGACTTGTCTGGTCCTCAGCCTTTCAGCCTTTGAGGTTTACCCTGGTCCCTCAGACTTCCAGCCCAGACTTTTCCTAGAACACCACATCTTCTTCCTCCTGATTCTGTGGTCAAGGGGCAGAATTAAAACTTGCCTTGTGGTATGAGGCTGCAGTGATGGCTGCAAGAGAGTGACTCTCGATTTCTAGGAATTGACCCTGACAATCAGATATGTTGAGGATTGAGTCATTGGCAGGGCCCCATCTGTGGAGATTTCCATCAGTCAGATGGTAGGGGTGCATGTATGTGTGTGTGTGTGTGTATGTGCACACACACAAGTGAGCGTGTATAGGGAATACAGAGGTCTCTGGTTCTACTTCCTCCCTGGGAGGCCCAGACCCTTCAATGCTGTTTCTGTCCTGAGATAAGGAATGACTCACCCAGCAATCCAGGTGCCAATCCAGGCCAGCCGAGGTGTGCTAAATTAGGTCCTAGAATGTCACAGCTATGGGAACCCAGATGAGGAAACTAGCCTCAGAGAAATCAAACGAGTTGTCCAGCTCTCCTTGTATGAAGAATGCAAGAGTAAGGTAGTTATAGAGGTTTGCACTAGACAGCCCTGAAGTCAAGTGACATGCAGGAGGAGGAGTGTCTCATGGTACTCATGAGCAGATGGTGCAGGTGTAACCTAGAAAGGCTGCCTTTTCTGCAGGATGGATTTTTATCCCCCAATCTTAACCAAAGGAAGTCCTTTCTCCCTTGTTTTTTTGTCTGTGGGGCTGATGGGATGTGGCTGGGGCAGGCTAACAGTGTGGGGGAGCCAGTGCCCCAGAAGTACCTCAGCCACTCGACCTAGAGTTGGTGCAGTTTCTCCTGCCCTCCCACTTTCCCAGAGCTCTCTGGAGGGCTTGAACACAAATTACTCCTTGGCCTACCCCCTGTTTCTCAGCACACTAGGGTTGTCCCCACTTCCTGCTAACACCTCTTGAGATCAATTCTTCACACCAGCCATACTCATAGTCTTTCTTTCAAGGTGTATTTCTGGAACAACCTCATTAATGACAGGGATTCAGTGGACAGTTGTCAGAGGCGCCATACAGATGAGATGTCAGGGTCCAGAGTTTGAAAGAGGCATGCTGGGGGTGTGCATCTCCAGAAGAGGACTCTGGGTCAGACTGTCTGCTAGTGAGTGACATCTCTGCCTGAGCTAGGAAGTAGGAAGTGACCTCTGCCTATTGTTGTGTTTAAAGACAATGTCTCGCCATATACCTGGCTGCATGGAACTTACTCCGTAGATCAGAGTCCTCCACCGTGTGGGCGGTCCTGAAGATGGAGAGGCTGTTTGCTATAAAAATGCTTAATTAGCAAGTGCTAAAGCATTGTCCTGAGTGACTCAGATTCATAAAGGCCTTCTCTTGAATTCCTTGCTCAAGAGCTTGGGGTTTGCCAGAGCATCCCTGCCAGGACTTGAGAACCATCTTGGATCTCACCCTGAACCCACCACTTCCCCACATCCCATGATGCCCCTGTCAGTGCTTCTGGTTCTGTCCTTTCTGTCCTGCCCGTTGTTCTTCCTCTGCATTCACGGCCCATACCTCACTGTTCCCGGCCCCAGCTCCAGAGCCCTTTCTGCTTTCCCCCAATTCTCCCAGAAGACCCTGCCTTACCCACTCCTTACTTAAGCACATGTTTAAGTGTCCCCTGACCGGCATCAGGCCTGTTTCTCACTGTCACAGCTCAAAGGCTTGGAAGCCTGTGATGACTGGACCATTAGGAGCCAAATCCCCATCCTTGCCAAGGCCCACAGGTCTTTTTTTTTTTTTTTAATATTTATTTATTTATTATGTATACAATATTCTGTGTATATGCCTGCAGGCCAGAAGAGGACATCAAACCTCATTACAGATGGTTGTGAGCCACCATATGGTTGCTGGGAATTGAACTCATGACCTTTGGAAGAGCAGGCAATGCTCTTAACCACTGAGCCATTTCTCCAGCCCCCCACAGGTCTTTTCTAATCTGCGTCTCAGTTTCCCCTCACCTCTAGTGAGCGCTCTCCGGTGGCTGCCTCCCTCCTGCTGCCTCAGGCCCTTCCTCTCATCTTCCAGGTCCAACTCCTACCTCTCACATCAGTCTCCTCTGTTCTTCATCCACATCCTGTTTCTCCTCTGGAGACTTAATGAGGTGGTAATTACCTGTGTTTGATGACTTGATTTTTATCTGTCTCTACTTCTAAACATAATCTCCGTGAGGACAGGGCCTTGGCTGTCCTGCCTGCCACTGAACCTCCCTGTAGCCAGCACAGGGTGCCCAGCATGAATGAATGAACGAACAAACGAATGAATGAATGAATGAACGAACGAATGAATGTCTGAAAGGCTGCTTTTGTTTTCTCCTGAGGACAACACAGACCTCTTGTGGTGACATTTTCACTAGGGTGACAGGCTATAGACAGCTTGTAAGTTTCTGTCACTCTAGCTTTGTATAAGCAAAAGGCCAGCATTTTACACTAGTGGCCATGTACAAATGTACAAAAGGTCACCAAAGCCAAAAGGCAACCGTCCTCTTTCCCAGAATGGAACCAGGGCCTGTGTTTGGCTTCCTAAGGATGGGAGAACTGGAATACAATGAAGGTCTGGTTTCAGAAGGTCTCCCTCCATCTATGCTTTTTGTGAATGGACTAGAATAACAACAAAAATACCCAGTAAGTAGCAGCTATTTTTTAAGCATTGGTTTAATTAAATAGTATTACCATAGTAACTATTAAAATGTTGGATAAACAACCAGTAAGGTCAATATTCAGAATTTACTCGGAATAATTGAGCTCTCCAGGTCACAGAAAAGCATACCTGGTGACCCACAGGAGCAGAGGAGGAGAAAGGAGACCAGCCGAGTCTGCTCTTTCAGCATCCCTGAGAGACGAGGACAGCTGTTCTAGAAGCTTAGCCATTGTCAGAAGACTGCAGTGAGTCCCATGTGGTAGGCAGAGCCTCAAGTGCTCTTCTTGGGAGCACCGTCTGGACCAGGTGGGCACAGGGGCTTGTGGCTGTGCCTCTTGCTGGGAAATCAGGCCCCTTAACTGTTTTCTGCTACTATAACTTAATACCCAAGTTTGGATAACTTATAAAGAACACCGGTTTATCTAACTCATGGTTGTGAGTTCTGGGATTCCCAAGTACATGGCACTGGCATCAGCTGAGGTCTTTTTTTCTTCATGTTAACATGCTCCATGCCAAGACAAGTTAGCATGCCACACCTCTCCTTCTCTTGTTACAGGGTCAACCTAGGTGACCCACGCTGTGACCTCATTTAATCCCAACGAACTCTTGAAGTGCCCACCTCCAGATACCATCTGGGCATGCATGGGTTCCAACGTTTGAAGTGTAGGGGATGTGTGGCTCGGGTGCCTGGGCCTAGGGGACCACACAGCCAGATTTGTCCTGAAGAAGAGCTGGCTCAGCCGTGTCCAGGGTGTGGCTGTGAAGGCCTGAGGAGTTTGAGCGAGCACTTTTAAGTGTGCACAGTGCATGCTGCTAACCTAGCTCTCTCAGCACAACCCAGAACCCTCACTTTCAGCTTCCGCCAATGTTCTCATCACGACTCCTGTGTTCAGTTCAGAGGGGCAGACAGCACTGGATGCAAAACTGGGAAGGGAATCAGCTCCAACATGGCCCACTGGGAAACAAAGGCCCAGAGGAGCTAAGAAAAAGGATTCTTTGGCTGGTGGTGGCCTGGGGCAGCAACCTTGACACATTGCAGAAAGGATAAGGCACAGTCAGACAGCTCCCCACAAAGGGATCACAGTGATAGTAAGTTTCTCCCTTGCTTGAGGGGCTAAGAGATGCAGGGACCTCAAAGTCAGCTTCGTGGAAGATGAACTATATAGATGGGGCAAGGGGGAGTGGCCTAAGGGGAGGAGAAATAGCCGTACAAAGGTCAAAGAGGTGATAGGACTGTTGGAGGTTCAGTCCGGGGAAGGCAGGAAGGAGGAAACGAGAGAGGGCCCTGGAACAATAGGCTCCATCTAAGACAGCAGCTAAGAGATACTGCATCTGACCCCTCCACTCACTGGATCACTCTAGATCCCCTGGGGCCAAGAGAGGGCAGGGGACCAGTTAAAATTATCTAAGCAGTAGGACCTGAGTTCTGATCCCCACTGCCATGAAATTCCAACAATGGGGGCGGAGAAAGGCAGGTGCTAGGGAACCACTGGTTACCAGTCTAATTAAGGCAGTCAACACCAGATTCAGTGAGAGACCATGAGACTCAAAAAGTAGGGTAAGGTGACTGAGGAGAGACTTCCTGACGCTGACCTCTGCCCGGATCATTCCCGTGACAGGTGAGCACACCTGCACACATATATACTCCACACACAAAGCAACCAAACAACAATTGCAAGTGTTTCCGCAGGAGACCAGACAAGTGATGCTTGAGATAGAGATGGCATAAGGTTGCAAAACATGTTTCAGAGCAGAGACGTGGAGGAACAGATTACGGGCCAGTGTGCTGGTGAGAGTGAAGTTTGTCAATACGGAGGAAGCTAGAGAAACATCACTGGCAGTGGGGAGAACATTGTGGGGGATGCTTTGTCACCTATGGACTCCCAGTTTCTTCACTAGGGGCCTTCCCATCTCAGCATCTTAGTGGAAGAAAGGGTCAGCACTAGATACCACTTGTAGAGTAAATTAATGCAGATTATTACAAGTGCAAACCAGTGTCAACCGAGGATGCTGAGACTCTTGTTCAAACTTCATGGGCATGTGGGATGGCACAGTAGGTAAAGCTGTTTGCTGCCAGGCCTGGCGCCTGAGTTCAGTCCCCAGAACTGACACAGTAGAAGGGAGAAAGATTCTTGAAAGTTGTCCTCTGACTTCCGGACATTTGCTATGGCACATCCACATGCACCACCACCACCCTCCCGACACACACAAATAAATAAATAAGTGTAATAAACTTGAAAAATGCCAATTCCAAGACAGTAAACC
Organism: Microtus ochrogaster; assembly: GCF_000317375.1. Classification (NCBI taxonomy): domain Eukaryota; kingdom Metazoa; phylum Chordata; class Mammalia; order Rodentia; family Cricetidae; genus Microtus; species Microtus ochrogaster. The sequence continues at coordinate 38,845,273 of NC_022011.1, read as the reverse complement.
GGATGTGGAGCTGCACGAGTGGTGTGTCCCTGAAGTTACTCTTGACAAAGGGCAATCATTTTCCCAGCGCCTCTTGCACTCGGCAGTCACCTGGATGCCATTCAGTAGACGGCATCTAGCAGTGTGGGATCAGGCGGGGGTGACTAAAGATGAAGGGCAAAGAGATGGGAAGGGGCCAGGGCTGTGCTGTCGTCATCCATGCTGTCGGAGGTCAGACAAGAAGACTCAGCGGGTAACGGAAAGCAGGAACCCACAGAGGAAACCAAGAAGGGCAAAAGCTATCCAAGGCTGAAGATGTGCTCACTGTCGAGCACTGTGCTGCGCGGCTGGGGACACACTGCTGGCTGGCAGGGGCGGTGCAGCCCCTGACGGTTGCCTTCTCATGCTTGCTGTGCACACAGTCACCCAGGGCTCTCATGAAACAGCAGATTCTGATTGCTCTGGTCCAGGGCGGGGCCTGAGATGACATGTTTCTGACCAGCAAAGCTGAGCCCCTGTCCTGAGGACAGTACATAAACAAGTGGTTCTAGGGCAGTGGCTTTTCAAATCAGGTTTCCCAGGGCAAAGATCTGGAAAGTCTGACTGACATGCTCTACCCAACCGGATAGATGGAATCAGAGTCTCCAGGAGATGAGCCAAGGCCCTGGGAATTTTTTAAATTCTACGAGTGAGTCTAATGCATGAGCAGAGCCAAGGATTATTCCCAAGGAGTCTGGTGTGTCATCAACCACGCATTTGTTACATAGATTTCTTCCCTTACACCCCCTACACTGCACTGCTACATATTTTTATCATGTATGCTATTATCAGACTTTCATCCTATTTTTCTTTGCTTTGTTTATTGTTATTGCATGTGTGTGAATGCAATCACACAATCCCACAGCGTGTATGAGAAAGACAGCGGACACCTTTGGGGGTCCAGTCTTTCCTTCCGTGGTGGGTCTGGGGGGGTCAGACTTTCACAGCATCTCACCCCCTCGCTGACATAGCTAGAGTTTAACATTTGTTCAAATGCACAGCTCTGGACATTTTCATAGTCACTGTTGCTGTTATTACTGAACAGCCACATGGGGCTGCACGGCCGAGCACAGAAAGGACATCGGTTACGACATGATGGTGAGCGAGTGCCATTCTACATTGTCTGACCCATGAAACCACCACAAGCCAACTCTACGCCAAACTGTGGACTTCGGGTGATAAGATATATTGATGTAGGCTCATTATGTCGCTGTGATCGGACGCTGATCATGGAGGAGGCTGGGGGAAGGTCAGGAAATGGCTAAGGAAACCCTCCCTTCTCATCAGGTTTGCTTGAACCCAAAACACTGACATACAAATCCTTTTTTAAAGTAAACAAAGAAATAAGGAGGTGTTTAGTGAGGCTGACCAGGTTTGTGTCAGTGACTCTAGCTCATACCCTCATTTTACAAACAAGGGTCTGGATTCCACTTGAGAAAACTGTCCTGTGATGACACTTTGTGAAAACAGTTGGAAATTTCGATCGTTTAAAAGTCCTGTTCTTGGGGGCTGGAGAGATGGCTCAGTGGTTAAGAGCACTGCCTGTTCTTCCAAAGGTCCTGAGTTCAATTCCCAGCAACCACATGGTGGCTCACAACCATCTGTAATGAGGTCTGGTGCCCTCTTCTGGCCTGCAGGCATACATGTAGTCAGAATATTGTATACATAGTAAATAAATAAATATATTTTAAAAAAAAAGTCCTGTTCTTAGCTGGTGGCAAATGCCTTTAACCCCAGCCCTCGGGAGGCAGAGGCAGGAGGATCTCTGAGTTTGAGGCCAGCCTGGTCTACAAGAGTTAGTTCCAGGCCGGGCGGTGGTGGCGCACGCCTTTAATCCCAGCACTCGGGAGGCAGAGGCAGGCGGATCTCTGGGAGTTCTAGGCCAGGCTGGTCTACAAGAGCTAGTCCAGGAAAGGCTCCCAAGCCACAGAGAAACCCTGTTTCGAAAAAAAAAAGAAAAAAAAAAAAGAGTTAGTTCCAGGATAGGCTCCAAAGATACAGAGAAACTCTGTCTCAAAAACAAAAAACAAAAAACCCATGCATTATACACATTATGTGAAATTCCCAAATAATCAATAAAAATATTATTACTTCTTAAAAAACCCTGTTACTATCTGTTTTCTAGCATGTAGCATGGCGGTTCTCTATAAAGCTGTATGTGTGGTGTGGTGATGTGTGGATGCACGTACCCAGAGATCAGAGGAAGATTTCGGGAGCCTGCTCAGTCACTTTTTACCTCATTTCCTTCATCCATGGTCTCTCACTGAACCTGGAGCTCAGCCTGTAGCCAGCCAGCCCAGGGATCCTCCCATCTCTGTCCCCACAGAACTGGGGTTACAGGTGCTTGCAGCTAGCCCTGTTTTTTTCTGCATAGGTCTGAGGAATTTGAACTCAGGTCCTCATGCTTTAGTTGTTGATTCTCAGGCCCCTGTGATCTGATAACGTTAAAAAACAAAAACAGGTTGCAAGAGTCCTCCATAGAGATTTAGAAGCTCTGCAGTGGAAGTCTGTCCAATTTTCATCCTCCACCGCTGGTTCTAGTCATCGGGAAGCTTAGAAGACACTGCTATGCCCAGTGATAAGATTGTGGAGTATGCTTTATTATCGACATTATTCTTCCTTTCCCTGTGAGAGATCTAGCAGCACCCTCGCCCTGCTCACGGAGGCAAGAATATAATCCTCTGCACTCTGTATGGTGGGAAAGCACACGCATAGTCTCTGAGTGTCTAACACAAGCTCAGAACACAGTTACGTGGCTCAGGCAGTTCTTACGCTTCTGCTCTCTGTCTTCAGAGGGATGTCCCAGAGAAGGACTGTGACTTAAGGCATGGGACCATAGCTTGTGCCAGGTTTTTGTGAGAAATAAGGGTCTGTTATTGCAAACTATTGAGATGGGGTATGGATTGTTTCCTAGAGCTGATGAGACAAGACTTACAAATATTACATAACGATAGCGAATCTTTGTGTGTGTACACCTTCTTATTGTTGTCTATCATCTCATCTTGCTAAAAGTAACTTTAAGATTATAATCAGCATTTTGGAGACGTGTAAACTGAAGCTCAAATTGATAAGGAGACTTTGCTGAAAGTTCCCCTGCAGGAATGGCCAAGCCAGCGTTGTCCCTTACCCTACACCCCTTCACCCCACTTGTGAGCCTTTTGCCAAATCGAAGGGATTTTACTTCTGGGATCAGCCCCAGTTACAACCTGTTGGCTGACATAGACATATACAATATTTAATTCACTTTAATTAAAATATATTTTAGTGGATTTTTTTTGAGGACATAACTCATTTTGATGGGAACCCATTGGATTTTAATGGGAAACCTATTAGGGGAACATATTGTGATCTTTAATGAAGCTAGGCTGCAAGGAAAACCACCTACAGGTAATTAGAAGTCTTCTAGGCCCTTGGAGAATAAGGTGCAATGAACTTGGGTTTGTTTAAGACAATTAGTGCAGACAATGATCTGGGAATGAATTAAATGGCCCTTGATTAGGAGCAGCTGTGCAGGTGGTGTCCCCAGGAAAATGGGACAGGCAAGCTGGTTTCTGAGGGTGTGATTATTAGTGCTTATCTGTTTGTATTGGCAGCTGGTACTTACCCTGGCCTGGCAGTTTGATCCTGTTGCTCCTTCTGGCCCCTCCTCTCCTGCTACCTCAGTGATACCTGCTCCTTCCAGGTCTTCCAGGTGTCCTGAGAAGGTGACAGATGGGCACATTGGTATCAGCAGAGCTGGGAATATCATGGTGTTCCCACTGGCAGATGCTCCCACACGGGTGGCTGCTACTCTTCTAGGTAGACAGGTGTGTGTGTGTGAGTGCGTGTGTGTGTGTGCGTGTGACTGCGTGTGTGTGTGACTGCGTGTGTGTGTGTGAGTGTGTGTGTGTGTGTGCGTGTGACTGTGTGTGTGTGCGTGCGTGTGTGTGTGCGTGTGACTGCGTGTGTGTGTGTGCGTGTGTGTGTGTGTATAGAAGTGCCCACGTTAGCTAGGTAGACAGGTGTGTGTGTGTGAGTGCGTGTGTGTGTGTGTGTGTGTGACTGCGTGTGTGTGTGTGTGTATGTGTGTGTGTATAGAAGTGCCCACGTTAGCTAGGTTAGAATAATCCATCCTTGAGCACTGAGGCTACCTGGGAGCCATAAGCTGTGCTTGCTCCTCCACAGTGCTTGGCGTTTTATAGACAGATGAAAAGACTGCGCAGAAAAAGGAGACACCCATATTGAGCATGGAGAGGAGTTGGCAAGAGGGGTCCCTCTATGACAGGCAGAGGGGGGTATCCCCAGAACATGATGATGTGCCCCCCATGGAAGAACCTGTGGCCTGTGCTTCTGGGAAGGGTACTTGGCACAGCTAGCCATGAGCTTCCATCATTCCATTCAAAGAGCCATCCCCGTGGTTGGAACGCATGCTTCGATAGGTGGCTGTGTCTACAAAGGCAAGGGTGACACCACACGAAGGAAGGGATGTATTCTAGGCAAGACTGGAGCTTTTTCCAGGCATGGTGGCACACACCCACCATCCCAGCACTTGAGAGGTATAGACAGGAGGATGGTATAGGCGTTCAGGGTCACTGTGGCTACTTCACAAGTTCTTCAATGGCAAAGACGAGGGCTTCCACACAGAGTTCTGACATTTCTATATCCAATACTAGGATTCTAGAGCCTTCCTGTGAAGCCGTTAAGCTCACAGCTCAGGGCTGCTTGTAGAGAAAGAAGACGTGATAGGGACTACACAGGACACAGAGAAACAAAGAGGACAGGAAGCAGGACCCTGGCAAACTGCCTGCGGGCTGGGCAGGGGCGATCTTCATCCCAAGGAGGCCCTTAGGCTCTCAGATTGGGCTGGAAGTCCAGGAAGTTTTCCAGTAGAGACTCTGGTACCCAGAGCAGAGAGGCAGGGAAGGTGGTGGCTCCATCCCCAGCACCATCCAGCAGCCCAGGCCCCTTCTCCAGTCCTCCAAACAGCTCCAGCTCCTGGCAGGGGCTGCTGCGAGATTCCCCATGCAGCCGTGACACAGGGCTGTAGCTAAAACATTGGTCTGGCAGTTTTCCCTCTTTAAGTTGAAGTGTGATGTTGGCAGGCAGTGGGCTGTGGTGGCAGGCTGCCAGCGAGAGCATGTGTTGGAAATGCTTGCTCCACGTTGCAGCAATCTGGGGCTCCCCTACCCACAAACTGCTCCAGAGCCAGCCAGCCGTGGGGCCAGAGCCTGGCACTGTTAGGGAGCAGTCACTGAGATCAGGGGGTTGAGGGGAACCAGAACGGAGAGACACGAGTAGAGATGACAAGCCCTGAGATGGAGTCGCAGTGAAAGAGGCAGGGGCCACACTCAGGGACAGAGAGACACGTGTAGCTGAAGAGAAAGGCAGGAATGTTGCAGAGCTGAGGTCTCCAGAGGAAGAGCACAGCTGGGTGTGGCCGAGGACAGCCTAGGCAAGCTGGGAGCAGGAGGAGGGCTTCAGACAGGCAATTCCAAGCCCACCTGGGCAACACAGTGAGACTCTATGAGGGGAGGCAGCTGGAAAACTAGACAAAAGACTGGGTACACAGTCTGACTGAATCTATGATTATTGTAGGGAAAGGAACTTGTGGTGACCACAAGATGGTTCAGTGGATAAAGGTGTTTGCTGCCAGTTCTGATGACTTGAATTCTGTCCCTGGGACTCACGTGTGGGAGGAGAGAACCAACTCTCATGAGTTGCCCTATGATATGAGCACCAAACATTCATCATGGCACACACAAACCCCTCCAATACACACAAGTAAATATATAAATGTATATTTTAAAAAGTTTCTAAAGAAAAAACACACATACTCATGTATTCACAGTTGTAAAAGAAAAATCAAGAAACAAGAGTTCACAGTAAGTTGGAGACTTCGTGGGATCTCAGGAAGAGGGAAGAGCACTGAAACAGTAACTAAGATGCCCATTGAGAGGACAAACGGAATTGTGAAGGCCTGGGTAAGCCCTGTGCTGGGAGGGCAGCCACTGCACTCCTGCCATCCCAGTGTCTAACACCAGCCTAGACCTGATCTCCAAAATAAAAAAGAGAAAGCAACATGAACTGAGGACTTTAAGGTAGTCTAATTGTTAACCCAGGGACATTGGAGAAGATAGTACACCCGTAATCTGAGAATAGATTGTTATGAAATAAATCCTAAGGGATCTTGGATTTTTTTTTCTTGAGATAGGGTTTCTCTGTGTAGCCCTGGTTGTCTTGGAACTCACTTTGTAGACCAGGCTGGCCTCAAACTCACAGATCACAAGTGCTGGGATAAAAGGTGTGCACCCACCACCACGCGTGATCTTTGAAATTTAAAGAGCTCAAATGTGAAACTCATACATTAGCTAAATAGGGAGATAAATATAGCTAAAGAGGAAGCTGGAAGAAATGCCAAGGTGTGTAGTTTAGAGAGCATGCGCATGTGCAAGGAGGGAAGGAAGAGGCTCACTGCAGACCGAGCAGAACACAGGGAACACCTGATCCCAATAATTCATCAGAGGGTGGATAAATAATCATGCTTTGACTCCATTATAGAGTCCCATGTAAGAAGGAATGTGACCTTGAACTATGTGTGCTCAGGAAGGACCTAACAAGGTAGAAAGTGTCCTTTAATCTCTACACTACACCATGGCATGCATGTGTGCACACATACAAAATGATAATATTATTATTAAATAAAAAATAAACTAAGAATTAAAAAAAACATAATTGAAGAGTGTTGTGCCCATGATATAGTAAAGATCTTTACACTATGATAACAAGATAAGTGCCCCAACAAAAACGAGCAGGAAGTTTGAAGAAAAATTTCACAGAAGGCCTATAAATGGTAGCAGTCACATGAAAAAAAAATGGTTAGCTTTACTGTCATCTCATAAATCTAGTTAATATTATAATGACACGCCATGACACAGTAAAGATAAAAAGACTGACAACATCAAACATTGGCAAGGATGTGGAGTGACTGAATCTCTCATAGGTTGCTGGTGGGAAGGCAAAATTGTCCAGATGTTGGGAAGTTCATCTTACTGGGCTAAACTACACTTATCACACAACCCAGTAATTCTATTCCAGGTACTACCTAAGAGAGGTAAAGCATCTGTCCACACAAGGGTTGGTACACAAATGTTTGTGGTTTGCCTATTCAGAATAGCCCCCAGTGAAAAGCAACCCAGATATATACTTGCTTATGGATGAAAAAATGAATTGCTATATGGTCATGACTGAGATTACTACTTGCCAAAAAAAAAAACCTAATAAAATAATACACATAAAACATGTCTAGGCCTGGAGGGATGGCTCAGCCGTTAAAGGCTAGGCTCACAACCAAAAATATAAGAGTTCGGTTCCCAGCACCCACGGCCGTCCCTCCGGGTACCATTAAAAAAAAAAAAAAACATGTCTAAATCTCAAAACTATGCTAAATGAAAGGAATCAAACATAAAAGCCATTGTGTTTCTATGATTTTGTTTATAGAAAATTCTAGAAAAGACAAACCTATAGTAACAGAAAACAATGTTTATCCAGGGCCAAAGAAGGAGTGCGGTATTGACTACAAAGGAGCCGAAAGAATCTGCTTGTGGTGATGGAATGGCCTCATGTTTTTGGTTTTGATGGTGATTTCAAACTTTCATACAAGAATCAGATTCTTCCACTGTCATTCTAAAAAAAAAAAAAAAAAAAGTGTAGTTGGAGGCTGCTTATTTATTCCTGGCTGCCCAGATCTGAAATAATCACACAGAAGCCATATTAATTAAAGCACTACTTGGCGTATTAGCTAAGGCTTCTTATGAACTCATACTAAGTCTTATATATTAAATTAACCCATTCCTATTATTTTGTATTTTACCATGAGGCTCATAGTTTACTAGGAAGGCTCCTGGGCATCTGTCTCCTTTGGCGGCTATGTGGCATCTTTCTGACCCCATCTTTTCTCTTTATATACCTCTGTTTGGATGTTCAGCCTGACTTTACCCTGTTAAGCCATTGGCCAAAGGCAACTTCTTTATTAACCAATGGCAATAAAACATATTCATAGCATACAGAGGGAATCCCACATCATCTTTCTTTTTCTGTCTAAAAAAAAAAGGTTTTAACATAGTAAAATTAGATATAACCAAAAGGAATCAACAAGAATTAAAGTTACAATATTCATATCTATTTTATCTTTTATCATAACTAAATTTCTGCTTCCTCCCCATCTCCCATTTCCCTCCTCCTCCCCCCACTTCTCTCCCCCTCCCTCTCCAGTCTGAAGAGCAGTCAGGGTTCCCTGCCCTGTGGGAAGTCAAGGTCCTCCCCCCTCCATCCAGGTCTAGGAAGGTGAGCATACAAACAGGCTAGGCTCCCATAAAGCCAGTACATGCAGTAGGATCAAAACTCAGTGCCATTGTCCTTGGCTTCTCATCAGCCCTCATTGTCCACCATGTTCATTGTCTGGTTTTTTTTTTTTTTTTTTTTTTTTT
>NC_022011.1:38835392-38836690 GCF_000317375.1 Microtus ochrogaster | reverse complement strand
TTTTTTTTTTGGTTTTTTCGAGACAGGGTTTCTCTGTGGCTTTGGAGCCTGTCCTGGCACTAGCTCTGTAAGACCAGGCTGGTCTCGAACTCAGAGATCCACCTGTCTCTGCCTCCCAAGTGCTGGGATTAAAGGCGTGCGCCACCATCGCCCGGCTTCATTGTCTGGTTTTATCCCATGCTTATTCAGTCCCAGTTCAGCTGGCCTTGGTGAGCTCCCAATAGATCAGCCCCACCGTCTCAGTGTGTGGGTGCACCCCTCGTGGTCCTGACTTCCTTGCTCACGTTCTCCCTCCTTCTGCTCCTTATTTGGACCTTGGGAGCTCAGTCTGGTGCTCCAATGTGGGTCTCTGTCCCTATCTCCATCCATTTCCAGATGAAGGTTCTATGGTGTTATGCAAGATATTCATCAGTATGGCTATAGGATAGGGCCATTTCAGGTTCCCTATCCTCAGCTACCCAGTAACTATCTATTCTTCAACTCTCTCAAAGGCCCCAGAAGAATATATTACCCAAGCAACTTTCAAAACTCTAGAGCAGACAGCGACCTCTCACTGCCTGGACAGTGACCCACAGTTCTTCTGTATCATTACAGCACCATCTTCAGCTACAGCCCATAGTGTCTGACAGACTTGTCCATGAAGCAGGAAACTTGAAGATCTCTTATGCCTTGTACTGGCAAAGTCCATCATTTGCTTTCTTCTGTGTTCTGGAAAATGTCTGGCAGTTATCTCATAAAGCAGGAACCCTGAAGGACTGTCTCGCCTTCTTTAGGTAACTCCAGCAGTCATTTTTCTGTGGGTCCTGCATGTCCAGTTCATACAGCATAACATCAAGCAGTCCAGGCAAGAACAATTTCTTGCCCAAATGGCTAACAAACTCCATAAGGAACCTCTTTGATATCCATCAACCTCTATAAGTAGATTGGTGCTGCCAGAAGCAGATGTGTCTCATTGTCAAGAAAAGTCCTAATTTCTTAAACATTTTAATGCCATATTCTGTTGGTCTTTGAAAGGTTTGAAATATATCTCTGTACATCTAGAAAACCTAACTAACATGACTACAGTTTGACTATGAGAGGTGACTTTTTTTTCTGTTTATTTATTTATTAAAGATTTCTGTCTCTTCCCCAACCCCTCCTCCCATTTCCCTCCCCCTCCCCCAATCAAGTTTTCCTCCCTTGTCAGCCCATAGAGCTATCAGCCTTCCCTGCCCAGTGGGAAGTCCAAGGACCACCCACCTCCATCCAGGTCTAGTAAGGTGAGCATCCAAACTGCCTAGGCTCCCACAAAGCCAGTA
>NC_022011.1:38788545-38830087 GCF_000317375.1 Microtus ochrogaster | reverse complement strand
TCTTCAAACTTTTTGTTATACTTCTCATCCATTTCTATAAGGGCATTTTTCACATGTTGTTTAAGGGACTCTATTGCTTTCATAAAGTCAATTTTTTCCACTTCTTCTGTGTTAGGGTGTTCAAGTCCTTCTGTTGTAAGATCATTGTGTTCTGGTGTTTTCATGTTGTTTTTGAGATTATTGGGTGAGTTTTTGCCTTGGCACTGGCCCATCTCCTCCTATTGATGCTATCTAATGGGTCTTTTGAAACCGGTTCAGGTTTCCCTGCTGGCCAGGGGCTCTTCTTACAAAATGCCCTTGCTCTGTTTCCTGGCTCCTGCCGGGGGCCACGATCCCTCTCACCCCTCAGAAGGGTCTTCAGGAACAGGACCCAGCTCCTCTTTTCCTAGGAACCTTACCAACCAAAGGCCTACCTCTTTGATTTAATTGTAGTGGGCGATCTGCTCTCGGTGTTGCGTGCCGTTCCCTGCCGCCTGTGGCCTCCACGCATCGTCCTACAGGTGACTATTAACCTGTATTTCTTAATTATACATTTTTAAATGAGCTGTACAAACACAATACTTTAATCAAGAGTAGAAATATACATATAACAAAATTGATCTTAAGTTTGTAGCAATAAACCAAGATCCATACTAATGCAAATCTCTATAGCATACCCCCTTTAAATGTAAACAAACATTTATAAACAATATTTGGGAATTTGGATGTAGTTCTCTCCAAACTGCTTCCTAATTTTTGTTGGACAAAGTAATTTTGGGGTTCACAGAGACCTTTCAGGGGATCTTTGTCCATCAAAACACATTAGTCTGGAAAGAATCCACAAGTTCTTATCTTCTGTGGAAAAAAAAAACCAGAACCTCTTTTTCCAAAGCAACATATCCTTAGATCCCATTTTTGAAGTGAAAATACATATGTTGGTTTAGCTTAGCAGTCCGTACAATGAAATGTGTCTCTGTAGTTAGCTCAATCACAGTCAAAAAATTTAAAGAAAACACAATAGTATACATAACCCAGACTCTCTGCATATATTCCATCTTTACACGACTCATTTTTCTTGCCCAATGTTGGCAATCATTCTGTAGTCGGAGGCTGCTTATTCATTCCCAGCTGCCCAGACCTGAAATAATCACACAGCAACTCTATTAATTAAAACACTCCTTGGACAATTAGCTCAGGCTTCTTATTAACTTTTATTAACTCTTACATATTAAATTAACCCATTCCTATTATTTTGTGTTTTACCACGAGGCTTGTGATTTACTGTTAAGGTTCGCAGGTATCTATCTCCTTTGGTGGCTACTCTCTTTATACATCTCTGTTTGGATTTTCTGCCTGACTTTACTCTGTTAAGCCATCGGCCTAAAGCAGCTTCTTTATTAACCAATGGCAATAAAATATATTCATAGCATACAGAGGGGAATCCCACATCCAAAAAAGAATTCCATTATAATCAAACTATATCCTACTAAAAAGGGTTTTGGGGGAACATGTTTGTGTTCTCAGACAAGATCTTGCTATGTAACTGGGGCCTCAGTCTCCCAAGTACCAGGAATATAGATGTGTGTTACATCTTACTTGATGTGGGAGAATTGTCTGTATTCTGTCAATCATGTTTTAAATAAACGCTGATTGGCCAGGCAGGAAGTATAGGTGGGAAAACCAAACAGGAAGTAGAAATGATGCAAGGAGAACAGGAGAATTCTGGGAAGGAGGAAGCTGATTCCTCCCACTCCTGCCCAGACCACCAAAGCAGCAGGATATGATCTGCCCCACTGAAAAAAGGTACTGAGCCATATGGCTAACATAGATCAGAAAAATGGGTTAATCAAGATTTGAGAGTTAGCCAGTGAGAGGCTAGAGCTAATGGGCTAATCAGCTTATAATTTATGGAGACCTATGTGTGATTTTCTTTGGGGCTAAATAGTTGTGGGGTACTGGGTAGGACAAAAACCCCAACAAACAAGCTAGCCCTCATGTTACACTTACTGAAGAGGTATTTTAAAAATATAAATTATTCTGGGCAGGTGGAGGCACATATCTTTAATCCCTGAGTTTGAGGCCAGCCTGTCTACTGAGTGAGTTCAGGATAACCAGGGCTGCACAGAGAAACCCCATCTTGAAACGGCCCCCCAAAACTCCCAAAATCAAAACCAAAAACACCACCACCACCACCACCACCACCACCACCACCACCACCACCACCACCACAAAAACTATCCACAAATTACAAATGCAATACAGATGTTTCCCTTGGGGGTGAGGTCCAGGAATGGGGAGACATGATCATGAAACAGGAAGATGGGGGCACAGAACTTCCATTTTATTGAAAACACATTGACTCTTGAAAGATAGGAGAGGCTGGAGAGATGGCTCAGGAGCAAAGAGTATTTGTTGTTCTTGCAGAGAACCTGGGCATAGGCTAATGTTTCCCATTAAGACTTTTAAAAAAACAAAAATTCTGGGGCTATAGGGAAGCTGAGTGGGTGAGTCAGAAACTCCTGAAAGAGGGTGATATCCACAGTTTCATTGTGATTAGTTCATGAATAGGAAGGGAGTATTACAAACACTGATGCTCACCCCATCAAGATTAAAGATCTAAGCCCAAATTCCAAAGGAGAGAGGTGAATCTGTCCTTCATTTGGCACTGAGGAGATAAAGGTTGTTCACTCTTTCCATCAGAAGTTCATGAGGACCACACCCATGACAGGCACGCAGCAGAAATAAGCTGTCACTCATTACAGGGACTAAGCTCTAACCTAGTTGCATCCTGGGAGCTGTGGAGGCAGACAGTCAGTTCTTCAGCCTATTTGCACAGGCATGGGCAAATCTCCATCTATAGCCTCGATAGTTCTTTTACACACTATGTGTGACATCATAACTTAAATTGGATTCATAATCAATAAAACAAAGGAATTGCAACAATCTGCAGAGAAGTTGACATTAGACTGACAAAATGATAATTTCAGAATAATGAGTATTATTAAATAAAATTATAGAAAAGGTGAACAAAATGAAAGTTTTCAAAAATATTTGAAATTTCTAAGCATAATTACATGAAAATTAGAATATGTACAAAATATTGCAAAGATGAAAGGAGCCAGGCAATGGTGGCACATGCCTTTAACCCCAGCAATCAGGAGAATCTCTCAGTTTGAGGCCAGCCTGGTCTACACACAGCCAGGACTATGTAGGGAAAACTTGTCTCCAAAAAAAAAAAAAAAAAAACCAAAACCAAAACCCAAAACAAACAAACAAAAAGACAAAATGAAGAAGACATAAAACTTAAAAAATTTTAGGAGCTAGCTCATGCAGTCCCTGGGTTCAATGCCTAGGGCTGCAAAAACAAAAGCAACCCTCCCTCATTTAGTGGGCTTAGTGACAGTCTACATGCAGCTAGAAGAATATGAAATAGAAAAGGTCAGGAAAAAATATTCAGATAGGTGTAACTGTGCAGTTACAGTTCTAGAGAGAGGAGGGGGAACAGTGTAGAAGAAAAGGAGAGATCCCTAAAGAGACAATATGGGACAGGGGATGGTTCCATCAGGCTTGTCCAGCAAACATAAGGCTATGAGTTTGGACTCTCGGTACCTACGTAAAAAGCCAGGCATGGGAGGGAACCTGTAATTGGGGAGCTACCAATGCCTTGAGACCTGATTACAAAAAACAAGGTGGGCGGGGCTAATCAAGGGAGGCACCTGATGGTTCCCTGGCCTCCACACACAAACACATACACATGAACATGCAAAGATAATGGCTGGGTTTTTTTTTTTCTTTCAAAACTGTTTAAAAGAGTAACTCAAGGCATAGGAACTCCATCAAAACACAGGATGACACACGTCCTCGGAACAATAAGATGACTTCTTCAGTGGAAAGCACTGAGACCAGGGGCAGAGGGGTGAAATCTTTAACGAAGAAAAAGAAAACAGCCTGACAAGCTGGCGTGCCACACATAACAAAAACAGCCTGCAAAACTTAAGCAAAGTGACAGCATTGCAGGGGTGGGCATGGTGCTGTACCCTGTATCCCAGAAGTGGGGAGGCAAAGGCAGGGGGTTTCTATGAGTTTGGTCTACAGGTCAGCCAGGGTTGCACAGTGAGACTCAGAAAACAAACAAACAAAAACAAAAAATCGAAATAGATAAAAGTTGAAATCTTTCATTGTCAGAAGCCTTTCAAATTAAAGAATAGTTCCTTGCCAGGTGTGTTCACATGCCGTGAACTCTGAGTTATGGCCAGCTTGGCCTGCATGGTGAGTTCCAGGACAGCCAGGGCTATAGAGAGAGACCCTGCATCAAACAAAACAAACAACAGTTCCTCAGTCCGGAAAATGGTTTCAGGTGGATGCATGGGAACTACAGAACATAATGGAGCAAATTGGTCAATATTCTTAGTTTGTTTGGGACGACAATGGCACACATGTGGTATTGGGCTTGGAAGATCTGTAAAAGGAAAATGTATGAGCACACACACTACTACCAAGTTCAGGTGTGGAAGAGGAGCTGGAGCGCTGTGAGCTCACTGAACTTTCCAGGGAAAGGAGCAAAGGACTGAAGCCTACAGCCGAGGGACCATCACATGCCCTAACAGCCATGAGTTAGATCCCCAGAAATACAAGGGAAAGAAGAAATAGGTTATAAGAAATACTTGAAGAGATAATGGCTGGGAATCACCTGCAAGTTAATAAAAGACAAAATAACAACAACAAAAACAAAAGAAAAAGAAATCAAAGCTCCAAGGAGTTCAGATGACAGCAAAGAAAATCATGAGAGAAGAGAAAGTGAAAGCTGGCAGGGGAGAAGACTCACTGGGTAAGAGTGCTTGTTGTGTGTGAGGCTGAGTTAGAAACTGCAGTTCTCACCTGCCTGCATGACCACAGATACCTGGAAAGCCAGTATTGTGTGAGGGCTGAGACAGGCAGACCAGCGGGCCTTGCTGGCTCCTGGCCTAGTTCTAGTTCTAGAAAGTTCTAGAAAGTTCTAGCTCTCGTTCTAGAAAGACCCCGTCTCAGCGGGGTCAGATGGACAATGACCTCTTCTGGCCCCCTCGGGTGTGTAATGGTACACACATGTACATACAATAAATAAATTAAAATTAAAAAGAAAAGTTATTTCATGTTCAGACTGCTTACAAAGATAGAAAGAAAAATGTAAATCATAGAGGCAACAGATAAAAGCCATGCTACAGGCTGGGCGGTGGTGGCGCGCGCCTTTAATCCCAGCACTTGGGAGGCAGAGGCAGGCGGATCTTTGTGAGTTCGAGACCAGCCTGGTCTACAAGAGCTAGTTCCAGGACAGGCTCCAAAACCACAGAGAAACCCTGTCTCGAAAAAAAAAAAAAAAAGCCATGCTACATGTAGGGGAACAGAGATGAAGTGAAGGAGATTTCTCATCAGAAACGACACAGGACAGAGCCCTGAGTGTCATCTCTTTCAAAATATTAGGAGAAATGCCTATCAACCCAGAATGAGCTACCTACTGAGATTACCCTTCAAATATACAGGAGACATATGATGTTTTTAGACGGGAAGCACAGAAAATTTATTACCTGCATATTTCACACAAAAGACACGATAGAAGTTTTTAGGTACGAGAATCACAGACAACTTAGATCTATAGTAAGAAATAAGAATGGAGGGGCTGGAGAGGTGGCTCAGTGGTTAAGAGTACTGGCTGCTCTTCCAGAGGTCCTGAGTTCAATTCCCAGCACCCACATGGCCACTTCTGAATATCTGTAGTGGGATCTGATACCCTATCCTGGCATAAAGTCAATAGAGTGCTCATGCACATAAAATAAATAAATAAATTTTTAAAATAAATAAAATTTAAAAAAAGAAATAAGAATGGAAATAGCATCAGTTAAGGCAAAGATAAAATGCAATATATTGTGCATTTGCAGTATATATAAGAGCTAAATATTTGAGAGAAAAATACAGAGATGGGGGACAGAAATGAGAGGGTGCTATCATGTGAACTTGGCACTATGCACGAAGCAATTTAATTGTTACTTTTCTCAAAATTCCGGAGAGAGCAACTTAAAGAGGGGGAGGTACTCTTTTTGGCTCCTGCTATCAGAGGGTTTACCCCATGGCCATTGACCTTATCAGCTTGGACAGAACATCATAGCAGCAGAAGTGTGTGGTAGATGACAGGCTCTGCTTACCTCAGGGCAGGAAGAAGGAAGCCAAGGAGAAGGCACTCCCTAAGGGCTCACTCCTCCAGTCCTACCTCATCCCCAAATGTCTCTACCTCATGGACACCAGGCCCCTAACACTTGAACATTTTGGAGAAGTCACCATATCTAGACTAAAGCAAAAATATGTTGTAATAGGAGCAGGCTGCGTTCTGCCCAGCTCCCAGCCGCCTGGCTAGCTTATGCCCCGAAATAATTACACGGAAACTGTATTCTTTTAAACACTGCCTGGCCCATTAGTCCTAGACTCTTATTGGCTAATTCTCTCATCTTGCTTTAACCCATTTCTAATAATGTGTGAAGCACCACGAGATGGCTTACCAGGGAAGATCTTAACCTGCGTCTGTGTAGGGTGGGAGAATCATGGCGACTCCTGACTCAGCTTTTTTTTCTCCCAGAATTCTGTTCTGTCTACTCCACCTACCTAATTTTCTGTCCTATTAAAGGGCCAAGGCAGTCTCTTTATTTAACCAATGAAATTAACACAAAACAGAAGACTCTCCCCCATCAAAAATACTATTTGAAAATAGATGGATACTAATCAAACATATGCAATATAAGGTAGGGAAAACATCAATTTTTTTTCTAAGGAATCTTAAGGAGCTAGGGGGGTAGTTCAGTGCGTGAAAGTGCTTGCCTTGCAAGTGTGAGAACCTGAGATAAAATACCCAGAATTCATGTAAAAGCTGACTGTAGTGTGGGTACCTGTGGTCCAGCATCCATGGTGAGATGGGAAGTGGAGGAGGAGAGTCCCCACTCCTATGCACTGGCCTATGCAGTGGAAAAAGACAAAGACCCGGATCAACCAAGGCGGAAGGCAAGGGCCAATATCCAAGGCTGTCCTCAACACATGCACCGTAGCATGCACGCACCTGCCTTCATTCACACAAAAGCATGTGCATACATCCAGAGAATTAAAAAACTGTGCTAGTGCAGACACAGAGGCAGAGGCAGGGAGATCTCTGTAGTAATAGGAGCGGCTGGGCTGTGTCCCCGGCACCCTGGCCGCTTGGCTAGCTTATGCCCCAAAATAATTACACGGACACTGTATTCTTTTAAACACTGCTTGGCCCATTTCTATCTAGCCTCTTCTCGGCTAACTTTCGCACCTGGACTAGCCCATTTCTAGTGTAGCCCACAAGGTGGCTTACCAGGGAGATTCTAGCCTACATCCATCCTTGGTCGGAGCTTCATCGCCTGTGCCTCAGAGAGCAGAGCTATCCCCGCATCCGCCCAGGAGCCAGGAGCATGGCGTCTCTGCTCCAGAGTGCAGTGCTGTCGAGTCTGAGCTCACTTCCTCTTCCTCCCAGCGTTCTGTTCTGTTTACTCCTCCCACCTATGTTTTAACCTATGAGGGCCAGCCAAGCAGTTTCTTTATTTTTTTAACCAATGACCTTCCTCCATCATATCTCTGGGAGTTTGATGCCAACTTGGTCTACATGGAGGGTTCCAGGCTAGCCAGAGCTACACAGTAAGATCCTGCCTTGAACAAAAGTGTTTGAGGGCAAGTGAGATGGTCCCATACCAAGCCTGAAGTCCCTCAGGACAGAGTCCCTCTGGTCTCTACACATGCACCATGGCAGTGTTCACATATTTACACACACATTCACACTGTGCTCATATACATACACACACATTCACACTGTACTTACATATACACACAAACACATTCACACTGTACTTACATATATACACACATACACATTCACACTGTACTTACATATATACACACACACACATTCACACTGTACTTACATATACACACAAACACATTCACACTGTACTTACATATATACACACATACACATTCACACTGTACTTACATATATACACACACACACACATTCACACTGTACTTATATATACACACACACACATTCACACTGTGCTCACATTCACATACACATACATTCACACTGAGCTCACACACACATTCACACTGTGCTCACACATACATTCACACTGAGCTCACACATACATCTTCACACTGTGATCACATATATACACACATTCACACTGCTCACACACACATTCACACTATTCACACATATACAAACACATTCACACTGTGCTTGCATATACATACAGACACTGTGCTTACATACATACATATATATATATATACATTCTCACTGTGCTCATACACACATTCACACTGTGCTCACATTCACATACACATACATTCACACTGAGCTCACACACACATTCACACTGTGCTCACACATACATTCACACTGAGCTCACACATACATCTTCACACTGTGATCACACATATACAAACACACATTCAAACTGGCATATACACATATACATGCTGTGGGACAATGGTCTTGCACCCTGTAAAGATTTGTCAGTAGCCAGGCAGGAAGTATAGGCAGGGTGACCAGAGCAGGAGAATTCTGGGAAGAGGAAAAGCCCAGTCTGCAGTCATCACCAAGATGCAAAGGAAGCAAGATGAGAAAGCCTCATTGATAAAGGTACCAAGCCATGTGTCTGACACAGACAAGAATCATGGGTTAATGTAGGATGTAAGAGTTAATAAGAAGCCTGAGCTTGATGTGGGATTCCCCTCTGTATGCTGTGAATATCATTGGTTAATAAAGGGACTACTCCACCTGGATCATGGTAACACTAACCACTGAACAGGACTGTCCCAATGCTGCACCTGCCACCAGGACTCTCCCCAAACTGTGGACAAGCAGGATATCAAAGAGTTGATTGTCCCACTTTGCCTAGACAAAGTAAGATCAAGCTCCTCATTGTTCCTCCTCCACAGGAAAACTTCTCACCTGGACCTGGTGGTCAAAAATTGATGCTATCCTGGTACCTTTGCCCCCAATGCCATGGAGACCACAGGAACCTGGGATGGCCATCTGGGTAATGGGCTAGTCTCTGACATTTTAATTGATACACAGGCCATTTGTTATATTTCCTGTTATAATTTATCCTTCTTGGATCTCTGATGGTATTGACAGCTAGGCCAACTATAGCTTGGTTAGCTTAGCAGCAGAAGGCATCCAGGTTCTTTCTCAAGGCTGCAGCCACTTTGTTAGCTCATTTCATATGTAAAAACCAAGCCTTGCTAGGTATCCTGCTGAGAACAGATAGATAGGTGTGCCTTGCTAACAGGCTTCATATTAAAAGATAAACAGGTTTCAGATGTAACTTTCCACTAATGGAACATGACATGAAATGATTGATCTCAGTAATAACTACTTGTGTCTCTGGTAAATGATTAGATGGAAAGAAAGAATGTTAAAGTCTATGCAAGTTTTGAGGGTATTAGAAAATATTCTAAGGTATATAAAGTTCTGAGGCTATGAGAGCCTATGTAAGTTCTGAGAGTCTAAGATATATGAAGGTCGTGGAAGTTTAAGTAAATTTTGAGTGTCTTAGAAAGCAATTTAAGATGTAAATGCAAGTTGTAAAGATATAAATAAGTTAGTTAAGGTCTATGCTATTGTTACAGTAAGGTTCAAAAGATCAGAGTTAAAACATTGATCAGTGTAGCTCTGATAAGTTGATAGAACACTGACTTCACAAGCTCAAGATTTAAATTTCCTTTGGTTGTCTTCTAAGTATAGACTAAAAGGCTTCTCATCAGGCCAAAGACATCTCTGTCCAGTCTGTATCTGGCTCTCTGTTCATGCTTTTTAGCTCAGATCTATAGCTTTTGCTAGGTCTCAAAGGTATGAGTCTACTCCAGCTGTTTTACAGACACCTGTTACCTGTGTTTTCACTGATGTGGATTTCACTGCAGATTGATTATGCTAATATATCTAAAACTTTATAATGTCTTTTTGTAAACTAAAAAAAAAATCATGTAAGCTTTAGAGAATCGAGGGAGACTTGAATCTACTTCTCAAGGTCAAAAGGACTCCAGATAAGTACAGCTTAAATTTCCCCGCCTGTCTATATGAGGATGGTATTTCTTTCTCTCCTGGTCGTGAGACTCTTGCCCTTCCTCAATTACTAGGACTAGGGGCCTGAAAGTTCCAAATGTGGGATTTTACTTCAGGTTCCTAAATTTTAACTTCTGTCCCTAGTCTCTGTCTGCCTGAGAAGATTCCGCTTGGCTGACAGACACACCCAAGCATCGGTTAGTCTTTATCTGTCTGAGAAGATTCCCCGCTTGGCTGACAGACACACCCAAGCATCGGTTAGTCTTTATCTGTCTGAGAAGATTCCCCGCTTGGCTGACAGACACACCCAAGCATCAGTTACTGACTGTGAGCCTCAGACTTGCTGAAGGCTAATCTGAACCAGTCCAGCCAATGTGATTGCTCCTTGTCTATCAGCAGGATCAGCAAATCCAATGCTTCTGATGATGCTCCATTGCTTGAATTCCCTCCTTGCCTTTGACTAGCATCCTAGCCTTCCTAGGCCGTGACAGCAATGTCCTTGTTTCGAAAGGAAGTAGTTACAAAAGAGAGTATGTCACCCCTTGTCTTCCAACAGGCTGGAATGTTAGATCAAAAGGAAATGCCCCGGCATAGGGGACAAAACAGCTACCTATGATGCCGATTGGCCTATCAGGAAATGTTCCTGTTAAACCAAGTATATCCAGATCTATCAATAGGAAGATTCATTAGCTAAAATTGTTCTACAGTATCATAGGGCACTTAACCAGCTCTGTGTAAAACAGAGAGAGAGGTTCATTGTATAACTTTAAGAGAAAATTGTGTTTCTACACAAACCACTCAGCAATCATTAGAAATAATCTGACTGTACTTGAAAAAAGCTTATTACAAAAGGGGAGACCTGAGAAGAAGTAAATATCTGGTCCCCATTCTCACTTCAGATCCTTTCTACATAGCAACTCTAATGTTAGCCATCATCACGGGGCCTTAGGCCCTTCTGCTGCTGCTAACTGCTGCTGGCTCTTGCATCAGTGATGCCTTAACTAAATGATAATTCCTGTCTGGGTACCATTAAGCAGATGATTATTAGACCCAATATAAACAGGTACCCATCACAGAGTCAAGGATTTGACTCAGGATACAACTTAAGGGAGGAATATGACAGCCATAGTTACATTTAAAGTTTTAATTATTATGCCTTAGAGATCCATGTAACAAAAATGCCTCTGCCCAAGGACATATAGTTCCTGTAATTCTGGGGGCTAATGTTTTTGGGAGATTTACAGTCCCCTAAACAAGTTTATTTGACCCATCTGCAGCAGATGTGCTTGATCACATGTGGGAGGGAGGTGCATAGCCAGGAAATATGGCAGGATGCATGCTTGCCCCTGATTGGACCTGATGCAAATGCAATGAATTATGGGTTTTCCTTCTTAAGCCATTGCAAAACTTGATTTGGAGCCATTTTGTAGGAGCCTGGTTATGGACCTTGCCAGAGCCCATCTACCTGGCCAGTATTTTATTAAAGCTTGCTTCAAATTTGGCTTTAAACTGTGGTAGTGGTCTTGTTCTTAGCTGCTGGGATTAATAGTCGGACTAGCTGGACCACAGAAAGATTACATGCAACACTATCAACAAACTTGTCCTAATCCTAATTGAAATGTAAACTCCTCCCTTTTTTAAAATATGGAATCTCACTCAGAATCTCACTGGCTGCTTTGGAACTTACTATGTAGACCAGGCTGGTCTTACTGCCTCTGCCTCTGCCCCCAGAGTGCTGGGATTAAAGGTCTCTGCCACCTTGCCCATGGTTTTTAAAAAATGTATCTCCTAACATCAAACCAATATACATTCTTTTTAAGGACATGTGACATTTTCACCAAGATAAAAAATATCCTAAGGGAGAAAAACCTTACTAAATTTAAAATAATTAAATTTATATAAAGTGTCTTATTAGATTACAATAGAATAGAAGGAAAGATCATTAGAAGGCTGAGAAGAAATACAGAAACTTAAAGCATTCTCCCAGATGGTTGTGACAGGAGTGGTGAACTGTGATGGTTGTGACAGGAGTGGTGAACTATGAGGGACATGTTAACCACCCAGGAAGTCACTGAGGTGCTAGAAATACGTAGTTCACCTGGCAGAGCGAGTACAGCCTGGATTTGGCTCTGAGAATCCCTGAGAAACTGAATTTAATAAAAATTAAAATATACTAGGTGTAGTGGTGCACACCTTTAATTGTAGCACTAAGGTGGTAGAGGCAGGCAGATCTCTGTGAGTTCAAGGCCAGCCTGTTCTACAGAATGAGTTCCAAGACAGCCACAGCTACATAATGAGACATTGTCTCAACCCCCTTAAAATACAAGCTAGCCTTGTTTGCATAGTGAGTTCCAGGAAACCAGGAATACATGGTGAGACCCGGTCTCAAAAGAGACCAAAGAAAATGAAATACAACTACAATGAAATAAATTATATCAACATTTTTCAAATGTTTTTTCTAGACTGGGTTTCTCCACGTAATAGCCTTAGCTGTCCTGGAACTTGCTGGGGATCAAACAGGTCGTCAGGCTGTACCCACTGAGCCATCTCACTGGCCTTTAAGTTGTTTCTTATCAGGGGAAGACATCTTGCACCATCAAACAAAACATCCAGTGCCAGGAATGGATGACATCGAGTTGAGTCATTGACCCAAGAGTCTCCATGGAAAAAGCTAAATATCTCAGGGTATTGTCAAGACTATTGGTGGCTCTCTGTAAGCTGATGGTAACACCCTATTGCTGAAGACAACTCTGAACAGAGAAGTCGAGCTGGTGCGGAGACTAGAACTGTCAGCTCCAGACTAGTGTTCGTGGTACTAGAAGGCACTCTGCATGCCACCAGACGAGAAAGGTGACCACCAACCCAGCTACAAACCCCGCCATCTATAGTGTCCTGCCTTCAAGATCTGCTGGTACAAATACTACGAGAGTAATTAATCACTCTCTAGTCGGATTTAAGTCCCACTCTACAAGATGGACCCCATGCCTGATGCTGCTCCCGTGGCCAGGAACCTGAGACTGGAGAGACCATGGGTCCAGAGGAAAACTAAATACTATTGTTCTGCTAAAGGAACCTAGAAATGCAATGATTCCTAATGACATTCTGCTATACTCATAGGGTAGTGTTCAGCCATCATCAAAGAAGCTTCCTCTTGCAGTAGATGGCTATCAGCACAGGCTCCATAACTGAACAGTGCAGACAGAGAGTGAGAGATTTTGGAACACTGCTTTAAATAGGATGTCTCCATCACATGCCTCCCCTTGGGGCTCAGGGAGCTATGTGGAAGAGGGGGTGGAATGATTGTAAGTGCCAGAGGGGAGAGATAACTCCAAGGAAATGATCTTCCAGACCCAACAGACTGACACATATGAGCTCCCAGAGACCATGGCAGCATGCACAGGTTCAAGTCAGACAGGGTTCCAGTGTTGAGAAGGGGAGTGGACAGGAACTCACATCCCTAACCAAGAAGCTACCTACTATCTTCTTACAAAGGGAAACAATTAGTTTTCTTGATTGGCATCTCACTGGGTGTATTTACCACACTTCAGGGTAGTCTGATGGAGGAAGGTCATTGGTTAATTAATAAAGAAACTGCTTGGCCTCATAGGTTAGAACATAGGTGGGTGGAGTAAACAGAACAGAATGCTGGGAGGAAGAAGAAGTGAGGTAAGACGCCATGCCGCTGCTCTCCAGGGCAGACGCAATGAAGCAAGCTGCCAGGTCAGACATGCTGAATCTTTCCCGATAAGACCGGTGCTATACAGATTATTAGAGATGGGTTGATCGGGATATGAGAATTAGCCAGTAAGGGCTAGAGCTAATGGGCCAAGCAGTGTTTAATAGAATACAGTTTGTGTGTTGTTATTTTGGGGCATAAGCTAGCCAGGCAGCGGGGAGCTGGGTGGCAGAAACACAGCCCACAGCTCCTTCAACAGTAGTCCTCAGGCCCAGCAGCAGACGGCCAAGACAAAACAAACTCAATGGTGGTTTTGTAGACTTTTGTCTCCTCCTGCTTTGTTTGGGCTTTTTTGTTTGCTTGTTTGTTTTGTCTTATTGGTCTTTTGCTTGTATATTCTGATTACTGATTTTGACTTTTTTTTGTGGGTTTGGGTTTGTTTTATGTGTGTATTTCTTTTTTGAGGGGGGTTGTTTTGTTTTTTTGTTTTTTTTTTTAGAATTTGTCTGCCTGTTTGTGTTCTAAAGAGAAAGAAAGGACATGAGTTAGGTGGGCGAAGAGATGGGAAGGATCTGGGAAAAGTGGGAAGAGGGGAAAAGCATAATCAGAATCTGTTGTATAATAAAAATGTTTTTTCAGTTAAAAACTTTTGTTTCCTGTCAGGTATTTTGTCCCAGCAACAACAGAAGTACCCAACATACAGCCTGTGCAGTTGTTAGGGTGGCTCATGGCGCTAAGCACTTACAGCCTACGAGGTAGTTGGGGAGCTCATGACATCAAGTACTTACATCAAAATTGACAAACATATTAAGGATCTAAGTTCCCAACTTAACAAAGAGAAAAAGAGGATCAAGGTAAAGAAATGGAAATCAAGCAGATGGAAAGAAAAACTCGGAATGGAAGGCCATAAAGGCGAGGGCAGAAATTTATCCGACCTAAATACAAGCAAGTCTTTGATCATTAGCATTCAATGATTTCTAGGGAAACTGGCCCAGAAGAAAAGGAGAGAAGACACAGTTACACTGGAAAAGATATGCTAAATTCAGATAAGGACATTTGACAAACAAGTCTGAGTCCGTAGTTTCAACCTCTTAGCTGAAATGAACAAGTTCTTTGAACACCAACCGTCAAAACTCTCTTCAGACATGGAAGGCGTGATGAGTCCTGTTTGTTGAAGAAACTGAGTTCATAGTTTAAAACTCACAATGAAATTGTACAGATAAAGTCTGATGCTGGGTCATCTTGATTCTCCCTGACAGGGACTAATTGACTGCCTCTCCCTGCCTGCTGCTAGAAGCCCTAGAAGTGAGAGAGCCTTTTCTCTGGAGAAAAGATGCCAGGGTCCAGTGTCTCAGGTCCATATACACGCTTCATGAGGAATACTCAACTCTCATCAGGCAACCGACACAGCCTTTGTCTGCAACCCAAGAGGATGAACAAGGGGGCAAAACAGCTTACATTTCTACCAATGGCTGAGTGGTTGGAGATCCAGTCAAGATATAGTAAGTACTCTGTGAGCACTGGAAGTAGACAGAGGGAGGCAGAAACTGGAAAAAAACTGAAGTTGGAGAGGGAGGGAGGCAGAGAGAGAGAAAGAGAGAGAGAGAGAGAGAGAGAGAGAGAGAGAGAGAGAGAGAGAGAGGTGTGGTCACTCACATCTGAGGGAGATGGGAGGGAAGACAGCAGATCCCGAGCGCTCACTGGACAGTCACTCTAGTTAATGCTGCCACTAGGTTCCTGAGGAATAACGGAAGTCCCGACATCAACCTTCAGGCTCCACAGCCATGCACACCCCTGCATCTGCACACTCACACATGACACATATGACATGCATACACACAACAACAAAGGAAATGCAGTCTTAAGAACTGAAAGACAGCTGCACAGTAGTGGAATTGCTGAGAGGACTTTCATGGAGAACAGAGACAGATGGGGGAAGCCCCAGGTCCTGAGTAGAAACTTTGCCCAATCTCTAGGTGACCTCTGGACCTCACACTCATTTTTTTTTTTTTTGCCAACAACAAAGATATTCTATAGTTTGGGTTTGGATTTAGCCAAGGGTGTGTTAAAAACCAACACGTGAGCTGGGGGTGCACACTGCCTTTAATATCCACAGAGTCAAAGTAGAGGCAGGCAATCTGTGAGTTCAAGGCCAGCCTGGTCTACAGAGCAAGTTCCAGGACAGCCAGAGCCACACAGAAAAACCCTGTCTCAAAAAACAAAAAATGAATTAAACAGCAATCCTCAAAACCTCAAAAATGGGGCCAGACAGCACTTGCTGCTCTTGCGGAGGACCCAGATCTGAGTCCCATCACCCACAAGGCAGCTCACCATCATCTGTAGCTCCAGTCCCAGGAGCTGATGCCCTCTTCTGGCTTCTGAAGGCACCAGACATGTATGCAATACACATCCATGCATGTGATGCACATACATACATGCAGGCAAAACATTCATACATATAAAGTAAATAACTAAATCTAAAAAATAAAAACAATGACGACAACAGCTAATAGGAGGTGGTGGCGCACGTCTTCAATCCCAGCACTCAGAAAGCAGAGACTGGTAGATCTCTGTGAGCTCCAGGCCAGTCAGAGTCTCATAATCAGACCTTGTCTCAAAACAAAAAAAAACAAAAAAAAAAAAAACAGTTGAGCTGTAAAATCAAGACTCTTGCTACCACACTTGATGACCTGAGTTTGCTCCCCAGACTCTCACAGTGGAAGGAGTGGACAAACTCCATACAAGCCCCAAGTCCCCATGTCCCCAACTCAAATAAATAAATGTAATTCAAAATTTTAAAAATAAAAGGAAATGATAGATTGATAAGGAAAAATACATAAAATGTTATAAAATGAGAACTAATAGAAAGGGAAACACAGCATAGAGAACAGGATACTAATGATCAACACAAACAAGCCCATTATAAACAGCCCAGCAAGTCAGGTAGCGGTGGCGCATGCCTTCATTCCCAGCACTTGAGTCAGAGGCAGGTGGATCTCTGTGAGTTTGAGGCCAGCCTGGTCTACAAATCGAGATCCAGAAAGTCAAAACTCTGTTTCAAAAAAAACAAAACAAAACAAAACAAAAAAACAAGAAAGAAAAAGAAAAGAAAGAAAAAACTGTCAGTAATCATAGATCCTAGAATTAAAATAATACTCAATGTGAGTTCCAGGACAGTCAGAGCTATATAATGAGACCCTGTCTTGAATAAAAACAAAAATAAAATAAAATATTTCTCAATGTTATTTTGTTCCCATATTGAAGAAAAGATAAAATACATCTACTTGTGGTTAGACAACTAGAAGAACAGCTTGTTTCATATATGATTGCCAAGTTTGCTGCGTTCAGAGAGTATGTTTGCATGACAAGCAGGCATTGTATACTTAAATATTTTTATTCTTTGAGCATCTCTCTTCCAGTGATCCCTTGTGCAGAGCCACGCACGCACAAACCATGTGCACTTGAATGCTCATCGTGAGGAAATAGCTAAATTAATCATACCATGGTCCTGGAACGATGGTTTGGTGGTTAAGAGCACTTGCTGCTCTTGTAGAGGACTCGGGTTCAGTTCCTAGCACCCACATGGTGGCTCACAACCAGTAAGCAGTAACTCAGTTCCAGAGCATCTGATGTCCTCTTCGGATCTCTACAGGCACCAGGCATGCACCTGGGACATAAACACACACATAAAACAAAAATAAAGGCATCTATAAAGGGAGAGAAAAGGACAGTAAGAGAGAATAGAAAGGAGGGGTAAGAAAAGAAGAGGAAAAATATATGAAGCCCCAAATTCTGAGAGAAAAAGAAGGGCAGAGGGAAGGATGAGGGAAGGGGGAGAGATAGAGAAGGGATAGGAGAAGAAGGAAGAGAAACGGAAGGAAGCCAGCTGTGGTGAGAGGAGAAGCAGGGGCAGCGTCTTAGGCCTGGGCTCAAACAGTGCTGAGTAAATGTCACACCCAATTCCCCCTCTGACCACAACGGTGAAGGAGGGAACTGGGCCCAGGGCTGGAAACTGAGAGTGTAATGGTCTGTCTTGTCCCTTTAAGAGACAAACCCCACCTACTCTCTGCCTTCTCCACTCCTTAATCCACCAAGGGAAGGGATCTTCCTTCCCTTCCAGCCTGAGCTCCTCCCCTCTTTTCCGGCTCTCTCCCAATGAGGCAGCTTCTGCCTCTGCCCCTTCTCCCCACTTCTCCCTTTCCCCCCACTCCCACTGCCTCTGCTGCTCTCTCTGCTCTCCTCCCTTCTCCCCTTCCCCCCTTTCTCTTCCTCCTCCATAAGCCACTAAATAAATACCTACTTTCTCTGAATGGTATGTCCAATAGGTCTCTGTGTCTCGCCTGCAGTGCGGCTTCCTGACTGGGACCCACTGGCCCTTGCCAGCACGCCCCTTAGGGACCCACACAGTGTGCTCTACCCCTTTCTTGACAATCACACTCCACAGGCTCTCAAGTCTCATGGCCGTGGGGACAGTCTCATGTTTGGGTGCTCAGTGAGAAGCAGAAATGAAGCTGAGATCCATGAGGTCATCATCTCAGAGCACCAGACAGTGCAGGAAGGAATGAGATGGTGTTTGAAGAATGCTGTCAGTGTAACCTTAGGAAGTTTGACTCTGTCCTCTGAGTATGCCTGGTCATTGTCAACTTGAAATCAGAAAAGCAACGACCTTCACAAACAGGTCCTATTAGCATTTCCCAAGCTGAAGCTGAAGCCACTAACTCCTTGTCCCACCCCATGACTACACACAACCCTACCCCAGCTGCAGTGGTCTTGGAGGTTTAGAGAATATGGGAGGAAGAAGGTTGATCGAACTGGCATCTCCAGAGATGCAGCTTTTGTGAGCCATCTGCTGGGGCAGAGATCCAGATCACCTGCAAGTGACTCCCCTCCAGTGCCCCTGTAAGTAACACCCTCTAGTCCCCCTGAAGATAAAATTTAAGTTTAGGGGAAACATTTCCCTTAGATCCTCGTACTTGAGGGAGAGCGGTCCCAAGACCAGGGAAAGATGGAAAACCTAGGCTGTTGGTTGCCAGTTTTTATCTGGAGTGTGGCTAACAGTTTATCTGACCTGTTCGGGGTGGATCCAAGTCAACCCCCTGGAGCTCACAAGAGGTTTTTGAATTTACAAAAAGATATATTTTAGACACATTATTATTCCCACTGTTTGTAATCTGTAGCAAATTCACTTTACAGAAAAGATTATATACTCACATTGTGTTAGCACTCTGTCAGGCTAATAGCTTATCGGAATTTTATCAATTAATGTTAAGACTATGAGGCTTTGGAGTCTTAATATAACAGTAGCATAATAAGAGAGAGAAATCTGGAACATGTTTCATTTTTTAAAAAATGTGTCAAATCACTTTCTCTATATCAGCACTTAAGCCTTTTTATTCTTAGACCTCCATAGCTTGCATTTCATACCTTAAGTCACTTTCTTAGTGATGTGGGATGTCCTTCTGTGTATGTGTTGCTTTTATTTGTTGATGAATAAAGCTATTTTAGCCAATGGCTTAGAGTAAAGCCAGACAGGAAATCTGAACAGAGGGATAGAGAGAGTAGGCAGAGTTGAGGAGACACCAGCTAGCCATGGAAGAAACAAGACATGTAGAAAATGAGGTAACTCCACAGCCATGTGGCAATATATAGACAAATAGAAATGGGTTAATTTAAGATGTAAGAGCTATCTAGAAATATGCCTGAGCCATCAGCCAGATAGTGTTGTAATTAATATAGTTTATGTGTGATTATTTGTGTCTGGATGGCCGGGAATGAAAACACAGTCTCTGGTTATATAATGGTGCCTAAACACTTGACAAGAATTTCCACATAAAGCCTGAGAAAACTTTTCAAAAACAAAAAAAAAGGATTCTAGAGAGAAAAAAAAGAGTCAAGCAGAACTTTTTGGTAGCAGCATTGTCTCAGGTGGGTTGTATTTGCTAGAGGCAAGTAGAGGCACAGCTCCTTTAGGAGAGTCTTCCTGTCTCAGCATTAGTGGGGAAAAAATTTGCAGCTCTTTTAAGAGGCTCTGCCACCAAACGCTGAAATGGTGTTTATGAGTAGCTGGAGGCAGGCTTATTGGTGGTGGCATGGACCTTGAAACTCCACAAAGTTGGGACAATAAACATAACTCTCACCAGTAACTCTGCCATAAAGCTAGACCCTCAGAAAACTAGGGAATGTGGCAGAGGCAGCTGTCAAAACTGCAGCTTTAATCCTAGCCATGCTGTTTAGCTGATTAAAAACTCACATACTCAGAAAAAGATAGAGATATACAGTAAAGACAGATTCAAATGGAAATAAAAAACTCTAAATGATTTACAGTGTGTTTAAAAATATACGTAGGCTTGGGAGAGAAAAGCAAAAGGATAGAGGAAGTCCTTAAAATAGAGAAAAAAAGAGAGAGAAAAAGAAATAGAGTAGCCAGGCATGGTAGCCCATGTCTTTAATTCCAGCACTTGGGAGGCAGAGGCAGATGGGTCTCTGTGAGTTCTAGGCCAACCAAAGATACACAGAGAAACCCTGTCTCAAAAAACCAAAAAGTAAAAAAAAATAGAGTTTTAAAAAGCCATTTAAAGATGGAAAATAAACAAAGACTCTGGATTATGTATATTATTGTATCTTCTTTGAAATTTTTTACTGTGAATATGCTAACTACAAAGAGATATTTCATTGTACAGGCTACTAAGCTAAACCAACATGTATATGCTAAACCAACATGTATATTTTTAAGGTATCTTGACTTCAAAATTTGAGTCTAAGGATATATTACTTTGGAAAAGAGGTTCTGCTTTTGTTTCTATAGAGGATAGGAAGCTGTAGATTCCTTACCAGCTATGATGATTTGATTTAAAAAAAAAAAGACCCCCTGAAGCAATGGCCCAGGTGGTCCAACATCCATGACAACTTCAGGACTGCTGGCTAAGATGGACCAACTACATAGGATACCCCATTAAAGACCTGATTAATGGCACCCCCAATCAGCAGGAAGTAGTAAAAAAACTACACCCAAATTCCCAAATATTGTTTATAAATGTTTATTTTCATTTAAAGGAGGTTGATTATAAATGGTTAATGGTACAGTCAAGGTCTTCCTTAAAAAGGGGGGATATGGTATAGAACTGAATATTTTATATTGGTATGGACTTTGGTTTATTGATACAAATTTAAGGTCAATTTTGTTATATGTATATTTCTACTCTTGTTTAAGATACTATGTTTATACAGCTCATTTAAAAATGGAATGTATAGTTAAGAAATACAGGTTAATAAATAGTCATCTATAATAATTAAACCTTAGTCATATTAGTTAGGTTCTCTAGATACATAGACATATATTTCAGTTAGCTAGATAATCTTCAACACTTCAAAGACCTATAGAATATGGCATTTAAAAGGTTTTAAGAACTTAGACTTTTCCTGACAGTGAGACAAGTGTGCTTCTGGCAGCACCAATTATTTCAAGAGGATGATGAACACTGAAGAGTTTCTATTTTTCTTGAGCCTGGTATCAATGTGAACTGTGTCAAGACTTAGTATTAACTCTAGAAAAGTGAGGCCTGTGATCTGAACTTTACAGAGAACTGAGAAGGCAGCTGAAGCCTTGGTTGTTGCTGTTAGGCTGGCAAAGTTACCAGTCATCAAACAGCAGAAGAGTTCTGACAAGGATAAATTTTACCTGAGTTAGTGATTAAAAACAATAGAGACTTACTTGCTGACTACCTAGACAGCTACCTTAGGGTTCTCTATGGCCACTGAGGGAAGAGGACTCAGGGCAACATCAGTCTTCAGTGGTGGTTCCTCTGTAACGTTAAGGTATCCATCTTTGGCCTATAGGCCTGGGCCTGCCAGCCCAGAAGATCCAACAGACTTTCTGTGGAGTTTTGCATACCTGTGTCTAAGAAACTTGAGGCAGTCAATTCCCCATGTCTGCTTTCATCTGTAGTCTGAATTGGGTCTTAGCAGTAGTTGAGATGAAAGGCAGATTTTGCTCAGTGGCTGGGGTTGCCACTTTTGGAGCAAGTTCTGGGTGGAGGTTCTTCTGTTCCCATCTATCTTCCTTGGAGGAAATAGAGGTGCTGCCAGGAGCCAACACATTTCTCCATTACAAACTTTCCAATTAAACATTTTAAATGCCACACTCTGTAGATCTCTGAGCATTTGAGGGTTGTCTGTCCATTAGGTATATCTGAATAAGTAAACTTTGAGAGCATTTGTAAGTTATATCTGGGTATATAATTTTTCCAATTAGTTACAACTTACCAATGTTAGTAAAAGCAAGGTTAGGCATATATTGATATTAAATTGATTAAATTAAATTGATATTTGTTAGCTTGAATAGACCTTAGATAAGGAGACCCTTTGTCAGACTGTTTAGGTATTATCAAATAGGAATATCTCAGTCTCTGGTGTTTAACTGTGATCCTGAGACATACAGCATAATCCTAATCTGTAGAAAGCAGAATCAAGTTTGTACCAAACTAAGAATGTCTCCTGAGAAGGCAAAGAAAAATGATAAGGGAAATATTCCCAGGACTAAATGGGAACAGGAGAAAAGGGGGCTTATGAGTTGGGGTGTGGGTTTTTGTCTCACCCAGTTCCCCAGCTGTTTAGCCCCAGAGAAAAATCACACATAGATCTCTACAAGTTATAAAGCTGATTGGCCCATTAGCTCTAGCCTCTCACTGGCTAACTCTCACATCTTGATTAACTCATTTTTCTGATCTATGTTAGCCACATGGCTCAGTATCTTTTTCAGTGGGGCAGATCACATCCTGCTGTTTTGGTGGTCTGGGCAGGAGTGGGAGGAATCAACTTCCTCTTTCCCAGAATTCTCCTGTTCTCCTTGCATCATTTCTATTTCCTGTCTGGTTTTCCTGCCTATGCTTCCTGCCTGGCCAATCAGCATTTATTTAAAACATGATTGACAGAATACAGACAATTCTCCCGCACTTCAGAAAGGAGAAAAA
Source organism: Microtus ochrogaster (assembly GCF_000317375.1). Classification (NCBI taxonomy): domain Eukaryota; kingdom Metazoa; phylum Chordata; class Mammalia; order Rodentia; family Cricetidae; genus Microtus; species Microtus ochrogaster. Next base: position 38,807,352 of record NC_022011.1, on the reverse strand, counting down.
TCAAACATGATAGAAGTTCAAGGTCTTCACATGGTAGAAGTCAAGGAAGCCAAGAAACTGAATGAAAGTGAGGCCGACAGTCACACAGTGAAAGATAATAGAGACTCTCTATAAACAATGCAAAAGTCCTCAATGTTCCAACAATAAACATCTCAGATAATACCTGAAATATAAACAATTAGGATTTCTAAAATAATGGGTTGCTTATCTAGTTACAAATCCAGGTACCCTGGGGTCTATACAAGAATTGACAAATGTACAGCAAACATCCGACAGGTTACTCATTTTCCAACCATGGCAGACAACATTAATCAATCTTTGACTGTCAGAGAAATATTCCTTATGGCTTCCACAAAAACAGCCTAAAGAAGGAAGGGTCACCAGGGTGACAGCACACATCTCTAATCCAAGAATTTGGGAAGGAAAGACAAGAGGATCTCTGTGAGTTTGAGTCTAGCTTGGTCTGCATATCAGGTTCAAAGCTATATATAGATAGACCCTGTTCAAAAACTAAAACAAAAGCCAGAAAAGTTGAGTTTGCCTTAAGTTTGGCTGACAATCCGTTGTAGAGAGGAAGTTGTAAAGGTGGGAGCTTGAGGCTGATAACACTAAGTCTGCAGTGAAAAGCAGAGAGAGATACGTGCTGGCGCTCAGGTGCTGTTTTACTGCATCTGCTTATGTGTGGGGTGGAGGGCATGCACATACCATGTAATGAGAACGGCCAGGGAACAATGTGCATGAGTCAGTTCTTGCTTCCCACTCTGTGGTTCCTGGAGATCAATCTCAGGTCTTCAAACTGAGACGTCTTTTCAGGATCAGGACCCCAGATCATAGAATGGTACTACATTTTCAGGCAGGTCCTTTAGAAACGGCCTCATAAAACATCCTTAGCAAAAATCAAGGTTAATCAGCACAGTGGGTACATTATGAATGTGTTCTCATGAATCGGTGTGCCAGCGTGTGTGTGCATGTGCACGCGTGTGCTTGTGTAGGCTGGGATCAACCTCAAGTGTTGCTTCTCAGGTGCCAACCACCTTTTGCTTTTGTTTGTTTGGTTTTGGGTGGTGTTTTTTGTTTTTCTGTTCTGTTTTGTTGTGGGTTTTTTTATTTTGCTTTTTGGAGACAGGGTTTCTCTGTACAACCCTGGCTGTCTTGGAACTCGCTCTACCAGCTGGCCTCAAACTCAGAGATCCACCAGCCTCTGCCTCCTGAGTGCTGGGATTAAAGACATGCACCCCCCTCCCCAGCTTTTTTCTTTTCATTTTGAGACAGGGTCCCAGTTTTCAAGTAGGGTGGGCTGATTTGCCAGCAATCCTTGGGAATCTTCTGTCTCCATTTACCCGACACTGGAATTATAAGTACACACCACATGACACAATTTTTTCTGTTGTTTGAGGTGGGGGTCTCATCATGTAACTAGGGCTGATGTTAATCCCACCAATCAGGGGCAAGCATGCATCCTGACATATTTCCTGGCTATGTACCTCCCTCCCACATGTGGTGCAGATGTGTCAAATAAACTTGTTTAGGGGACTGAAATCTTCCATAAACAGCAGCCTCCAGCATTTCAGGAACTGTCTGTCCTTGTGCAAAGGGCTTACAGATCAGAGACATTTGTGTTTCCTGGATCTCTTAGGCACAGTCATTAAAACTTAAGATGTAACATTGGCTCTCACACTGACTGGAACTCACTATGTAGCTCCAACTAGCGTGAAACCCCCAGAGATTTACCTGCGTCTTCCTCCTGAGTACTGGGATTAGGAGTGTGCACTGTTGTGCCTGGCAAAAGTTTTGCTTTGTTTTTCTTTCAACGTGAGTTTTGGGAACTGTACTCAGAGGCCTCATGCTTGTGTGGCAAGCACTTTAGTGACGGGCCCACCCTCCCTCACCCTCCCTGTCCTCTTTGTAGACACTTTCTAATGGTACTTTTTTTCTTATTTTAAGAAGGTTATGTTGTTGCTCTAAAAACAGTAAGAAGCAAAGAAGAGAATCAGGAGAAAGGCGCTGCCTGAATCCATGGCTCTGACAATCATGATACTGCCAACTGAGGCCCTTTGGCACCTGAGCATGGCAAATTAGAAGACCCTGAAAAACGAATTTCCTCTGACCTTCTTATCTCCTGTTTCTCGTTCCTTTTCTTCCCCAAATGAGTCATAGGAACCAGAATTCCTCTCCCCAGAAGCAGGCCATAGAACCAGAACTCCTGCCCCCATCCAAGCCCTAAAACCTGGACAAGGCACAGCCTTTCTCCCTTGGAGGTGCTCACTCCAGAGGGCCCCTGTCCCATTCCTAGGAAGAAGGCTAAAGTGGCCAAGAAGGATCCGAGCAGCCGTGTTGCTGGATTTCCAAACTGTGTCAGTAAATATTAGGTCCCATTGTTCATCCTTCTTTGCTTCTGCGTGGCTATCCATTCCTTACCACCCTGGATCATGAAAAGAGTTTTCTGAAGGCTCCCATGTCATAGGAAACACATTTTTTCTTTTTCTTTTTTTTTTTTAAAGTGTTCTTTCCTCTTGCTAATTTATCTTCTATTGCAGGGCTGCAGTGTGTAAAGAATGGACCAGAGCCTCCCATCCCTGTAGTACTTTCATGTTTCAAGTTTCACTTAACCTTCTATTAATAGCATCTCATCATAAAAATCAAGCCAAGCACCATGGTACATCCAATCCCAGAACTTGAGGGTCAGATGAGTTCCAGGCCAATCAGGGCTATAACTGAGACCATCTCTCAAAACTCAGACAACAAATTGTCTTCACTGGTTCATGGCACAGCTTGGGCTGGGTGGAATATTATCTTTTCATTGTTCTCATTTTTATTTGTGTTGCTTCAGTTCTTTACCCTTATGAAATCATAACAAGGGCATATATTTGAAGATGCACATATCAATATTTCTGCCAGTTTTCTTAAGCTGTAAGAAGCAGAGTCTGGTGGGCAGTGGTGGTACACACCGGTAATTCCAATACTCAAGGAAGGCAGAGGCAGGTGGATGTGAGTTCAAGGTCAGCCTGCCAACCTGGTTTAAAGGGTGAATTCCAGGAAAGCTAGTGCTACACAGGGAACCTTTGCCTTGAAAAAAATAAAAACAACAACAACAACAAAAATAAACAAACAAAGAAAAAAGCAAAGGAAGAAAAAGAGAAAGAAAGTCAGGGAGTTGAGGGACCTAGCCTCACCCAATCTCCTTCGAGGACAGTACGCCCTCCCACAAGGAGCTCCATGCCTCAGCCCCAGGCTTCTGTTAAGGGACAGGCCAAGCTGTAGCAGCAGAACCTAGGAAACAGTTACCCATAGCGGATTGAAGAGGCAAAGGCCTTCCCTTAAGACAGCTGAACACTGGGCCTCTTCTCTCTTCCTCTTCCTCTCCCAGGGCCGTCTCCAAACTGCTACCAAAGAACTTCCAGACCCTCATTGATTTCCTTCTACAGGAAAGGGAGTGAAAAGGGGCAAGGCAGGCAGCTCTGCTTAGGGCAAATGAACTGTTAGCCCCTCCGGATACGCGCGGCTCTGGGCTCATGGGGAGCTGGCCTGGATGGATTTGCTCACCTTCCTTTCAGTTCAGCCCATCCGTAAGGGACCAGAGAGTGGAGGAAATAACTCCAGTGTCCCATTTTCAGAGTGGTCTTATTAATCCCATGTGGGTGAGAATTAGACTACTATCACAATTTTTTAGCCAAATTTGAAGCAAGCTTTATTAAATACTGGCCAGGATGATAAACTCTGGCCTGGTCAATACCCAGGATTCCCAGAGCATGGCACCAAATTACATTAGTCACAGGCCTGTAAAGGTAAAACCCACAAGGATGTTCTTCCCACCGTCGTCCAATCAGGGACAAGCATACATCCTGCCATACTTCCTGCCTATGCGTGATTAGGCACACTCTGTGCAGCAGAAGTGAAAACACACATTTGTTATCTTATATGAACAACAGCCCCTGGTGTTCCAGGAAGTGATCTGTCCCTGGGCGAGTGGGCCTTACAGGCTAGAGGCGTTTTTTGCTTTATAGATCTCTTAATCCCAGTAACTTAAACTTGAATGTAACTTTAGCCCTCACGACTTGTTTCCCCCTTTTGAGGAGACTGTTCTGGTGGTCCCCACTGAGCATTCTCTGCAGTCAAACATGGTGTGGGAGGTCCTTCTGTCTGTGTGTTGCTATTATTGGTTAATGAATAAAGAACTGCTTTGAGCCTATGGCAGGGAAGAACAGACCTAGGTGGGGAAAGCTAGTCTGTATGCTGGGAGAAAGAAGGGCAGAGTCAGAGAGAAGCCATGGAGCCTCCAGAGATAGACGCTGGGAGCTTTACCTGGTAAGCCACAGCCATGTGGCGATATACAGATTAATAGAAATGGGTTAAATTAATATAAGAGTTAGCTAATAAAAAGCTAGAGCTAGTGGACCAGGCAGTGATTTAATTAATAAGGTTTCTGTGTGATTATTTCGGGTCTAAGCTAGCTGGGCAGCCGGGAACCAGCAAGCGGCCTCCTATTACACAAACAGGTTTCTTTCTCTGGTCCAGAGGTGAGAGGAGGACAGTGGCTGCCAGCATGAGATTACATAAAAACATTTCTTATTACATTTACTGCTTTTTGTGGTGGGTGATAAAGTGTGTGTGTGGAGGTCAAAGGACACATTCTGGGAGTCAGGTGTCTCCTAACGCTCTGTGGGTCCCAGGAACCAAGCTCATCAGCTCTTGCGCTTCCACCCTCTGAGCTCCCTGCCTGTGAGGATTCAAGGATTTCTGGCTCCCGACTACCCAGTGTTTGACAGATTACAGGCTTAAGAACACAGCCACCCCCCCCACACACACACACAAAGACACACACCACACACACAATTGCCCTGGCCTCAGACAGCAACTGCAACTCTGGGGTTCCCCGGGCTGTCTTCACTTTTGACCAGCTGATAACAAATCTGGGGATTTCCATTTCTCCCTCCCAGAGAACTCAGCGTAGCCTTGGATGTATGACCAGCAAGATGCTGCAAAGGCCAGGAGGCTCATGGACACAAGCTTCCTTCTACCACAGGGACTGTGGGGACCACATGAGCCTGTGATAGTAAGCATGGTCTTGCCAACTGTGGATGCTAACCCGAGTCACAGTGTCCGTGTTTTATTTGGGTTTCATTGCACAGCACCGCTGAAGGATGTCCACGTACTCAAACTCAATTTTTAATCCACGTCTATCCCCAGAAGTAGGGCATGTATCATATGGCTCAAAGTTCAAACTCTAATCCTATGCTTAGACTTTCTGGCACGACCATACCCTCCTTAGCACACATAACCTAGAAGTCATGAGTTGGCTCCTTCTACAGTGTGGTCCAAGAAGCCTATTGTCTTACTAGAGACCCCATGGTCACTCTGGACGTCCCAGGCTACTTGGGCTCAAAGGCCATAGTGTGATGGTGGCTGCCTGTGGACTCAGGACTCAGGAGCTTAGGGAGGAGCAGAAAGAGAGAGAACTTCTCCCGTCGAGCCCGATGTCCTGATTTTGACCTCCATGAGCCTTGTGGTAGAAGGAGAGAACCCGGTAGCTCCCTTCCCTCCAACTTCCAAACACTCATTTCCCATGTATGGGAACACACACTAAATAAATGTAATAAAAACTAAATATAAATACATAAACCCAGGGAAGGAAAAGAGGAAAGCACAAGGTTCCTTGTGTCGTGTGCTTTCTGTGGTGGTCCATGGGTCCTCGGGCACCCACATAAAAAGCAGGCATTGCAGCAGGCGACTATGACCTGAGCCCTGACTTTCTCCAGATTCAGTGAAGTAAACAAGCAAACAAACCATTACAGATGTCTTTGTTATTACTGTCCCTGTGTCCTATGAACTTCGTCAATCTCTCTCTCTCTGTTAGAATGTAAACCCTCTGAGGGAGATCATACACAAACTAAGGATGGAAGTCCTGGTGACCCTTCACCCTCCCAAGCCATTCTGTGCCTCCAGGGCAGAGCAGGGAAATAGGTGCCCAGGGATAAGGTGCCCATCATTGGAAGGCTCCCCTTGTGGGTGTCCACCTGGCTTACAATGACTTCCTCTTCTTCAAACTTCCTGCCCAGACTCAAGCTGTCCTCCCAGGACACAGCTGACGGAGCTCCAGGCTCTGATTGCAGACAGTCAAGTTTCAGCAGAGATCCATCTTCAAAGGCATAAAGGGCGCCATCAAGTAGCTGAATTCCAGCCTTGAAGTCAGACTTCAAGGTCAAGGAAAGGAAGCTAGGTTAGAGTGCAGGATGGTCCTCTCTGCCCTTCCGCCCTTTGTCCCAGTCCTCACGACTTGTTTGCCAGCTCCTCAGCCTGTCGATCCCAACAGCCTCTCTCCGTTTTCCTCCTTCCCTCCTTCAGCTCATGTCTGTTCCTTCCTCTTAAAGGATTCTTTCCCATTTTCTTGTAGATTATAATAGAATTACATCACTCCCCCTTCTCTGCCTCCCTCCAAACCCTCCCATGTGCGTCTCTTTGCTCTCATTCAGATTCATGGCCTCTTTTTTCATGAGTTGTTGCTACATACATATGTGTGGATAATGTATATATGGGTATATATAATACATCTATATTCCTAAATAAATAAATACAACCTGTTTGATCTATATAATGTCCCTTATTTTTAAATGCTTTCCTGACTATTTGTTTTTGCTCTTCCCTGGGGAAGATTGCAGGTTATTGCTATTGCCTTTGGTTTCCCCCTGTAGGTTGAGTTAAGTCTCTGTTGCTGAAGACATGCACTTCTGACACAGGGCCCAGAGTCCCCTGAGCTGAATCTGACCTGAAAGCTCCTTCCTCAGGTCTAATTCTCATGGTACTGGAAGACTCTGTGCAAGCTTCCAAAGGAGTGTGGCAACCAACAATGCCATCCAGACAGCCACGATTCTTACAGACATATCAATAACTAGTACAATAACCCGAAAGGTACAGTAGTGACATACATACCTTGGCAGAACCCAACAGCCCTCTAATCAGACTTAAGTCCCACTTAGCAAGTGGGAAGCCATGCCTAGTACTGGAAACCTAGCCAACTCCCCAGGGCTGGTGAAGTCATGGGTCTTGGAGGAGAACCTAAACTACCACTTAACTAAAGCAGCATAACTCCTAACAATACTCTAAGCACACAGAGAAGCGTAGTGCTCACCTCACATGAAAGAATATTTTCTTTGCAGCAGAATGAGAACACTACAGAAAACTACAACCAATCAAAATTCAGAACTCTGGAGCCCAGGCCCAGCTAATGCATCCATTTCTCAATTCATTACCGCTCAGGATCTCAGAACTCGAGTGGGAATGATGGACAGAGGATGGGCGGAGTGAGAAGCATACTCAGCATGAGGGACAGAGTAAAGCAGGCCCTGGATGTGTAGAGGGACCTGGCATACCAGCCCCAGCCCTTCCTTTGCTGTCTCGTAGAACTGTCTTATTGGTGATTTGTCTAGCATTACCACAGTCATTCTTGGTTCTTGCAGCAACCCTGGAGACTTGTGCACAGAAGCATCTACACCAAATAAACCCACCTGAGTAGACACGTTCACTCTCAGACTTGGCAATCCAGCAACACATGCCATGTGCCCTGCTCAAAGAGCTTCATTAGCACTGACAGGAGAAGAGGGCTCATTCCAATGCTCCCTCCCCTGCGTTGCTCTCCACAGCCACTGACCAGACTCTAGGGCACCCAGTGGATTATACTTCCCTGAGCTCCTTACCCCATCTTGAACATTTTTTCAAGCTCCTTCCTAAACTCCACTATGCCACCAAGCTCTGGTGGGACCTTGTTATTGTCACAACTATAAGGGCAAACTTGACGTGGGATGCCCTTTTGTATATGTGTTGCTTTCATTGGTTGATAAATAAAGCTGTTTTGGTCAATGACTTAGAAGAGTAAAACTAGGCAGGAAATGAAAAAGAATAGGCAGAGTCAGGGAGATGCCATGTAGCTGCTGAAGGAGAATCTTACCAGTAGGCCACAGCCTTATGGCAATACATAGATTAGTAGAAATGTGCTAATTTAAGGTATACGAGTTAGCCAGGAATGTGCTTGAGCTGTTGACCAGTGTTCTAGTTAATATAGTTCCTGTGTGATTACTCAGGTCAGCGTGGCCGGGAAACAAATGAGCAGTCTCCGCCAACATAAACTCCCAGAGTGAAGAGAAGAATTTGTGAAAAGGCTGTATGTCTAATGTCCTGAGCCACTGCCAGTCCAGCTCTCCAGAGGCAAAGTCCCAGCCTCCGCTGAGATGGAGACATTGGTCAGACATGGCCAATTCTGACTCCCATCTTCCACCAAGAAAGAGGGACCTTCCTTGGCGAGCAGCTCTACACCACTGCCAATTCTCTGTCACCTTGGGTTAGGGAGCAACTTGGGCTGCCTTTGGGCTCTGTGCCAGGACATGTTCCTAAACCATCAGCTCCAGAAAGGGGCTTATCCCCAGCAGCACCGTGCACGGGTCTCTGAAATGCTCCACCCATCTGTGCTGACCACAAGTCATAGGCCCAAAGGACTCTGCGGGCAGGGCTGGTCCTGGGTTGTGCTGGAAGGGAGGGGAGACAGACAGAGAAGGCTGTAGGGATCACAGACAAAGCGGGAGAAGCAATGAATGGCTTAGCATGAGCAGTGACTCTTGTGTCCTGGAGGCCTCATGACACACTCCCCATGATACTTTCTTCCAAGAAAACTGAGGGTGTCTCAGGCTCACACTGCAAGCTCACTTCCACTTGACCTCTGACCTCAGCATGACATCCAGGTCCCTCTCCAGCTTCCCCACCCTTCAATGCCTGATCCCACTCTCCTGAGCCTCTGGGCCTCTACCAAAATCTCCAGACAAAACTGGCATGTCTAAGTCCTTGACTGTGCAAGGAGTATCCCCCAAAAAGCTAGAGGAACCTTCTGTGGCCAGGGTCTGGAGAGCACCCCAAAGACTCCCCCACACAGCCACCCTCTCCAGGAGGCAGAACTGGTATTCTGTTGATTTCCACAGAAATAACTCATTATTTTATACTCCAGACCAGAAAGCCCCACACGTGGAGTTAATTCCCATCCTGACAGAAGGCCAGCGCCAGCCAGAATCCGGAGGATTGCTCAATACCCCCTGGGCACTGCTGTTTCCATCACAGGGTTAATTAGTCCCCAAGAGCCCCTGGCCCAGGGAGGCTGCTCAGCCTGGGAGGCCAGAGACTTGGATGACAAATCTGTTTCTGTCTATGACTGTGTGTCCACCAGACAGGGACTGTACCCTTCCCTCCCCCAGTTTCCCCATCTGCAAAATGTGCAAGTGAGCTCCTGTGATCTCCACGGTGATTCCCAGGCTTGTGGTTTCCATGCTATCCTGTGACCTCTCAGCAAGCAACCTCCTGTAGACCAGCAGAGCCATCTAAGTCAGCTGTGACATTGCCTAGCAATAGAAGATGGTCCCTGACATCTGATGACCAAGTACACGTTCTAGGGCATAGTTTGACATTTACAAGAACCCACAATACCTTGGGACATTCTTTGACATTCCAAAGCATCTTCTGACATTCGACATTCACCTTCCCTCTTTGCCATTCTAGCCAGCGTGTTCTGTGGCATTCTGTGACATTCTCAGTTCCTGCCATGTAGATGTGTTCTGCTTCCAAGGGACCTCCATGACACAACTGAAACAACCCGTTCTCTGCCCATGCACCCTGCGTCTCCCCAGCACCAGGGACAGGATTTCTGTGGACATACGACCTTGAACTTGATTATGCAGGTTCTTGAGGGCAGTTCGTGGGTTAGCCTCTCCAGGAATCGTAGTCTCACCCTTGGCCCCTCACTGTCACTAGAACAGTTCAATTATGGTTCCTTCCTTTAGGATAAACGGGGGGAGGGGCTTCTCCAGACCAATAGTTTAACATACCAGATATTTTTAATTCTTTGGCCTAATCACACGTGGTTTGACCAAGTATAGGACAAAGGAGGTGGGCCTGGATCTTTTTAGTTGTGAAATGGTACTGCCCTTAACCAGGTCCTGCGGCTGCAGCCGAAACTGCAGAGGGATGTAAGTTAATCAAGAGGTCAGCAGAGGGTGCAGTGAGACAGGGTGGGAAGGATCTCCAGAGGGGACTCCAAGGTCTTCCTTCACAAAGGCAATGGTGCAAAACAGCCCTGCAAAAAAAGAGGAGTTGGCTTTGGGTCTCAGGCCCACTTCCTCCTTGACATGGGTCCATGAGAACAAGATTCTCTTCTGTGGGCCTCAGCTCCCCCATCTAACATATGGGTAGCAGACGGGTCACCTAATTTTGCTGTCTGGGCTTCTCAGGCTGAGAAAAACAGGAAGTCTTGAAGTCTGGGTGTTCTGCCATAGTAGGTAAAGCCAGGACACGGGTAAATTGGTTAAAACTTCAGGTGTTGGGAACTGGTCAAAGCTAAGTGCTGTGTTCTGAGTGCCCAAATAAAAGAGTGTAAGGCTCTCCTTCTTTGAGGTTCAGAAGAGCAATACCAAGGTTCTTTACCCAGAGGGGCAAACAGACAATGACCTAGCTGACCGCACCCTCTCTAGTCCCCTCAACCCCTACCCTCCCCCCCCACCCCCCGTGGCCCCTGAATGGCAAGGACCTCAGCCCTTGCAGAAACCTTAAGAGACTTCGCCCCCTAGTGACCAAGATCTGACATTGCAGCTCAGGGCTCCCAGCCCTGGAAGGTGGCCAACTCTTCCCTTGTTGATCTATTGGTTGGCCTCTGCAGTAAAAACTGCAGTGAAGAGGCAAGGTTTGAGGGCTGGAGGTTGTTAAAGATGTTTCATTAATCTCATGAACAAATATTAAGCACCTACTGTGTGCCAGGGAGAGGCTTTGGGACCCCGTTTACACACTGGGAAGGCAGCCACACTGCCTAGGTCTTGTTGGTTGCCAGCAGCCCTACTGTGTGCCAGGATTTTCATTCCTGATACTCTTCACAACAACCATGAGAGGCGAAAATTATCTGCATTTTACAGGGAGGGAAACTGAGGCTCATGGCTGTAAAAAGCAGAGCTTGAATTCTGACTAGGTGATTGCAGAGTTGTACATCTCGTGAGCACTGTAGAAGAAAGAGTCTGTGGTAGTCTCGAAAAAACAAAAAAAAAAAAAGAAAAAAAAAGAAAAAAAAAAGAAAAGTGGGGCCACTGAGGTGGGTCAAAGGTCAAGGTGCTCTGAATCCCCGCCCTTCTCACAGCTGAGGGCCAGATGCTCTCTGGAGCAGTTAAGCTCCAGGATCCTGGCATTGTTCTCAGTGTCTATTGGTCCCACTTCAGGTGTGTCCCAGGCTTGTCCTCCCCTAGCGCAGCAGGGCCAGCTGCCTGGAGAGCCAGCCTTCCCTGGAGACTGCTGGGACCATTCCTGTGGGACCCCACTGTCAGCTCGGTTTGGAAAGAGTTGACTACAACACTAAGCAAAGCTGCTGATTTGTTCTTCATGGCGGGGAGGGCACTGAGGAGCTCTGCTCCCCTCAGTGACCGGCACAGCAAGCTGCCAGGCGAGGCCATACCGGGGCTGGTGCCCGCTCCTGAACAGTGGCAATGGCAGGCCATGTCCTTGAGTAGGGGGAACGACACCAGAGCCGTGCTGGGCTGTGGGACACAGTGGGCAGTGAGCCTGAAGGCAGGACATCATGTCACCTGGAAGGGCTGATGGGCACAGATGAGTGCTAGTGACCCTGACCCTGATGTGACGGAACTGAGGACACAGTGTTTGCTTCTGAGTGACCATGTGCACAACACTGAAGAAATCACAGGACTGTGTGTGTGAACAGGGAAGGTTGGGGTTGACACAGAGTGATATCTGGTAATCGGAAAGCTCGCCATGGGAGGTGACTTGTATATGCTGGGCTGACACGGGACAACAGGGATGGCTGTGCAGGGTGACATTCTGAATAACTTTGGTTATGCTGATGAGCTGGGAGAGGGTGCTGATTGTGCAGGAGCCTTGGAAAATAAGAGGCCAGAAAACTTCACAGCTCTCAAAGCCCACCAGGAGTGTCCCTTCTTCCCCAGTAGCTTGGGTCCCTCTCTTCTGATCTTCCTACCACATGTATGTGTGTGTATATATTTGTGTGTGTGCATGCATGTGTGTGCGTGTGTGTGTGTATATGCATGTGTGTGCATGCATGTGTGTGCATGCGTGTGTGTTACTGGGATGGACCCAGGGTCTTGCACGTACTGCACCAGAGCTCTTTCCTTGGGCACCACTTCAGCTCTCCAGTTTCAAAAGGGAGAAGAGTGGCTAGGGACAGAGCTCAGGTAGGTCACTTGCCTAGCTAGCATGCATGGAGCTCTGGTTCAGTCCCAGCACCATATGGCAGCTCACACTCACCTGTAACTCCAGTTTCAGGGGAGCTGATGGCCTCTTCTGACCTCCACAGGCACCAGCAAGCAAGTGTACACATTCAGGAAAAAACTCACACACACAAATGAAAAAAATTTAAATAAAGCTTCAAATGTGAGCAGTTGCTTGCTGCTAATCTAAATGGTCCAACCACGTGTGACTCTACACTCTCCCTTCGGCAATCCTGAAGTTTTTTCCTTGCATTGCTGGGGATAAAAACCATAGCTATCAATCACATGCTAGACGGGCGCTCTGCCTCTGAGTTTGATATCCAGCTGCTTTTTAAACTCTCAGAAATCATTCCAGAAAGTAATACATGGCAGAATGTGTCACCTACCAACCTGACTCTGTCTTGTCTGGTGCTGGGCTGGGGGCTTTTCACAGACCTGGCCACTGAGTATACATTACCAGATGAGACACGTTAGCCTCTTGCACATTATAAGCAGGAAAACCCAGGCAGAGAACACCTAATTAGCCTGTCCTCCAGTACCAGTTAGTGAGTGGTGGAACCAGGATTCAAACCCAGCTTTACCCACCCAGAGTTATTCTCAGAGATGTGCGTTATCCACGCTCCGTCTCCCACTTCTAAGCATTTCGGTCTTTTTAAAAGGTTGATCAATAAAAATAATAGAGTAGCCAGGCAGTGGTGGTAACACCTTTAGTCTCAACACTCAGCAGACAGAGGCAGGAGGATCTTTGTTTAAGGCCAGCCTGGTCTACAGAGTGAGTTCCAGGATAGCCAGGGCTACAGAGAGAAACCCTGTCTTGAAAAACAATAAATAAAATAATAGAATATAAAAACTTCCTAGAGTAATAATTTGCATTTTCAGTTTATCCTGGACACTTCCAGACATTAAAGTTTTTTAAAATTATATTCGTGTGTGTATGTGTACATGCATGCAGATGTGTGTGTCCATATATGGAAGTATGTGTATGTGTGCACATCCTCTCAGAGGTCAGAGAACAGTTTGCAGGAGTTGGTTCTCTCTATTCAGGCCTTCAGGATTGGTGGCAAGCCTGTGTACATATATGTGTAGTTCACAGGGTCACAAGTGTTAACATAGATCATGAAATGGGGATAGAGGTTGCTCTTTCCGTCTCCCAGAGCCCACAGACAGACAGACAAAAGCTTAGCCCTGGAGCCACATGCCACCACTTGCACCATATTCTACTGGCCAAGGAGCCACCCTGATTCCATGTAGCAGTCTGTCCAGAGAGCAGAGTGTGAGGTTTTGCTGCTCACATCCCTTGGGTAATGGCTGCTCAGCAGTGCCTGCATGTCTCACCGGCTGGGGCACCTGCACTGGGCCATCTTACTGCACAGGGACCTGAGCTTCGGGGGAGCAGAGCCCTGCTCTATTTACCGCAAGTGGGGTGCCATGTGTGGAGGTCAGGGGACAACTTTTGGGAGTTGTTCTCTCCTTCCATCAAGTGGGTACCAAGCTTGGTGGCGAGCACCCACTTCACAGGCTCTTTTTATGTCTTCTATTTTGTTCCTATTGTCTCCAATTGGGAGGTGATATTTCCCAGTCCACAATTTCAGAAACCATATTCAAAATTAAGGAAAAAAAGCACAGTGGTCATTTTCAAAACGCTCAGCCCATTTGCACACTGAACACTGCCAGCAACACGGGTGGGAATATCTGATGCGCAGTTTCCATTGCATTTGCTTATTATGCAGTGTTGAGGACCAAACCCATGCATTTTATGCAGTAAACACGAGGCAAACCCTAACAGTGTGGTATAGCCCCCCTAAAACTTTTTTAAACTGAAATTCTCCTATACAATAGATTTTGATCTGTTTTCTCTCTTCTCCCAATTTCCCAGATCCTCCCCACCTCTTTCCACCCCTACTTTATTGTCATTTTTTTCTCTTAAAAAAAAAAGAAACACACACACACAAAACCCATAAAAACACAAATATGGGGAAAAAAATAAACAAAAGATCACTAAGACAAAAAAGAAAAAAGCCCAAGCAAAGCAAATGAGACAAGAAGTCTACAAGATTCCAGTGAATTCATTTTGTGTTGGTCACCTACTCAGGTGGGCCTTTCCTGGATCACTGCCTCCCCCACAGTCCAGACCCACCGCGTCTTCTCTGAATGACATTCACCTGCTTCTGAATACTGTGTGCTGCTAGTCTTTTGTGAAAGTCAGATTGCTGGGGTACAGAGTATAATTTATCTCTAGACAGCAACTGCTAAAGCAGACCATCTGGGTGATAGGATTACATTCCAAACAACTGCATGTGGACAGGCCCATAGCCCATCTTCTCCTCATTGATGAAGAGTATGTGTTTTGCATATAATAAATTTGTCCAACAAGATAGTTTTTCACATGTTTATTGTTACTAAAAGGATTAAACTTTTCTGTTTGTAACACCCCTTTGAAACAGCTGACCATATTTCCTGGCTCATATCCCTATTGAGTTGCCGTTTGATCACCTCCCTGTGGTGGTGCTGTTATTTCTGTGGGAACTTTATATAGTACAGATATTAATTTCAATCCATAGTATAATGCATAGATAATTATTTCTAATGAGCTTGTTTGCCTTTTAGGTTTGACTCCTCCCACTGCATGGAGTCTATTTTTATATGGCTTGATCTGATCATTTCCTTGATCTCTTCTGTGCTTGGTGTCTTTCTTGTATAAGCCCTTCATGGAGCAACGTCTCTTTCAGCAATCCTGAGTCTTGCTTTTTGAATATTGTCTGATACTGCAAGCAACTTACAGTCTGCAGCCTTCCTTGAACCCATTCCTCCCAGAAGAGAATGCAAAGACAGGCTGCAGCCTCCCCTCCCCTCACTTCTCCTGGAAGCAAACACTGATGAGTTTGGAACAGAGCAAGCTGATCTCTTAGGAGCCGTTCCCCTTGGAGAGGGGACAGATTCTTCATAAGCCCAGAGAGCCCAGGAGGGGTGACTTACTGACCCACACTACCTGGGCAGCAGCTTCCTTCAAACCACAGACATGAATCACCCCCAATGAAAACTCCTGCAAATACAGTAAGCAGGGCACTGATCCACACACCCAAAAGGACACACACCTAAGGTGCCCATTTTCACAAGTGTTCTCATGCGCACGTAAAGATGCTCACATCAGGCATATACATGCATTTGTGGGCACAAATACATGCATGCATGAACACAAATGCCAGGATGCATTCAGGTTCACCAAAGAACTGCAGCGCTCCCAGTGCACAAACACATGCACATACACTGGCTGGCCCAGCAGGACACGGGGCCACACTCGAGCAAAGGCCAAGTGACCAAGGAGAGAGCAGGCTAAAGAAACCAGGAGCCCTTGATGAAGCTGGGGCTAGCGGTGGTTCAGGGTAGTCCTTTCGCAGAACTGACAGATGTGGTCCTCTGGATAGGCCAGGCACCACAAAGATGCCTGAGGACGTGCAGAATCAGGCTGGTGCGGCCTGCCAAATGCCCAGTGCGCTCCTACCCAGGTCCACATGAGCACACAGCACAGAGCCGCGTGCACACAGCCCCACTGTGCCAGCTCCATACACAGACGCTGCCAAGCAGGGCCTGAAGCAACGCACAGGGCAACCTAGCCAAGCGCCTTCCTTCCCCTTTCGCCCCTTTGTCCCCTCCCCCACAACCAGCCCAGAGCCGTCTCCTTAGCTGAGCTCTTTGTTACTCTCCCCAAAGACCAAATCACAGCGGGACAATAGACTTTCAGGGCCAGCACAAATCGCCTCACCAGCTCTTCAGGGGCCCCAACCGCTTGAGTGACAGCTGAATCAGATCCGGATGGGGCAGGGCGCGGGATGGGGGTGGGGGGAGGGGGGACTCTCCTTCAGGCAAGCCCCCAAGCCGCAGAGATGGGAGGTCTCCTTTTGGCTTCCATTTCTGTAGAACCCTCCCCCCACTTCCCACCCACTTTCCTAAGGGGCACCGAGACTTGGGGCCTAGCAGCTGGGTCTCCCTCGCTCCAGTCGCAGTTTTACTTCCTAGACACTGGTACACCCCATTTCTTTTCATTTTACCTTCCCAACATATCACTGCCAGAGTCCTGGCCTGGCCTCCTCTTTTCTGGGCTGGTCTCTCCCAGAAGCCTGCTTTTCCTACCTGAAGGAGACTTTCTACAAAGTGAATAAAATCAGCTTTTCTCCTGCTTAAGCATCTTCGGTGGCTCCCCTCACCCCCTTGAAATAGTCTGAGCTCTTCCTCCAACACAAGGCACCATCTGACCCCTGGCCCCATTCCCGGCCTCCCCTAGCTCAACCGGAACACCATTCCAAGGCTGAGGCTCCCAGGCTCCCGTGGGCCTTTGCGCTGCAGCGCTCTGCTGGGAACCCTACCACGCCGCTTCACCGGGACTCTTGAGACAGTGAGGCAAGACCAGGTGTTTTTCTTCCAACCATTATGGGTTGTGTTCATGTAAAATACAAGAAAATGAGCTTCTAGAGAACAAAAAAGTGAAGTTAATACAAGGCAGGCTCAGGCACCGAGACCAGCAGAACAGCTCTCCCTGGCATTAACCCCTCCCTCGCCACAGGAGCCAGTGTTTAACCAGGAGAGATGGAAGCAGAGCTGACGAAACACCTGTGTGTATGTTTGGTGGCTTCATAACTGTCCAAAATGTAAAGAGCTTCCACAGCCTTCAAGGTGGGCAGGTGTGCGCTGCTGTCTCGGCACACGCTGTCTTAATATGCCATAGCGAGAACTCTAGACCGGCACAACGTGGACAGGTCTCCAGTGCCCTGTACCAAGTGAAAAACAGCCAGGCAGAGCCCAGTTCTACCTCGGAGGACCCCTGCTCTTTCCTTCTCGCCCACTTCCCCTCAGGGAAACGGGCCCTTAGGCTCAATGCCTTTGACTTGAGTAAGAGTCTGAAGTCTAAGCCACTCCCAAGTCAGCGCAAATTTTAAGACCTGACTCCATGCGATGGCTCACAGTTAAAAGGCAGGCTTGCCAAAAACATCCTGTAAAACTGATCCTGTCCCCAAGGTTTCTTATAGAAGTGCAAAATATCCCCGCTTCTGAAAAAATCCAAAATACCTTCCTTTGGCTGTAAGTACTTCAGGTAGGAAGGACAAAGCTTGTATGACGTCAGGAGTGGGGGAGGCACGGAAACAGGTTAGTGGGGACAAGATGCCAGGTGAGGAGCAGTGGCTGTGGCAGGAAGCATGAAGACTCTTTTGGGGGTGATGAGTACCAGTGCCTCGATTTGCTGGAGGTTGCACGACACTCCATCATGAAACACTATCTCTTCACTCCTCACCCCTGCCTCCCCACCAGTAACTTCCATTCTACGGCTCCTGCCTGAATGAAAACGTGATGCTGATCCCTTCACGAGCGACTTCTTTCATCTAACACAATGTTTTCAAGGGTCATACGTAAGAGTAACACAACTTCACTCTTTTTTAAAGTTAAACGTTATTCCACAGTGTGTATAGACCACACTGTGTCTACCCACTTTTATGTCCAGGGACATCTGGATGGTTTCTGCACAGTGGATACTGTGAAGGCTACTGCCATGAACATTGGTGACAAACACAGTCCCAATTCTTTAAAATTCAATGAACAAAAACGTTACCTGTCCATTTGCTAAGCATTCACTCAGGATTTCATCATCATCTCCCTGAATTAGCACAGTGGGCCCTTTCTCCTCCTTCCCTAAACCTCTCCTTTCCAGGCATCTTCCCTAAGCCTTGCACAGTGCCACATCTGGTGGAGTGGCCTGTTCAGAACCCGCCACTTCCAAGCAAGAAGAGTTCTGGGTGTTGTGTAACTGTAGCACTATGTTTGGGTGACACCGGAGAGCAGGTACAGCTCAGGGCAAACCTCTTGTGTCTGATGGACTGGACAGATGGGGCGCCCAGCCGGCTCCATCCAATGCCATGCTCCCTGCTGTAAGGTACACGTAAAAACAGTAGCCTGTGTCTTCTGGAGTCTGGGCAGGAGTCAGGGATGCCCCTCTGCTGTCTTAGGTTCCTAATAGTTCTTCTGGTTCACAGAGATTTCCATCCCCTCCCAAGGCAAAGTCACTCAGTCAAGAAAAACCAATTTCACCAGGTGGTTGTGGTGCATGCCTTTAATCCCAGCACTCGGGAGGCAGAGGCAGGTGGATCTCTGTGAGTTTGAGACCAGCCTGGTCTCCAAGAACTAGTTTGAGAACAGCTAGGGCTGTTACACAGAGAAACCTTGTCTCAAAAAGCCAATAAAAAAAAAGAAAGAAGAAAAAAAAGAGAAAAAAGAAAGAAAAGAAAAACCAATTTCTGTCTGCATGTGCCAGTTCCTGAGCTGGGTACCCAGATGGGCCATGATGTTCAAACATGGTAATTTATGTTCACATGTTCATATGTGTATGCTAGATATATGTTACCTGGGCATGAAGGGTTAAAACACACACACACACACACACACACACACACACACACCAGGAGTTTTTTTGTTGTTGTTATTTTGGGGTTTTTTTTGTATTTTTTTTCCTTTTTAATTTATTTATTTATTAAGTGTTTCTGCCTCCTCCCCACCACTACCTCCC
>NC_022011.1:38783351-38787635 GCF_000317375.1 Microtus ochrogaster | reverse complement strand
GCATTCCCACCAGCAATGGATGAGTGTACCCCTTTCTCCACACCCTCTCCAGCAAAGGCTATCATTGGTGTTTTTCATTTTAGCCATTCTGACTGGCACACCAGGAGTTTTAAAGTGTCAGGGACTAAAGCCTCATTAACATGGCCTTCCAAGGGATCACAGAAGTTTAAAAAGGTTTAACAATACTACAGTCAGGAAGTGGCGGCACACGTCTTTAATCCCAGTGCTCAGGAGGCAGAGGCAGGCATTTCTCTGAGTTTGAGGCCAGCCTGGCCTACAGAATGAGTTCTAGGACAGCCAGAGCTACAGAGAAACCTTCTTGAAAACAAAACAAAAGAAACCCAAAAAATAAAAAAGATGAGAAAATCAGTTAGAAGCTGACAAGATGGCTCAGCAGACAAAGATTCTTGTTGTTGAAGCCTAGTGAGAAGAATTCAATTCCTGGAGCTCACATGAAAGTCAAAGGAAAGAACTGACTCCACGAAGTTGTTGTTTGATCTCCATATAGACAAGAGGTGTGCGCGCGCACACACACACACACACACACACACACACACACACACACACACGTGCGCGCGCGCACACACGATCAATTAAATGCTGAGTTAAAGTCAAGGATGCACTATGTTTATACTTAAATGCGCTCTGCCCCAGGCTAGACCACGGACAGTTTCTTAGACACACAGACAGCTGCAACAAGCAGCCATGACCAGCATCCGTGAAGTATTTCCTGTGCCCGGCCCTGCACTAAGTCCTTACACTTACTGCTGTGGTCTCGTTACAAATGTTACACAGGGATGGGTGTTTCAATTCCCATCTTATCTTAAAAAAAGGAAACCGAGGCTCACAGAGTGAAGTGACCTGGCGCAGGTCTCAGAGCTGGGGAGTGTCTGAGTTGGGACGTAAACTTCCACAGGTGCAGTGAGTGTTAGACTCTTCCACAATGCATAGTCGTATCCAACATGTGCTTACGAGTTTACACATGTACCAGCACATAGAGGAACACATCTCCACGCACATGCATGTTCATATAGAAGCTTGGACACACAGACATGACACATGACACCTAAACACTTAGGCAGATAACAGTGTCAGCTGGATACATGTGGAGTGCAGTTAAATTTTACTCTTACCTAGGTCCTGCCACAGACCGGCTCAGTTGGCAGGTAGGAGCTTGGGGGCTGGACAGTGCTGTGCTAAGCCCTTCCAGCTGGTGGCCCAGTTCCTCCAGGGACAGGCTGATGCCTCCTCCTCCCACCCACCAAGTAAGCAGAGCCACCCTTGGGGCCAGCATCACAAAGCCCCACACCTGGGCCCCTCCCAGGAGAGGCCTCACTCAGGAAACCTCCAGGTGGCTGCCATTGTGGCGCTCCCCAGCCACAGCCCAGCCTTCAAGTTCCTCCTTAATCACAGGTGTGGGGGAAGGAGACAAATTACACCCACTTCAGTTTCCATCTGTCCCCCGACACCTGCAGCTCAGCACAGCTGGAGCAGTTATCTACCTGGGCTGCTGACTTGACGGTGCCTTGGCTAGGCTTCGTGGTGGAAGGCTGAGCAGGCCCCAGCCAGGCCATTCAGGTGGCAGAGAAAGCCCGGGCGCACAGAAAATACCATCTTTGGGATTTTCAATAGAACCCAAAAGACCACAGAGAAGAGACCTTTCCAGACAGAAAGGTGACCTTAGGGCCTGAGAATCCAGAGACCCCATACTCACGTGGACATATACACCCACCTAAGAATCCAGAAAGTGCCATTCTCTTGAACCTACCCTGCTTTATGGGTACAACTGGGTTGCCCAGGTCCCCAAGGGCACAGAGAGAATGCCTCACAGTCCCTCTGCTCAGCTCCCAGCTCAGGTCTTTGTGTGAATTCTTGGTCCTCTGAAAAGACCCGAGGCAGAGTTCGACATGATTTGCGTTCTATTGCTATGATAAAACACCACAGCCAAATGTAACTTCAGGGTGGGGATTTGGTAAGAGCCACCGGCTTCAGAAGGATCAGGCTCCATGAAGAAGGGGATCAGGACAAGAATTCAAGGCAGGAATCTGGAAGTTGAAGCAGGAACTATGGGGAAATGCTTTTTACTGGCTTGCTCCGCATGGCTTCTTTAGCCTGCTTTCTTTTTCTTTTTTCTTTTTAGTAAGGAGCAGGAATTTAATCAAAAATGCTAAATTCCATGTCATCACCTGACTCCAGCCTGCTTTCTTATTCTCCAGGACTACCTACCTGCCCAGGAGTGGCTCTGCCCAGAGTGAGTTGGGCCCTCCCACATCAATCACCAACCAAGAAAACAGCCTACAGACTTACTCAGAGGCCAATCTAATGGAGGCAGTTTTTCAGTTGAGGTTCTCTCTTCCCAGATGACCCAAACTTAGATCCGGCTGATAAAAATTGAACCAGCACAGCTAGGAATGATGCTGACAGGTTTCTATTGCCCTCAGCTCCCTGACCTGGGATAAGTCCCCTTCTATGTTATTAATTAGGAAGGAAAGAGTGGGATCCCTCAGAGGGATTCCTGACAGGGGTGCGATGAAGATTAAGTGATAAATGGCCAAGCATCTGGATCTGAGTCTAGGCTTCAGAAATGGATGAGTATTGCTGGATTTAACTCAGTTGGTGGAGAGCTCATCTAGCTTACACTAAGCCTGGGGTTCCACCCTCAGTACTGTATAAACCAGGTATGGGGGTGCATATCTGTAATCCCAGCACTCCGGAGATGGAGACAGGAGGTTATCCTTGGCTACATAGTGAGCTCCAGGCCAGCCTGTGCTACATAAGATTCTGTTCTTTAGGAGAGCCCATATTTCCTGCAGGGATGAATCTAAACATAAAGGATGTTCTCAGCCAGGCCTGAGCTTGCCTCCTCAGACTCTGGTGCCCTGGCTGTGGGTCTCAGGGAGCAGATGATATGGGACATCCTATGGGAAGCCCATTGGGGAGAAGCTGAGCCTACAGAAGCTCCTGGGGTAGTACTGGGTGGAGCCAAATCTTCCGGATGAACTCTTTCTGTCTATTCCAGACAGCCTGCAGACTGTGCTTCTCGAAGCACAATGCTGCTCAAAGCCAGAAGTGTAATTTAGGGATGTACACCGCTCACAGAACTAACAGTTCCTGAGCTGCCCCTCGCTAGACATGGTCTGTACTTGTGACGTGTCTTGGAGAGGTTCAAGGTTCTCACACCCAGTAAGAGAAGAGGATGGGAAGTCCTTGGGGACATGTGGAGGAAGCATGGAAAAGGGGCTAAATCACTGCCTAGGTAATTGTAGATTCACATTCCATTTCAATCTGTGGGGATCCTAGATAAGATGCTCTCTGCCACCTATCTTTGAATCTGTAAAATGGGAAGAACGATGGCTATAGCACAGGCCTGTTGGGTATATTAAGTGAGATGCCAACATGCAGTAAACATATTTGATCTGTGTAGGAGCATGCCAGTTCTTAGTCCTAGTTCTCAGAACAACTCGCCAAACACCGCTGGTAGTCTGCTGTCCGTGGTGCTGATAAACATCCCACTCATTTCCGTTAGGAGAATGCTTGCCTAGCATACATGAAGTCCTGGGTTTGGTATGTAGCACCATATAAACCAGATGCAGTGGTGCATGCTTGTAACATAAGAGTTTGACATGGGACAGGAGAATCCAAAGTTCAAAGCTGTCATCGGCTACATAGCAAATTAGAGGCCACCCAGACATGAAATCTTGTCTTTTAAAAAAAATCTAGACCTGGATGGAGTGGGGAGGACCTTGGACTTTCCACAGGGCAGGGAATCCTGACTGCTCTTTGGACTGGAGAGGGAGGGGGAGAGGAGTGGGGGGAGGGGGAGAAAGGTGGGAGGAGGGGGAGGGAAATGGGAGGCTGGGAGGAGGTGGAAATTTTTTTTCTTTTTCTCAATAAAAAATTAAAAAAAATCTATCACACCAGGTCAGTGGTAGCACACACCTTTAATCCCAGCCCTAGGAGCAGAGACAGGCAAATCCCTGTGAGTTCAAGGCCAGCCTGGTCTACAAAATGAGTTACAGGACAGACAGAGTTGCACAGTGAAGCCTTGTCTCAAAAAACAAAAACCAAACAAGCAAACAAAAACCAAACCAAACAAACAAAATTTAAAAATTCACTCTCTCTCTCTCATCCTCTAAGTTCAGAATCTTGGTGACTTGATAACATTCTCAGCTCAGTGGGGATGAGCTCACAGCATTTAAAACATTTCCCCCCTGCTGGGCGATGGTGGTGCACACCTTTAATCCCAGCACTCGGGAGGCAGAGGCAGGCGGATCTCTGTGAGTT
>NC_022011.1:38749357-38783251 GCF_000317375.1 Microtus ochrogaster | reverse complement strand
GAGACCAGCCTGGTCTACAGAGCTAGTTCCAGGACAGGCTCCAAAGCCACAGAGAAACCCTGTCTCGAAAAACCAAAAAAAAGAAAAAAACAAAACATTTCCCCCTAAACATTTATCGTCAGACATAAGGTACAGTTGAAGGATGACGGCTCTGGTCCCCGTGGGAGGTTGAAAATGCTGCTCTCTTTTTCTGTACCAACCACTTCCATCAAGTGTCATTTGTGTTCTTCCAAGAACTTCAACATGGTGAATAGATTTTCAATTAAAGAAAGAAAAGGACAAATCACAATGGCATTTTTAAATCACCAATTAATAAACTGTACTCTCCCATTTCTTCAGTCTCAAGCTACTGCCCAGAAACCCAAGTATTTTCAACAGTACTTCAAAAACTATTATCTTTCATTTTTCATTCTTAAATTCTCTCCCATTTCTGAGCATGTGTAAGAAGAATGACCAGGGCACCAAACCCTCGGTTCCTTCTCACACATCTGGGCAGGGCGAATCATGGCGAGGCCCAGCGTGGCTTTCAACTCTGAGGTTAGCAACTTCTTCAAGACTGGTTTTCTCTTCTTTTCTCTTTCTTTCTTTTTTTCTTTTTTGGTTTTGAGTTTTTTAGTTTTTTGAGACAAGATTTCTCTGAGTATCCCTGGCTATCCTGGAATTCACTCTGTAGACCAGGCTGGCCTCAAACTCGGAGATGCACTTGCCTCTGCCTCCTGAGTGTTGGGATAAAAGACATGTGCCACCACTACTTAGCAGGACTCTGAGATTTCTTACCTAGGGCTGGAGCTCAGTGTCCAAGTTCGATTCTCAGCACCCATGAAAGGTGGCTCAGCTCATAACCACCTGTAACTCTAGCTTCATGGGATCTGATGCTTTTTTTTTCTGGCCTTTGGGGCAACTGCATCCATATAGCAACTGAGCATGATATACACATAAATAAAAAATTTTAAATCTGAGTTTTCTTACCTATAGAGATTAACAATTTCCCTATACAGGGCTATTGGGAGGACTCAAAGTGAAGTTGCTCCTAATATGTGTAGCAGCATCTCAAAAATTCTTTACAAAGTGTCATCATCATCGTTATAATCACCACCATCTCATCATTACTTTGGACATCTGACTCTTTCTGAGGAGACATTAATTCCTATTAAATTGGCCCCATCCTCCTCAATGTTGGGGTTGTCCTGGAAGGCCTGCCTTCCGCCCCATTCCTGTGGGCTGTGCAATGTCCAAACCACCAGTCTCCGCCTTCCTATCTCTGTTCGGTGTAACTCTCACCCTAAGCCCTGTCCTTGTCAGTTATTGTTTGGTCCAATTCACCTCTTCTGAATATTCAGTGAGGAAGGCAGCTAATTGAGGCAGATCTCATTGCAATCCCAAGTTGGTCCTCACTAGTCACTGCCCCTTCTGCAAGTCACCAAACTCTCTACCCTCATTTCTTCAACTATAAAATGGTAATGATGAGTCACCTTCTCATGAGATGTTCACAGAGAGGGAAAGAGAAATGGTTCAGAGGTCCTAGATGCACATGCTCAGTACCCATCACCTGCTAGTCAGAGCTGTCCTGTTTCTGACACCCCTCCTTTGGGTTGCTCTGCTTCCTCTGGGTAGTGGGAACACAGAGTATTATACCCAGACCTTCTATCTGCTCTCTGAAAACAGCCTGCACTGGTATGTGTACTGGTATAGCCCTCTGATGCACTCTTATCTGTTGGGAAGACATGCATGCGATGTGTCCTGCAGAACCAGACCTACTGTCTAGGACATTTTTATCTCTTGAATTGAGATCCTTGGTGGAATATTCAGATGCCCTTAATGTGGTGTGTGTGTGTGTGTGTGTGTGTGTGTATGTGTGTGTGTGTGTGTGTACAATTATGTGTATATACAAGGTGGAACAAAGTGAGTCACATGATTGTGGTTTTATGAAAATATATATACAATAGTGTGTTAAGGACATGTGTGAATGTGTGCGGAGGTCATGTGTCTTTGTGCAGTTGCTGGGCATGGTGGCAGCCAGGAGCTAACAGCAGGCTTGGAGGGTCTCCAGCAGCTCACAAAGTTGCTGGTTGCTGGCTCCTGGCCCTCTGTGCAGTGTCTCCACCTATCCACACCATGCTTTGGTGAGTTACAATTCTGCTTGCTCAGGCTTTCTCATCTGAATTAGACAGGATATTACAAGCAGACAGCTTGGATGTACCAATCAAGTTGGTTGATGAACTCTTCAAGAAAATTTTTCCAATACATTTTATAAGTATTCAGTTGAGCCCATGTGCTCACGGTGATGCTTAATTCCCAATGATTCCTATCTTTTCATTGAAGTCGCCTCTTGAGGAACACATTTTGACAATACAGGGTTAGTCATTAATTCCCATTAATTTGAAAGCAATAATACTTTTTTTGCAATGTCCCATAATTTAGACTTATCACTAATTCACAAACACTCCCATTAATCCAAACCAGGAAAGTTTCATTATTTAACAGCAATATATACTGTGCTCAGGGGAAATAATTTCAAGGTCACTATTTACAGTTCAATAATAATAACATGGCATCATAAAAATCCCTTTCTCAGAACGGATGGGATGGAACATGGAACCCTCTGCATGCTATACAAGCACTCTGCCGCTGAGCTACGCCTCCCAAACCAAAGCGTGTTTTCCCCCAAAACCCTATTGTCTCATATGATTCCGGTAACATACTTATAGAATGTATTGGGAAAAAATTTCTTAAAGAGTTCATCACCCAATTCTATTGGTACATCCAAGCTGTCTGCTCATAATATTCTGTCTAATTCAGATGAGAATAGGTTCTGATTCCCATTGTTCAAAAGGATGGTCATAGAGGTAAAATCACTACAGCAAAACTCAGGGTAAGCTAAAAAAAAGCTGATAGAATTAAGTCCAAAGGACATAGTTGAGATTTGACTCTGTGTTAGAGACTTATCTAAGTATATACAATGTTTACATACTCATGCTGGACTTGTTCCTCAATGCAACAAATAAACCAAAGAAATGAACCCGGGTTGGAGAGATGGCTCAGTGGTTAAGAGCACTGGTTGTTCTTTTGGAAGACCTGGATTCCCAGCACCCACATGGCAGCTCACAAATATCTGCAGTTCCGGTTCCAGGGGATCTGACACCTTCACACAGACATACATGCAGGCAAAGCATGAGTGCATATGGGATAAAAATAAATAAAATATAAAAAGAAAGGAAGAAACGAACCAAGGAGATATCCAGTCTTGGTTTCTCAAAAGCTGGAAGCAAGTGTTACCCTTGGCTGTGGAAGCAGGAAAGATGTCCTGGTTTGCTGTCTTACCCATCATAGGGTATCGGTTTAGAGGCAGCAAGCACCAGGCCAGGAGGAATCCGCTGGACAACCTGTTTTTTTCCTGCTTCTCGGTGTTTCTATCTCTCCTCAGACACACCTGTCAGGCCTGGTGCTGGTCACATGGAGATTTCAGGCTTTGTCTGCATTCAATGACCTCGTAGTCTAAGGGAGGAAGGTGGAGCCCTAATGTAGTTGTACTGACCAGCTTTATCTGTGGATTGGGTGCAGTTCAGGGGACTGCGGGAGCCATGGAAATGGTGGTTGCTATAGTAGTTGGAACAGGTCTCAGGAAAAGCGGTGTTCATATGGAGCAGAGCCAACCAGGCCATGCGTAATTGGACTGAACTGCGTCCTCCCCAGCTCTGTATGGCAAAACTCTATCCCCATTATACCGGAATATGGCTGTATGGACATAGCACCTCTGAAAGTCAATTAGTTAAAAGGGGATCACTCTTGTTGGCACCAATCACACCAGTGTCCTCATAAGGAAAGATTAGTGTGATGACACAGAGAGCAATGGCCATCTGTGAGAGGAGACCAACCCAGGACAGTTCTTCCCTCAAGAGAACCATCCTGCTGACAGTTTGATCTTGGGGATAGACCCATTGTTAATCCATCTTTGTGGTGGTGGCCATGCTGGCTAGCTTACATCAACTCAACACACGCTGGAGTCACTGGAGAGGAGGGAGCCTCACTTGAGAAGATGCCTCCCTAAGGCATCCTACAAGGGCATTTTCTTAATTGGTGATTGATGGGGGAGAGCCCAGCTCTTTGGAGGAGGACAGCAGTGTGTATGGGTTGTCTTGGGGTTGTCCTGGATGCTATAAGGAAGCAGGCTGAGCAAGCCATGAAGAGCAAGCCAGTAAGCAACACCCGTTCATGGCCTCTGCATCCTGCCCTGTCTGAGTTCTTGCCTGACTTCCTTTGATGACGATATGTGATGTGGATGAGAAAGCTGATAAGCCCTTCCCTCCACAGGTAGCTTTGGTCATGGTGTTTCATCACAGCAATAGTAACTCTGACTAAAATAGTGGTCCTGGGAGCCTGAGACAGACAGAAGATAGGGCCTGGCCTGCTCGTCCCCAGCTGTCTGTGTGGGTACCCTTTCGTTGAGGCAGAGGGGCAGGACTATGGAGTGCAGTGTTGAGAGATGAGAACTGGACCTGTCGGGCTGAAGATGATAGATTTTTTTTCACCTGGAAGCAACCTAGACGCCCTCCCGAAGTGGATAAGGAACATGTGGTACATTTACACAATGGAGTTTTATGCAGCACTGAAAATAATGACATCTTAAAATTTGCAGGCAAGTGGATGGATCTAGAAAACATCATATTGAGTGAGGCAACCCAGACCCAGAAAAGCAAATATAATATGTACTCACTCATAGACTACAATTCACAATCCCAGAGAACCTAGACAACAAAGAGGACCCTAAGAGAGACTTACATGAATCTACATAGGAAGGAGAAAAAGAAAAGAGCTCCTGAGTAAATTAGAAGCATGGGAGTCATG
This sequence comes from Microtus ochrogaster, assembly GCF_000317375.1. Lineage (NCBI taxonomy): Eukaryota > Metazoa > Chordata > Mammalia > Rodentia > Cricetidae > Microtus > Microtus ochrogaster. The sequence continues at coordinate 38,778,406 of NC_022011.1, read as the reverse complement.
GAGAGAGTAGAAGGCAGAAGGGGAAGAAGGGAGGGGAGAGAAGAAAAATGTATAATGCAATAAAAACAAAAAAAAGAAAAATATTATAGATTTTCCTCATTAAAAAATCAAACAAGAGAGAAACAGATTTCTAATTGCAAGTGAGTCCCTTCAGCAAAATGTTATAACAAGACCACAGCTGAATTTTAAGAGTGACTTCCTGTGGCCTCTGGCACAGAAGAACACAGCAGATAAACACAAGAAGCTAGTAGACCTAGACCTGAGTCTGAGCCTGTCACTCATGCCCTCACTCAGCTGACACACACTCAGGCTGCGTCGTCTGTGTGCTGCACACTAGTGGGCACTAGGAATAGATCAGTGCCCCAAACAAGAAACTCTTTATTTTGCTGGAGCTGTTCTAGTTGGGAGAACTGGGGAGGCCAGCCAGATAGTCAGCAGAGTGAAGACAGTGTCAGCAGATGAGGCAGCAGGGGCCATGCCTATGGGGGCTAAACCAGTTCTCTCACAGCTTGAGGCCAGGGAGCCAGAAGTTGTGGTTCCCAGACAATCTCAATGAATTTGGCCAGGATGTTCTTCAGAGTGATGGGAACCCAGGTCCAAATGGGGTAAGCTGGAGGATAAGAGAGAAGGGGTGCTACCACCTAGCCCTTCTGAGAATGAGGTGCACAGGTGGGGGTGACAGAAAGACAGTTTACCTGAGGTCAGGACAGCATGTCTGAGTGCTAACAGAGAAAACAGAAGAAAAGGGTAGCGGAGGAAGGAATCATGGTAACCACAAGGAGGGACACCAGTCTTCGGAGGAACTGGCAAGCTCTGTATATTCTGTTTGTGTTTTAACAAGTGAAACTTTCCTGAAGATCAGAGTGCAGAGCTAAGCCCCTAGAAGCCAGGGGAGTGGTGGCACACCTTTAATCCCAGCACTCAGGAAACAGAGACAGGCAGATCTCTGTGAGTTCGAGGTCAGCCTGGCCTACAAGAGCTAGTTCCAGGACAGGTCCCAAAGGTACAGGGAAATCCTGTCTCAAAGAAACAAAACAAAGAAAGAAGAAGAACAAGGGAGGAGGAGGAGGAGGAGGAGGAGGAAGAGGACAGGCCATCAGCCTAGCACAGGAGGAAAGGGTGAAAAGGAAGAGGACAGCAGTGTACATGGGTCGTCTTGGGGTCAGGAAACTGCCCTCTTGTCCTGGGAATTTCAAGTTGTCTGGCAACATCCTAGACAAGTTACAAGCGCTGGACCACTTTGTGCCTGTTTGTACATTTGGGTCTGACTTTGGGAGATTAAAGGGGGTGTGAAATGCACAGTTTTTCCCAGAGGTGAAGTCAGGGACCCAGTGGAAGGAACTGTGTGGGTCTTGGGTTGGCAGGAAAAGGAAGAGCCTAGACCTGTTCTTGCTTTTAACCTCTTGGTGAGCTTGGCCAAGCCCTTCCTGCCCCAGCGTGGTGCAGCCATCCTCCTCTGTGAAGGAGGATGAGTGGCTCCAGGGACCGTCATCCCAACCTCCCTCATCTACAGATTTATCACAATACAGCAACTGCATAATCGGAGGCAACTGCTGAAAAACAGTCCAATGTGTTGTGTGATTTTTCATTCCCCGGTAAAGAAAAGTTACTGCATGAAGGTGGTTAATTATTTCAAAAGACAGATTTCATGAACTAAAGTAAAAATAGACTCGTTGTCCAGAGAGAATGTGAGAAAATGGGGAACCATGCAGAGAGCTCCCTCTTAAATAGATAGAAGCTGTGTTTTTTCATGTAGTGAAGATGTGAGGGGGGGCTATCTTTGAGCCCCTGTCACCTGATCCAAAATAAGGGGACAGAGAAAGCCAGAGCGGGGAGGCCAGGGCACCTGTAGTTCAGGAAATGACCTGGTGGCCATGACTCACATCTGAGTCCTAACTGACTTAGGAACTAAGAGGAACTGAGCCGTGTACGGTGACTCAGACCTGCAATCCCAGCACTCCGAGGCAGGAGAACCATGCTGGGGTCTATTGGAAAGAAGAAAGAAGAGGAGAGAGGATGAGGACAAAGGGGAGGAGGGGGAGGAGGGAAGACCACGGAAGACCAGTCATCACCTTGCCCTCCCCCAATACAAGCTAGAGTACGGCTTTGTGTGAGAGCCAAAAGCACCTGCAGGATGAACCCTGGGGTAAGACACACACCCTGATAAGCGCTGAGCTGGGCCTCCCCAGGCAGTTCTGCTGGAGCAAAGGGGCGAGGGATTCCTGATTTCTGTGCCTGTGGGCTGCTTGCTCAAGGGCCACCGGAAGCAGAGCTCAAGCCGTCATTCATCCTAAATTTGTCAACCAGGAATGCCTCTGGAAAGGGACGGTGAGTAAAGGAGAGGAGGGGGCCTTGGGAGAAGGCAGTCTTAACTTCACTCATTTTAAGGAAAAGGGAAGCCAGGTTTCCACAGCTGGGGAGTTCAAAGCAACAGAGACATCAGTGGTGTAGATTGTTTCACTGGCCCATGCCCGATGGGATGACTTGGATCCTTGCTGTCTGAACTCCTCCTCCAGGAAGCCCTCCTGGCTTATTCCTCTACTCTGTGTCTCCTTGCAGTTGGTTACCCCACAATGTTTCACCAGCCAGAGGTGATTCTATTCTATTCTGATTCTATTGTCCCCTTCTCTTCTAGCAATGTCTTTGGGGATCTGCTGACTGAATCAATTGGATGGATCATCAGTGGAGAAGCCCTGATCACCAGCATGAATTTTCTTTGTGGGGTGGACATGTTACTCACCGAGTAGACTTATTTGGCCCTCAAGTAGGGATGGAATGATGCCCTAGTTTCTCTTCTAACTTATGGGGTGGCCTCCAGTCTGTATTAAATACATTGTAAAGTAGCGTGTGCCGATTCACTGAGACCACTCAGATGAAGGGTGGCTTGAGCCAGGAACAGCGTGCCTCCAGTACGGGTAGAGTCCTGGAAGGGAACAGACCCTGCATGAAGGAAAACATCGTTGTGGGCTTGCTTGGCCGCAAGGCCTCTGTCTTTAGATGAGAAGTTAAGTTCTGCCCACAAAGGGAGGCATAGTGGTCCTTGGTGGCAAGGAGGAGGCCTCCAGAAGCGGAGTACACAGGGGACTTGCATGTGCACGCAGGTCACTGTGGGGCTGCAAGAAACACATACAGCTTTGACACGTGGGAGCAGTTGGGGGTGCTGCCTAGTGAGGCAGATCTCCAAGGAGGATGGTCCTTTTCAAAGGAAGAAAAGCGGGTGTGTCCTGGGGGTGTTTTGTGATGGAAACAGCTTGTGGGCAGACACACATCACCACACTTGTGATTAGTGGACATGTCGAGTGTGCGTCGTAAGGGAGCTCAAGGATACATGTCTGAGGTGGAATGGGCCCAGTGTATGCTTGCGTGTGGGTGGAGGACATACATGGCAAGTGTTGTGTGTATGTGTGTGTGTGCGTGTGTGTGCGTGTGTACAAACTTTGTGTCTAGCAGTGACTGTGAGCAGGGTGATGAGCTCCTGAGAACGTTTTCCCAAGTGTGTGGGACCCTCTCCAAGGGCGAGTGTGTGTAGATGTGGGCATAACTGAGTGTGCGGATCGAAGCATCTGTGAGTGCTCAGTGCTGTGAGGCCTTGGCAAGTCTTTCTGTTCCTCACCTACAGAGCAGGACTGATCTGTGCCAGCTCCGTAGGCTGCCGCGCGGAATCATGGGGTTGTCCGTGTCCGGTGCTCAGAAGAGGACAGCTCTGGTGCTAGCTGCCATTGTCTTTGCTGGTTTTCCTACTCAGGTGAGGTTGTAGCTAGGAACAGTCACAGTTCTGTGCTTCTGCATAAGGGGAAGGCCGCAGGTTTCAGAGGAGTGATCTGCCATCCAAGGCTGGACCCAAGCCAGCTACCCAGCCAAGGGCATGTAGCCTCTTTCTGTTGCCCACTGGGATGCTGAAGGTCAGGGTTCCAGAAGCCACCCTGCCCTTCTGCTCCTGTCTCCTGCGCACACAAAGGACTAACAGGAGAGGAGGGTGTTGGAGTCAGACCAGCAAGGGACCAATCCCTCCCACTCCACAACCTGACAGCTGTGGCCCAATTAAAATCAACAGTTCACAGGTGTTCAAGTAATGACTCACACACGGGCGTTCCACTCCCTTTAGGGCTCTTTTTAAAAAATTTAGAGCTCTTTAAATTTTATTCACCCACAACATCAAACCCAAGGAGGAAGTAATAAAAGAGGAGGGGCAGCACATGTGTAGTTCATGCTTGCTTACTCAAAGGCACACATGCAACAACCTCAGTCACATCAACACACAAACACGCACCCCAGACACATACGTGAAGACCCAGACATTCAAACACACGTCTGTAGCCACTGCTCACACAGCCTGGCAGACATACAAGACCCTGACCCAAGAGGTTAACAGCTAGCAACAAGCTCAGTGACCTAAAACAATTCCCACAGCTTCCATGGGTGTCAAGCCCCCATATGAGATCTTGGGAAGCTGAGTCAGGGTTCCCACTGGGCTTCATTTCCATCCAGAGGCTCTACTGGGGAAAATCCATGCCAAGCTCCCTCTGGTCTTTGGCAAAATGCAGGGATTTGAAGTTATGGGTACTGGTGGCCCCAAGACTGCAGGCAGGGGCTGAGGACTGCTGTAACTCATGCCTGCTGGCCTCCTCGACAGAACCACTTCACAGAGTCCGCAGGGGGCATTTCCTTAGGTCTCGCTAGCAAGATATATTTATATTCGTGTGTGCCTACATGTAAATACATGGACGTATACCCGTGCCTGTGTGTGTACCTCTGTGTGAGCATATGTACATGTGCATTCACCCACAGGTCTATGCAGTAGGCATGTATGTTGTATGTATGTATGCAAATAGATGTATACCATATTAATATATATCATCTTTATAGATATATGTGTATGTCTATGTGTATGCATATGTCCACTTGTGTTAATGTGTGCAGATATGTGTCTATATGTGCATATGTATGTACATATGTATTATGTGTGTGTCTATACAAGCATGTATATATATATTTTATATATCCATGGACATGTGTATATGCTTGTGGATATAAGTGTGTATGTCTATGTGTACCTGTGTGCACATGCGTGTGTACACGTGTGCCTATTCAATTTGTAGAGTCATTTTACTGTCCACTTCAGGTCTGTGCATGTTGTCACATGTTTGCCTTGCTTCAGTAATGTCAGTAATGAGCTTTGAGATACAAAGAGAATGTCCAATGCCCAGCTTGCTGCAGACACGCAGCAACCATGCTGTAAAACTGCCCTTCCTTCTTCTGATGAACACACAGGAAGAGTGCAGAATCTGTCCTCTGTTAGCCTCATCCTTCCACTAAGGATCTGGGTTGTGTCTTTTTTCCAGACGCACCCCAAAGCTTCTTGCATTCATTCTTATCATCTCTCACCAGTTTGGCTTCACCGCAGCCTTCGAGCGTCCGGGGCCATGTTCCCACCTTCTTCTGCTCTCGCAGTCCTTTCTAATGATGCTACTCCTACCACTGTGGCTGAACTCGGCAGCAGCCTGGGGTGTATGTACTGACGTCCCCCTGCTCTCCCCTTCGTCTCTGGTCCCTCACACCTGTACTGTCAAGATCTGCTTGCAGAGAGCCCACTAGCCCTTCCACACTGCAGCTTTAATAAAAAGCCTCAACTTTCTGCAGATTCTTTGACATCCACTCTCCACAGGAGCATAAGCAACGGGGTCCAGGTGCTGTGGGGTGGTGGGGACCATGATGTAGGAGATATGCAGAAAGTTGTCTGCACTAGGCTTCCTGGGATACAACCTGGTAATAATGCCGAAACTGCCTGCTGTGTCCTGGCCAACCAGGACTCACTTTCAGATTAAAAACACAAAGGCTGCCTTGCCTATGTTCTGCCCTGTGGAAGAAGCGATGCACAGTCCCTGGCAATGAGAGGAGAGGGAGGATCTGTGGTTGCGGAAGGACCACATAGTAGACATTTTAGGCTTCACAAGCAAAATGATCCATCAAAGAATAGGTCTTGTGTGTGTTGAAACAAAGCCATGTTCACAAGCCAGGTGTAGCTCACCAAACCCTGACGTGGAAGGTGGCTCAGCTCACGAGAAAATCTCGGTGTGACAACAGGACCATTGGGAAGATCACACAGTCAGATCTCTTCCCCTGCACCTGAAGAAGGGAGACATTGGACACATGTGGGTCTTCTCTAGGGACCCTGCTCAGCACTCTTCACAGTAACGACTCTCAGGTAATGAACAAGACTTGTCTAACGTGTCCCAGCCCCCATCGTCATCCTCAGGCCTCACCTCCGCTGCCTCCTTTAGTAGTGATCCCCATACTTCCTGCCTGACACTGTAGGGGCTTCTCCTATCCTCCTCCATTCTTCTCTGCATCACCATGGGAACCACTTTCCCCAAATCCCACCACATTATGCTTCCAGAACCTTCCATGACTCTGCAGGACCTGGATGTGAAACACACACTCCTTGACACTATTTGTTACCTACATCTCTCATTTCTAGGGCCTGTGGTTTTCTCCTGGAGAATTTTTCCTGCCTCCAGCACACAGACACACAGCGAGCATCCCATTCACTGGACCACACCATGAGCGTCAGTCAGCATGGCCCCACCGTGAGCCACTGTTGAGCGGCCATGAGATGATTAGGCACTGAAGCTGAGCTAGTCAATTTTTGCCAACTTGACACAAACTAAAGTCACCAGAGAAGAGGAAACCTCAGCTGAGGAATTGCCTCCATCAGATGGATTATGGGCATTGTATGTGGGGCATTTTATTGATTAATAATTGACGAGGGGGAGGCAGCCCACTGTAGGTGGTGCCTGTGAACCTGAGCTGGAGAAGTGAGCAAGCTGAGCAAGCTATAGAGAACAAGTCAGCACTAGCTATGCGGAACACTATGCCCAAAGGAAGTTGGAAAGAGCTTCTTTCATCTTATTGGTTACAGTCCATCATGAAGGGAAGCCAGAACAAAAGCTCAAGCAGGAATCTGGAGGCAGGAACTGCAGTGAAAGCTGTGAAGGAGTGCTGCTTACTGGGTAGCTGTGTAAGAGGCCATGTGAGTCAGGTTGATCACGCTGATCCAGGAGAAACAGAGAGACAGGTGGGCAGACCAGACGCACAGAGGCAAGAGTAGGGCATGGAACAGAAAATCTAGGGGGCTAGTTTGCGGTGGGTGGGGCTTTTGGCCCTACTCCATCACGTGAGCACTTGCCACCTTTTCAACCAGGCCATCCTTGGTATCCCCACGCGGATCGTTTTCTTGGAAGCTCATGTTACTAGCAACCAGGGATAAAGTTCCCAGGATCTAACTGATGAATCATGGCAGACTGACAGTGGCTTTGCCTGTACTATTTAGAACATTAACCCTTTAATCCTGGAGGGTAGAGAGACATAGATGTACCAGATATCCCAAACTGGCCTGGCATCAGAGGTAGTAGTGGGTGAGGAAAGTACTTGTCAACAATGTCTTAACGACTCATGATGACCCCCTGAACTAAACCCTGGTGGCCTGCAGGGCCACCTGTGCAGCCAGACCATGCCTGTGCTAGTCTCCTTGGGCTGCCATAACAAAATGCCATAGACTGGCGGCGCAATCTTTGGAACTTTATATTTCTGTTCTGGAGTCCCTGGAAAGAGCTATCTTCCTGAAATGTAGACAGATACCTTCTGACTGTTTTTTATTGTTGTTTGTTTGTTTGTTTTTGTTTTTGTTTTTGTTTGAGACAGGGTTTCTCTGTAGCTTTGGTGCCTAACCTGGAACTCATTCTGTAGACCAGGCTGGCCTCTAACTCACAGAGATCTGCTTGACTGTGCTCCCGAGTGCTGGGGTTAAAGGCATGCGCCACCACTGGCCAGCCTGACTGTTTTTATATGTCTCCACACCATGATAGACAGGGAAGGAGAGAATGTGAACTCTCCTCTTTTACCCTCAAGACTTATTTTTTCCCAAAGGCCCATTCTCTATGTAGGGTCAAACAGGACATAAGGGCTTCAATACATTGTTGTGGGAGCTGCGGGCCTGCTTTTCGTCCCGCCCAGCTCCCGCACGGCTAGCTTTACACCAGAAATAACAACACACAAACTATTCTTTTAAACACTGCTTGGCCCATTATATCTAGCCTCTTCTCGGCTAACTCTCGCAGCTGGACTAGCCCATTTCTAATAATGTGTGTAGCACCCCAAGGTGCGCTTACCGAGAAGATTCTAGCCTACATCCATCCTGAGTCAGAACTTCATCGCGTCTGCCCCAGAGAGGAGATTTATCGAGTCTGAGCTCACTTCCTCTTCCTCCCAGCATTCTGTTCTGTTTACTCCTCCCACCTATGTTTTAACCTATGAGGCCAAGCAGTTTCTTTATTAATTAACCAATGACCTTCCTCCATCAGTACATAACCTGGGAGGATATAAAATCAACTGGCCTCCAACATTCACTCAACAAACGCTTTAGTTTCAGCTTTGTGCCAGGCACTGGGACATCAGTGATGTCTAAGAGTAGAGCCAATTCCTGATTCCTCATGCAGCCTTGATGGCTTGACCATGATTCTTTTGGCACGTCGCTACCTCTACGATGTCCTCTTTTGTCTTCACCTTTAAATTTCCCCGGCAGAAACACTCCTAGACACCGACCTGTGTGTACACCCCCCCGGGCCCTAGTTACTCCTGCATTGCTCATGGTCTATCAGAACCTACCCAGACCCACTGATCCACAGTTCCATAGATCTATGTGTCCATCCCGCTTTATACATAGGTCTACCATACATAGGTCTAGAGCTTTTGAAGGCCTGGGATGGGAGCAGGGCTGTCCAGGCAGCAGCTGGTCTTGAGTGCCACACACACCAGGGCGAGTCTAATCTTGCTTTGGTGACAGTGGCTTGGAGAATAGAGGAGTAAGTGAAATGAGTGTTGGCCCCAAAGGGGAAGTCAACCATGTCTCCCCAACCCCCAGATGCTTCCCTCCCTCCCTCATCCACTTCCACCTCAGCTCTACTCACGCTTCTGCCCTCACCTGGGGTCTCCAGGCACTCTGACCTTCGCCCATGCTGTTCCCTCTGCCTGCACCACCCTCTCCAGCACCCCTCCCCTTCCATGGGCTAACAAGTAGCCTGTTCCACAAAGGCGCCTGGTCCTTTGGTTCCCTCTACCCTCTGAGAGCCTCCACAGGTCCCTGTATTTCTTGCATAGTATTTATTATCATCACCATCTGCTTAATTATCTGTGCCTCTCATAAGAACCACATGAACAGCAGCTGCCACCAACTGGTGTGACATGGCACCCCCAGGAACTCTCCCGGTGCCCAGATGCTGGGCTCCAGCATGGTCCACACACCAGCAGCAGCATCACCCAAGGGCTTGTTAGAGATGCGGTGCTTAGCAACCCTGCTCTCCCACCTATTCTGTGTGATATTCTTTAACAAAACCCAGGGGAATGATCTGCACATAAAAGTCTGAGAGCCACTTATCTAGGTCAGTGGTTCTCAGACTCGATTTCACGTTGAAGTCACCTGGGAGATTTCAAAATCTCTCTCCCCCAAGCTTGGAGTGCTTGATCTGACTGCCTGTTTTGTTGAAAGCACTCCACTCCCAAACTAACATGCAGCAGGCATTTAAAACAAAACAAAACACCACCTAGCCTCAGCAAATGTCCTTTGAATGAGTGAGGTGACCTATTGAGTGTGCTGCATAATCCCCAGAGTGAATTAGCTCTGTCCCCATTGCTTAGATGAGGCAGGATGAGGCCTGAGGTTGCGGTAAACTCTGCTGAACAAGAGCAGCAGAGCCCGAACCTTCCTGGACTTGGGCAGAGTCCTTAGGAATCAACTGGGCTCTACCGTGACGCCCCCTCTCCTTTAACAGAGGAGACACAAGGGAAAACAAGTCCCTTGGGGCCCTAGGAGGCAAAAACACACATAAATAAAACTTGAACCCCAGTGCCCGCTGCGAAGATTAGGCATATATTTATAAAAATCCTCTGAGCCGTGGTTCCTCGGTTTCACGTTTCATTTACGGCGAACGCAAATAACTTGGGCAGGAGTCTCTGGAAGCCAAACAGCTTCAGGTTCCGGAGCATCTGTGCTACAGGCAGCGCAGGAGGCACCGGGATAATTTTAGCAGAATGTGTTATAAACAAGATCTGCAGAACGGCGCGGCGCGCTGAGTTTTGAAAACTTAGGATTCTAAATGTATAAATTGTTTGGAACATTTAACATCTAGTCATTAAGCAGTCACCCTCTTGCCCTCCATTTTCAGTGAGACGCTCGCAGCACCGCAGCCTCCAGCTGACACTCTCTCTCCACGTATGAAAGAGGGACCACTAGGCAATGATGCACACACATACACTCGCCTCACAAGCTTAGAGGCATCCACGCGCACCCGCGCACACACACACACACACACATACACACACACACACACACACACTTGTGCTTACAGACACCCATGTGGATACATACCACACTTACTGGCACTTATGTGCACACAAGCATGGGCACACACATTCACTCGTGTTAATAGATGCCCATGTGCACACACCGTGCTCACAGGCATCCATGACCATACACACATATTCTCACACATTTGAAGAAGCATACATACCATGCTCATAGGCACACACACACTCATTTACATACTTACACTGATACACACATACACTCACACACACTGAGATAAAACACCCCCTCACTGCTGTGCTGTAAAGAATGTTTCTCAGCAACTGAGAAATGTTTTTTATATTTTGACTGACTTTTTAAAACCAGTCTTAAACCTCAGATTCCCCATACCTGCCTATGATGGAGAAAAAGAGACGTTGAGCAGGATTGGGGAGCAGTTCTTGGAAACACGCCACAAGCTAGCAGGGTAAAAACACTGTCTCCTTTTACAGGAGATAAAATGATGCTGAGAGCAAATCTGCCCAAATCAGAGGGCCATTGGAGCAGAAAGGTTTCTATGTGGCAGTACCTGGCAGCCAGGGGTCATGATGTCCTTGCACAACTCCTGGAGCCCCTCTTCCTGTCACATTTGACTCTTTCTCCTTAACAGAGTCTGAATCTGCAACCTGTTTTTTTCTGAAACTCACTATGAATTCAGACTGAATTTGAACTCATGACCATTCTCCTGCCTCAGCCTCCTGAATCCTGGATCACAGGTCTGAGCCACCACCCCAGCTAAATAATCACTTCTAAAGGTGCGCGCGTGCGCGCGCACATGCGTGTGTGTGTGTGTGTGTGTGTGTGTGTGTGTGAGCGAGCTGGTAGGATAACTCTGTGGGTAAGGTGCTTGCTGAGGGTCTGAGTTCAGATCTCTAGGGGTTTGCTGACCTTCGCGTGTGTACTGACATCACAGGCAGTTCATTCAGTACAGCTGCTCCAAATCATGAGTTTTGAACCATGTTTTTTTTATATATTTCTGCTTTTCCTGACATTTTAAATCACTTTTTTTTAATCTTTCACACTTTATTTCCTTCTTTTAAAAATCTCCCCCCCCCCTCTCTCTGTGTGTGTGTGTGTGTGTGTGTGTGTGTGTGTATGTGTGTGCATTCATGCATGTTGTAGTACAGACATAGAACCCACAGGACAACTCCCAAGAACAGTTCTTTCCTTGTACCATGTGACAGACTCAGGTCATCACTGAACACTTTACTATGTTTTCCAAACATTTTAAATGTCCTATTCCTTCCATAGTCAACCAACCACCAGCTCCTCAGGACCCCTGCTCCCTTCCCTCTCTGGACAGACTGTTCACTAATCTGGGTTCTCACTGTCATCCTGGGACTTTTGGTCACTAGACTTAAATTGGATCTGACATTCCAGGGTTCCAACTTTACTTTCTTGGTTGACTTATTTTGCTAGCACAAATCTAAGGGGGGCCACGGGGCATGTATTAGTTACCTCTACATCACTATGCGCAACACACCTGGCAGACAGACCTGGAGCGCGTAATTTCAGACAGAGTTGGTTCATCACGGTGGGGCAGGCATGGCAGAGCCACACCAGTCATGGTGACCAGAACATCAAAAAAAAAAAAAAAAAACAGAGGCTCTTTATAAGAGGATGGAAGCCGGAGAGGAGGCTGGGTATAACCTTCCAGAAGTAGGACCACCCCTAATTACCTATTTCTTCTAAGTAGACTCTACCAGGTAAAGGCTCCACAGCCTCCCCAAATGGCATTACCACTGGGACCAAGCTTGTGGGGGACATTGCAGAATCCAACCATTACAGGACACATGGAAAGAGAGTTCTGTGAATTGTTGCATCTTTAAAAATACTCTCAGAAAGGCATGGTGGTGCACAACTTTAAGCTCAGCACTTAGAAGGCAGAGGCAAGTGGGTTCAAGGCCAACCAGGTCTACAAAGTCAGCTCCAGGACAGCCAGGGCTACACAGAGAAACCCTGTCTTGAAAAAAACAAAACAACAACAAAATACTCTCTTGTTTGCATTTGAATGGTGGTGAAGGCAAGAGAATCTAAGCTGGAAGTCATTCTCCTCCAGAATGTTAAGTTTCTTTTAGAAGCTGATGTTCCTGGTGGCAAAGCCGGTGCTCGCTCTATTCTGCCTCCGTGTTGGTGGACTGAGCTTTCTCTCTGAAGACACCTCCTCTCTACCTGATTTTCCATGACGTATCTAAATATGTGTGTGCTGGGTACTTGGTGACTTGATGGTTCCTCTCAGAGAAAGCACCCTAGAAGCCTTCTCTGCTGCTATTTTTGTTTGTTTGATTCTGGTTACCACCCCCAATGCACACACTTTTTTTTTCACTGTCTGTTCTATGACTGGAGATGCTACATAAAGATCTCAACCTTTATGTTGAGATTCTAGTTCATTTTCATCTCTCTAGCTCTGAGTTTAGAGTGTATTCCAGGCTTGTGTGTGTGTGTGTGTGTGTGTGTGTGTGTGTGTGTGTGTGTTGCGGCATTTTAATTGTATCTAATAAATAAAGACTGCCTGAAGATCTGAGACTAAAACAGTCCCACTGGTCAGCCTTACAGACCAGATTATGGTAACCCACACCTTCAATCCCCATAGCCACACTAGTTGCCATAGAAACCGGGCGGTGCATGACTGTAATCACAGTAGTGCATGCCTTTAATCCCAGCTCTAGAGAGGATTATAAAATGGGAGGAGACAGCTCTCAACACACAGTCTCATTCTGAGATTCCAGGAGGCAGGATCGCCATTTCAGACTGAGGTCAAGGTAAGAGTCAGTGGCTAACTGTTTTACTTTTCAGATCTTCAGGTTGAACTCCAATTTCTGACTCTGAGCTTTTATTAATCATGCCTCATGTGTATGTATGTATGTGTGTGTGTGGTATAGCATGCATGTGTTTGTGTGTGTATCTGTGTGTCTTTGTGGTATATCATGCATATGTGTGTTTGTGTGTGTGGTAGAGCATGTATATGTGTATGTGTGTGCATGTTGAGGGCTAATGTTGATGCTGGGATCTTCCTTGATCTCTCTTCCACTTTATTCTTTGAGTCTGGATTTTTCTTTTTTTTTTAAATTTATTTATTTATTGAGGATTTCTGCCTCCTCCCCGCCACCGCCTCCCATTTCCCTCCCCCTCCCCCGATTAAGTCCCTCTCCCTCATCAGCTTGAAGAGCCATCAGGGTTCCCTGACCTGTGGGAAGTCCAAGGACCGCCCACCTCCATCCAGGTTTAGTAAGTTGAGCATCCAAACAGCCCAGGCCCCCCCAAAGCCAGCACGTGCAGTAGGATCAAAAACCCATTGCCATTGTTCTTGAGTTCTCAGTAGTCCTCATTGTCCGCTATGTTCAGCAAGTCCGGGGACAGATCAAACTGAGTCTGGATTTTTCATTCAAACACAGATCTTGCCAATTTAGCTAGTTAGATAACCAGCGTACCCTGGGGGTTCCTTGTCTCTGCCTTTCAAGGCTGAAATTATAGGCAGGCCATCCCACCTACCCAGCGTTCATGTAGGTGCTGGAGAACAGAAGTCTGGTCTTGCTTGGACCATAGGCGCTTTTGCCCTGAGCCATCTCTGCAGCCCCCAATGTTCATGTTAATTCTTCAGTCTTTGTTCTTCTAATTATTTATTTCTTGGTCTTTTCTGCCCCTAAATTAGCTTTATTTCCTCCAGGTCAGTTTTTCCACTTTATCTTTATCTCCTGTCTCCAATCCTCTTCAGATGCCTGAAGCAACGCTGGAAGATGTAGCAGCATCTTCCAGTGTTAATGAAGATGTTTGGCCTGAGTTGGAAGTGGCTACGTGACTCGGAAGCCTGTTTTCACAAGCTGTGTTGAAGATTTTCCAAATGCCAGAAGTGGAGACTTCAGTACAGTCTACCACAAGGTCTGGCAGGAGCCTCTGCTTCCCCTGATGACTCTTCTGTTTTTCTTTGGCCTGGGGACAGTGCCACAGCCTGCTTTCTGCATCCGGTAAGGGATAGGATTGGAGGGACGAGTGACCATCATCACATATAGGCCTACGGGCAACACCCTGTCTTCAGCCTCTGGTTCCAGTCCAGAATCCCTCAGAGGCCTTTGCTCTCCCTTCGCTGTCTCTCTGCAGGAATGGACTCCAGGTTAGGCCTGTTCCACATGTTAGCCTACCCAGCCCACTCTCCCCCGTTTAGCATTCTCTGAAATCCTCATTACAAGAGAAAGAGAAATCTTTAATTCTCATGTTTTGCTTTTGTTGGCTGTAGACTATTTCCCCTTTTTAAAATTAAAATCTTTGCTTTAATTTTAGTAATATGTTGGGATCCAAAAAATCAAAAGTTGAGCCTGCATGCCCATCTAAACTGGGAGTACTGAATACCTGGATTCCAACAGGTGGGGTTACATGCTGTGGATTCTAAATGACAATAACTTTACATGAACGGTCATTTCGCATAATGTAATTTAATGTCATATGGTTTGCATTAAACAACTTTTCACTAAACAGTGAAACCTTAGCACCTTCACGTGTATGCTCATGTTGCGTGTGCACATATGCAATGGAGGTATACTTAAACGCATATGCAAGTAGAGTCTGGAGGAGGACGGCAATTACTCTCCAGATTACTTTGTGAGTTAGGCTCTTTCACTGACCCTCTGGAGCGCTCTGATTCTACCAAGTGTCTTAGTTAGGTTTTCTATCACTGTGAGGAAACACTGTGACCACAGTAATTTTTATAAAGGAAAACATTTAATTGGGTGGCTTACATTTTAGAGGTTTAGTCCATTATCATCATGGTGGGACATGGTAGTCTGTGGGCAGACATGTAATGTGGGAGTGTCATATATCAATCTGTTGATTTCATTGGTTAAGCAATAAAGAAACTGCTTGGCCCTGATAGGTTAAAACATAGGTGGGAGGAGTAAACAGAACAGAATGCTGGGAGGAAGAGGAAGTGAGCTCAGACTTGACAGCTCTGCTCTCTGGAGCAGAGACACCATGCTCCCCTCTCCCGGGCAGACATGATAGCTCTGCTCTCTGAGGCAGACAGCGATGCAGCCAGCCACCAGGTCAGACATGCTGAATCTTTCCTGGTAAGCGCACCTCGTGGTGCTACATAGATTATTAGAAATGGGTTAAGAGGCTGAAACTAATGGGCCAAGTAGTGTTTAAAAGAATACAGTTTCCGTGTAATTATTTCGGGGCATAAGCTAGCAGGCGGCCGGGGTGCTGGGGACGCAGCCCCGCCGCTCCAATTACAACAGACATGGTGCTGGAGAAGGAGCTGAGAGTTAGTACATCTTGATCCTCAGGCAACAGGAAGTAAACTGGGACACTGAGCATATGTGAGACCTCAAACCCACTCCCACACTGACACGTTTCCTCCAACAAGGCCATACCTGTTACAACAACATCACACCTCCTAATAGTGCCCTAATATGAGCTTATGGGGGCCAATTACAGTCAAACTGCCACATTTCACTCCTGGGCCCCCATAAACTTACAACAATATCATAATGAAAAAATGCATTTACTCCAACATCAAAGTCCCCATAGTCTATCACAGTCTCAACAATGTTTAAAAGTCCAAAGTTCAAAGGCTCTTCTGAAATTCATTCAATCTCTTAACTGTAATTCCCTATAAAATCAAAATAAAAAAGCAGATCACACACTTCTAACATATAATGGCACAGGATGAACATTACTGTTCCACAATGCAGGGAAGGGAGGCTAGTGAGAAAACACTGGACCAAAACAAGACTGAGAACCAGCTGGGCAAACCCCAAACTCTGCATCTCCAAGTCTGATGTCAAAATACTCCAGATCTCCAACCCCTTTCAGATTTGTTGGCTGCAGTACACTTCTTTCTCTTGGGCTGTTTCACTCCCTGCTAGCAGCTTTCTTCAGCAGGTGTCCTACGGCTCTAGCATCTTGGCATCTCCAAGGCAGTTCAGGCTTCAACTTCACGGCTTCACACAATGACCTCTCTAGTCTTGCATTCAGGGACACCCCTGACACATGCCTGGTCTCAGTGGCTTTCCTTAGTCACAGAGGCAAATTCTGTAATTTTCTATCCTTGACTTTAAATCCAGAACCACCTGGCTGAAGCTGCCAAGTTCTGCTGCTTGCTGGGGCTTAAACATGACCCCCTTGTTCAGTTACATCTTGACCAGCTTTCTGTTTCTGCTGGTTTCCTTCACTGCAGAAGCCTGGCTATCCTTGAACTTGTTCTGTAGACCAAGCTGGCTTCAAACTCAGAGATTCACCTGCCTCTGCCTTCAGAGCGCTGGGATTAAAGGCATACACCACCATATCCAGCTCTAAGCTTTTTTAAAATTCCTTTCACAAATTGGAAACTTAGTTGGGTGGTCACCACTCCCTTTATTCTGTTTCTTAATCTGTTTATCTCCTTGAACACGGAACTCAGCTCTATTCCACTTCCTGCTGCTCCTTCTTTCGTCCAATTGTACAATTTGTATTTTTCTTGTTCAGCTTGCTCCTTTTTATTATAAATCTGTATAAGAGTTACTAGTAATAACCACACAACAGAGTCAATACTAGGCTGTTTTGGGATTTCCTCAACCAGCAGAATTAATCTAAATCTCTTCCCTATAGCCTCAGATAGACTTTTTGAACAAGGACAAAAAGCAGACACTTTCTTCACCAAAATATCACAAGAAAGATTTCTAGGCAACATATTAAACTCTTCTCCTCTGAAACCTCTTGAGCCAGCCCCCCATAGTTCAAATCATTCTTAGCACCACTGTCTTCCATGTTTCTAGTACGGCCAATTGAGCAGCGCATAAAGCATTCCACGGCTTTCCTAGCCCAAAGAACCAAAGTCCAAATTCCTCCAAACAAAAACGTGGTCAGGCCTTTCACAACAATACCCCAGGCCCTGGAATTCAGTAAGTTGGTACTTCTGTCTTAGGGTTTCTATTGCTGTGAAGAGACACCATGACCATTGCAACACTTATAAAGGAAAACATTTAACTGGGTGGCTTATATTTTCAGAGGTCTAGTCCATTATTATCATGGTGGGATATGGTGGCGTGCACGCAGACATGGTGCTGGAGAAAGAGCTGAGAGTTCTTGATCTTCAAGCAGCAGAAGGAAAAACTGTCATGCTAGGTGTGGCTTCCACAGTGACACACTTCCTCCAGGAAAATCACACAAGGCCACACCTCCTAAAGCGACACTCTCTATAAGATTATGGGGGCCACTTACCGTCAAACTACCACACTAAGCTAGTTGTTCAGTGAGCCCCAAGGATCCTCCTGTCCCCACTTCCTTACTCCTGGAATTACAGATGTGCACATGCAGACCTGGCCTTTTTATATGGGCGCTAGGGATCCAAATTCAGGTCCTTGTGTTTGCATGGCAAGAACTTTATCAAGCAAACCATTT
This sequence comes from Microtus ochrogaster, assembly GCF_000317375.1. NCBI lineage: Eukaryota > Metazoa > Chordata > Mammalia > Rodentia > Cricetidae > Microtus > Microtus ochrogaster. Next base: position 38,760,633 of record NC_022011.1, on the reverse strand, counting down.
CCTAGCTCCAACAGTGTAGTAATAGGGGCAGCGGGGCTGCGTCTCTGGCACCCGGCTGCCCCTACGGCTAGCTTTACCCGAAATAATTACACGAACACTGTATTCTTTTAAACACTGCTTGGCTCTTTAGCTCTAGCCCTTTTCTCGGCTAACTCTCGCACCTGGACTAACCCATTTCCAATCATATGTGTCGCACCCCAAGGTGTGCTTACCGGGAAGATTCTAGCCTACGTCCATCCTGGGTCGGAGCTTCATCGCGTGTGCCTCAGAGAGCAGAGCTCTCGCCTCTGCCCGCAGGAGTGGAGCATCATGTCTCTCTGAGGCGTCTGCCCCCGAGAGGAGAGCTGTGGAGGCTGACCTCACTTCCTCTTCCGCCCAGCATTCTGCTCCGTTCACTCCTCCCCCTACGTTCTAACCTATCAGGGCAAGCAGCTTCTTTATTTAATTAACCAATGGCCTTCCTCCATCACAACAGTTTTCAAGTAGATTTAAGGAAGGTCCTGATTGCAATATTTGTGGGAAACCATGTTTCAAAAGTTTCATTTCCTCACTGTAGCCATTTTCATCGTAAAGCAGTGATTGGGCACCATTGCCCCCCTTTGCAGAGGAAGGACCTGAATGAAGCTCACAGGGAGGTTACATTTCTTGCTCAAGGTAATACAGGCAGGACAAGGTGTCTCCCAGGAAAATTTCAAGCACTGAGCAGAGCTGAGATCATGATGAAATTCAGACAGATTCCAGCCTCAGCTCAGAAGAGGGAACGCAGATGGCCAATGAGTTTACAAGAACCTGTTTGCCATCACAGAAATGATAGTCCAAATGCCAGTGAGATAGCATCCCTGTTAAAACAGCCATCACTAAAAATGTTGCCTGGGTTTGATAGTGCAAGCCTTTAATACCAACACTCAGGACCCAGGGATGAGCAGATCTCCATGAGTTTAAGGTCAGCCTGGTCTACATAAAAATTTTCAAACCAGGGCTGGAGAGAAAGCTAGGTATCCCACAGTCCCCTTCAGAGGCATCAAACCAGGGCTGGAGAGATGGCTCAGCTGTTAAGAGCATTGCCTGCTCTTCCAAAGGTCCTGAGTTCAATTCCCAGCAACCACATGGTGGCTCACAACCATCTGTAAATAGGTCTGGTGCCCTCTTCTGGACTACAGGCATACACACAGACAAAATATTGTATACATAATAAGTAAATATTAAAAAAAAATTCCAAACCAGGCAGCGCTATCCAGGGCTATCTGTGTCAAAATAAAAAACAATAATTCTGGTGGGAGTAGGGGAAGGGGAGCATCTGTGCACTGATGAAGGCAGACACTAGTGCACACACTGAAGGGACTCTGGCCAACTTAAGCAGAGCAAACATGGCTCTGACAGGCCTTTTCCTTCTCCCCAGTTCCCTCTACCTTGTAAAAAATCATTAGGTTACATTCCTAAAGCTAGCCACCAAGGTCTAGTCCCTTCTTGGACAATTTTCTCCTCCTGAAGCTGACCACGAAGGTCCAGCTTCCAAAGTATTGAAGTCCAGCAATCAAAAGCCCCCTTTGGCTTACCTAATTAACATTTCCAATTAAAACTAAGCACCTCATCCTATCACAGGTTTTCCCCCTTTACCTTTATAAACTGTCATTTGCCTAAGGGATGGCACACTTGTGTTCACTTTTGCTTTGTTTGCAATGGTGAAGATCTAGAATCAGTCTAGATGCCATCACTGGACGGATGAAGAAAGAATATAGATGCCATCGATGGATGGGCAAAGAAAGAATATAGATGCTATTGATGGACAGATGAAAAAAGAATATAGATGCCATCAATGGACAGATGAAGAAAGAATATAGATGCCATTGATGGAAGGGTGAAGAAAAAATATAGATGTCATCAAGAATATAGATGCTATCGATGGATGGGTGAAGGAAGAATATAGATGCCATCAATGCACAGACGAAGAAAGAATATAGATGCCATCGATGGACGGATGAAGAAAGAATATAGATGCTATTGATGGACAGGCAAAGAAAGAACATATGTATATACAACAAAATATCATTAGCTACAATAAAAAGAATAACATTCTCTTATTTGTAGCAAATGTGCAGAATTGAAGGATGTTATGTCATATTAAATAAGACAAATTCAGCGTGTTCTTCCTCATATGTGGAGGCAAAAAACAGTATGACTGTGGAGTAGTGAGTACTGGTGCTGGCAAGGTGGAAGGAGGTATAGTGAGGTTAGATTACAAGCACAGACAGAGGCTTAAGTTCCAGCATCCCATAGCATAGTGGGGCAATTACAGTTCCTTAAGTTCTAGCATCCCATTGCATAGTGGGGCAATTACAGTTCATAAAACAGTAGGAGCAAGGGATTCTGAGGCTTCACACACAAAGTCATGCTGGAGACAGACTCAAGACCCTGATTTGATGGTGATGAGACTGTGTTGAATTATCACATCTTTCCCCCATAACAAGAATATTTAAAATAGTAATTACTAATAGCGATTAAAATATAAACTTTAAGAAAGTGAAATGGAAGAAAGTATTTGTAAGTCATATATCTAATAAAGGATATATTTCCAAAATATATTTTTTAAATGCTTCACTCAAAAATAGAAAACCAAATAGTCAATTAAAGATGGGGTAAACAATTTGAATTGTTTCCAATATTTTTATGAAAGTCTTACAAGCTGGGTGTGGAGGAGCACACCTGCCATCCAACACTGGGAATGCTGAAGCCTAAGTACTGTGGGACAATGGTCTTGTTTGTACGCTGTAAAGATTTGTCATGTGTATTGGTTTAATAAAATGCTGATTGACCAGTAGCCAGGCAGAAGTATAGGCAGGTGGCTGGGAAGATGAAAGGCTCAGTCTACAGTCATCACTCAGACACAGAGGAAGCAAGATGAGAATGCCTCACTGATAAAGATACCAAACCATGTGGCTTACAGACAAGAATTATGAGTTAATGTATGATGTAAGAGTCAGCTAATAAGAAGCCTGAGCTAATAGGCCAACAAGTTTATAATTAATGTAGGCCTCTGTGTTTCTTTGGGACTGAATGGCTGAGGGACCAAGTGGGACAGCAAATGGTACCAATGTGGGCAACTACATCCACATAAAACCTGAGAGAGCTTAGGAAGTAATTCTAGACACAAAAGAACAGAGTTAAGCAGTTGGTAGTAGCATTTTCTCAGGTGGACTCTTTTTGCTAGATGCAAGCGAATCTCATTTGAGAGAAACTTCCTGACTCTTTTAAGAGGTCCTACCAACAAACACTTAAATGGTGTTTATTAATAGCCAACAGCATGCTTCTAAGTGGTATCAGGGAGCATGAAACTCCACAGAGTTGTGTCAATAAATATGGCTCCTGCCAGTACCTTCACCATGAAGTTAGACTCTCAGAAAGCTAAGGAATGGGGTGAATCCAGCCAAAGTCATGGCTTTAATCCTAGCCAAATCACTTAGCAAATTAAAGACTCATGTAATCAGAAAAAGAGAGATATACAGTAAAGATAGATTCAGACAAAACAAACAAACCTCTAAATGGTTTACAGTGTATTTAAAAATTTATGTAGGGCAGGAGAGATGGCTCAGAAGTTAAGAGCACTGGCTGCTCTTCCAGAGATCCTGAGTTCAATTCCCAGCAACCACATGGTGGCTCACAACCATCTGTACTGAGATCTGGCACCTTGCTCTGGCGTGCGGGCATACATGGAGGCAGAATGTTGTATACATAATAAATAAATAAATCTTTTAAAAAAAGTTAAAAATTTATGTAGGCTTGGGAGAGAAAAGAAAAAGGATAAAGTTAGAAAGAAAGAAAGAACGAAAGAAAGAAAGAAAGAAAGAAAGAAAGAAAGAAAGAAAGAAAGAAAGAAAAGAAAGCAAGCCCAGCAGTTGGGAGGCAGAGGTAGGCTGGACTCTGTGAGTTGAAGAACAGTCTGGTTTACAGAGTGAGTTTTAGGACAGCCAAAGATACACAGAGAAACCCTGTTTCAAAAAAACCAAAAATTAAAAATAAAAGAAATAGAGTTTAAAATAAAGCTACATAAAGATGGAAAATACACAGAGAATCTTAATACTGTATTTATTGTGTTGTCTTTGAATTGTTTGACAGCTGAGGAAGGAGCAACAGCTGCTAAAAGGCATTTGATTATAAATGCTGCTGGATTAATCCAACATATGTATTTTGAAAATGCTTGACTTCAAAATTTAAGTCAAAAGATATGTTACTTTGGAGAAGAGGGTTTGCTTTTGTTTCCACAGGAAATGAGGAACTGTGGATTCATTCTGGGTTAAGAAAAATCAGGTTTGATCAAGAAAGACCCCTGGGAAAAAACTTCAATAGGAGTGTATGGCCCAGATAATCAAACATTTCAGAGCACCTCTGTTGGAGTTTCCTCTGAGTTCTACTTTAAGGCTGTTGGTTGAGATGACCAAGCCTCACAGAATATTCCAGTCAGGACTTGACATTATCAGTGCCTCCAGTGAACAGGAAGTAGCCTAGAAAACTACGCCCACATTCCCCAAAATAATGGATTATGAATGTTTGTCTTTGTTTAGAGTGCTGGTTACAAGTTATGAATAATGGTCAAGAAAAAAGCTGAACAAAAGAGATTAGATTTAGAGTTCTTGTTTTAAAAAGAAAAAGGGGGAAATGTTGTGGTCAATAGTCATGTACCCTATACAAATAGATTTGTCAGTTGTACTGGTTTAAAAAAACACCAATTGGCCAGTAGCCAGGCAGAAGGTATAGGTGGGGCAGCCAGAACAGGAGAATTCTGGGAAGAGGAAAGGTTCAGTCTTCAGTTGTCACCCAGACACAGAGGAAACAAGATGAGAATGCCTCACTGATAAAGGTACCATGCCACATGGTTAAAAGACAAGAATTATGGGTTAATGTATGATGTAAGAGTTAGTTAATAAGAAGCCTGAGCTAACAGGCCAACAAGTTTATAATTAATATAGACCTCTGTATGTTTCTTTGGGACTAAACAGCTGTAGGACTGGGTCAGACAGAAACTTCTGCCAACACCTAAGGACCAGGAATTTCAGACCAACCTAAGTACATGGCAAGAGCAAGTCCTTGTTTTGTTTTGTTTTTGTTTTTGTTTTTGTTTTTTTTTTTTTTTAAAAAAAAAGCCTGTTTGAGACCAGCCTGGTCTACAGAGATAGTTCCAGGACAGGCTCCAAAACCACAGAGAAACCCTGTCTCGAAAAACCAAAAAAAATAAAAAAAATAAAAAAAAAAAGCCTGGCAGTAGTGGCATACACATTTAATCCCAGCACTCTGAAGGCAGAGGCAGGCAGATCTCTTTGATTTTAAGATCAGCCTTGCCTACAGAGTGAGTTCCAGGATAGCTAGGACTACACAGAGGAACCCTGTCTTGAAAAACCAAAACAAAACAAAACAAAACAAAAAAAGGAGCAAACAATGACTAAAGGAAACAATGCAACGGTGAGACTTGGACATGCACACCTGTGATGCTACTACTTCAAAGGTGGAGGCAGTAGGTTATCCTATCTCTATAGTCAGTTTTAGGCTAGCCTGGGATATATGAGATCTTTTGTCAAACAAAGAAAAACCCACAAGGGCCAATATGTGGAAAATATCTTTTCCAAAAGAAAGAGGAAAATTGGACAGAAATAAAAACAAAGAAAAGAAACTAAATTTCATATTTTCACTGTGGTGCAGTGTGATGGAAGGACTGAGCCTGGTCACAAGAGTGATGTCACCAGAGAAGACAGTGCCCTAAGGAAGAGATCTAAGGACAAATTGTGAGTTCTCACATCTGCCCCTCCATTAGGAGTTGCATATGTCTTAAGGAAGACTACAGAACTACTCCAGGCTGGGGAAGACACAATCTTCTTTTAGAGAAGCCCCCACACCTGGCCCACACAACACCTGTCCTACCTGACACCTGGTCCACTCCACACCTGGCCCACCTGACATCTGGTCCACTCCACACCTGATCCACTCCATACCTGGTCCACCCCACACCTGGCCTACCCGAGACCTGGCCCACCTGACATCTGGTCCATCCCACACCTGGTCCAGCCGACACCTTGCATGCCCCATACCTTGTCCACCCCATCCCACACCTTGCCCACTCCCAACCACCCTACCTTCCAAGAGCAGGCTTCACTTACATTCATAGCAACCATCATTATAGGCAGCAGAAAAACACATTATTACAGAAAATCTTAAACAGACACAAAAATAGGATAGCAAAGTCAACCCCTTTCCCTAGCTTTAGACACTGTGCTTGTTTTGTCAATCTTGCTTCTTTTGTGCACCCCGCATCATGGTGTGCTAACAATAAACACTGAACCCTCACAGTGAGTCTGTGCAGTATACTGACCTTCCTTCTGTGCACCCCACGTCATGGTGTGCTACCAATATACCACTGAACCCTAACAGTGAGTCTGTGCAGTATACTGACCTTCCTTCTAGCTCCAGGTTTTAGGTGAGAAAACTGAGCTCAGAGACATTCAGTCACTTACCCAAGGAAGTCCATCATGGCTGGAATTCAAACACAGGTCTGTCTGACTTTAGGTCCTGTCCTGTTCTTAGCTGTTGGCAAGAGTGGGGAAAGATGGTAAGTGCCTGTTATTTTTAACAAAATATCAAATGTTCAGTTTTACCAATAAAGACCCAGAGCCAGAAGCTGGTGTGAAAATCTGCGAGCTCAGAGAGGCAGAGAAAGCACCCAGCTGACCTTCCTCTTCAGCTGACATCCCAGAATTCTCTTCCTTCTCCTCTACCATCTCAAACAAGACTCCTCAGACTGAACGTCCCTCGCTTCTACTTCCTGTGTGACTCTCTCTCCATTTTAATGAGTCCCTATTACTCTCTACGGTTTTTTCATAATAATCCTATGTTCACTTCCTATTAACTGGTTGCTTGCTCTACCTCTTAATCTATGGTTGACTTTATTTAATCCTGTTTACAATATTCAAACAGAAAGCTCTTGGATTAAAGGTATGTGCTAGGGCTAAGCCACACCACAACTAGAAACAGGTTTTTTCAGTAAATAATGCAATCTTGGGATTCACAGTATGATTAAATATCCTGCAGCAAATGCCCACACCAGGAAGCCCTGGACCCAGCCTGGACTCCCTGTCATCCCCCATGGCCAGAGGTGGGACCAGGCAAATTCTGGAATATGTTTTGATTCAGGGAAATGGAGATGCTTATGCCAGAATGGATACAGTGGAGCTTAAAGTGCTACCACCCCTGCCTCGGCCTTGACTGAGCCTCCTTGAGTCATATGGAATTGAGACTCTATCTCAGAGAGTCACTGGGGAATTTTACTGATACAAGTAAGGAAGGTGCCTGGCACACAGTGGCACTCCACAAATAGCAGCCACCAGTTCTTTGTCTAAACTCAGGAGTGGCAAGTTGACTTATTGGGTCCATTGTAGAATATGAGGATAAATTCAAGCTGAAGCGGCATGCAGACAGAGGAGTACAACAAGACCCCATGACCTGGTAATAGTGGAGCCTTCTAGAGTCCCAGTAATGGGCTGAGGATGCATCTCAGTGGTAGAGTGTCTACCTAAACACCAAGGCCCTGGCTTGAGAAGATGTAGGAGTAGGGGAGGAGGTGGAGGGGAGGAGGAGGAAAGGAGGAAGAAGAAGAGGAAGAGGGAGAAGAAGAGGAGGAGGAAGAAGAAGTGGGCTGAAGACTTTGTTCTCTGTAGTGAGTGGTCAGTAGCTGTAATATCCAGAGAGAGATTCAGAGTCTTCATGGGTTCTCCTTGCAGAATAGAATAGTGATAAGTATAAACAATGACTTCCAGCAAGAACAACATGGGCTAGCCCAAGAACTTACTCTGAGAAACAGGAGGCAGCAAAGGAAACACGCTTTAATGAGGCTAAGGCAAAGTGGTTTTGGCTTCTTCACTCCGACAATGTTCTACCTTGTAGCCCAGTCTGTGCCCTGAGAGGCCTGAGGACTGTGTTCATGCTGAGCCAGACACAGCCCACAGTGTACTCCAGACTCCGTTCACTGCAGAGGACACACCTGGCCAGCCCACAAGAACCACTGCATACCTAAGACTTCTCATTTGAGTGATGTGAGAATTGGGGCCTGTGGTGATCTACATTTGTGGTGGTGGTGGTGGTGGTGGTGGTGGTGTGTGTGTGTGTTGGCGGGTTATGCGAAACATGTGGCTCATGTTGGCATGTGTCTATGTGTGAAGTATGTGGAGTGTATGTCAGGGGTATGTGTGTGAGGTGTGGGGCCTGTGCTGGTGTGTACCAGGGGTATGGTGTATAGGTGGAGGTCTGTGGATATTGACTATAGAGGGTGTGTTACGTGTTTTTCAGATATATGGTGTGAGGTATATGTTTGTGTGTTTGTGTGGGATATACTGTGTGAGAGCTATGGGCTCATGCTGTGTGTGTTTGTGAGGGAACGCCTGCATGAGGCGGGGGGCATGCAGTATATGTGGAGGTCTGATGGTGTTGAGTGTGGGAAGGCGTATTGTATGTTGTGTAGCTGTGTATGGTGTGTCAGCATGAGGTATGTGACTTGTGTTGATGTGTGTTTGTGTGTGAGGGTTGTGGTGTATATGAAGGTCCTTGAGTGTTGAGCGTGGGAGGGTGTGGTATGCACTATGTGTATTTATGTGTAATGCGTATGTGTGAGGCATGTGACTCATGTTGGCGTGTATGTGCGAGTGGAGTGCGAATGCCTCATGCTGCTGTGTGAGATGCGTGGCGTGAGGCACGTGAGCAACAGGAGAGGAACCCCACTGAACTGATGGTCTCGGGCGTGTGTTCGCTCCTTGCATCCCAGCATCTTGCTGACACTGATCTGGGTCTGGGAACGTCTTTCCTGAATAAACATGATGTCATTTCCATTCCATTCAGCCTGCACCGGGACAGCTGCTGTCAGCATCACTGAGAGAAATGCCACCTCGGCCCTGACAGCTGCCACTTGGCACACTTTGTAGAAAGCTTCTCCGGGAAGAAAAAAAAAAAACAGCCAGTCATGCAGATGCTATTTAAAGTATGTTGCATCCTGATGAGCCTGTGAAGGAAGCTAAGTGAGCTGGGGACCTGGAACCTGGGCGGCGCAGGGAGGTTGGGAAACAGTGCACATGCTCTGTGGGTCAGGGGTGAAAATCATCCCTACTCCCATTTTACAGGTGAGCAAACTGGAGTTTATGGGGGGCAAGGTGCCTGGAACTAGAATAGATGATTGACAGAGCACATGGACGGGGTGTAATGACCAACATCTGGAGAGAGAAACTTAGATGCACAAAAGGAGGAAAGATTGGCCAAGGTCATACAGAAGACCCATCAAGACGCCGGGGTGAGATGTTCCATCATCTTAAACACACAGACATTCCCTGTCTTGCATACAATAGGCACTAAGCAAATGCAGATGACGTGATGGTTCCTCTTCATGGAACCATGACTGTGTTTGGAATTACCTAGGAGACACAGTTCTGGGTATGCATGTCCGTAAGGGAGCTTTTGGGGATTTGACTAAGAAAGGAAGACCCACGTGGATGGCACCGTTCTTTGGACCAGAGCTGTGGGCTGAATAAAAAGGAAGCATAGGAGGAAGGCAGTTGAGCATCTGCATTCAGTTCTCCCTGTTTCCTTACTGGAGGCACAATGTGATCTGCCACCCTTGCCTTCCCCACCATGAAACTCAAACTGTGAGCCAAATTGAACCCTTCTTTTATTAATGTTGAGGCCTTGGCCTGCTCACTGTCAGATGCCCAAAGCTCACATCTGCGGGTCCCAGGATTGAACTCAGGTTGTCAGGCTTGGCTGTAGTACCTTTACCTGCTGAGGCATTTTGCCAGCCCATTGGATATTTTTCCTAACACACTGGGTAACTCAAGGGAATGTGTACACGGAGCTCTTCTGCTACAGGAGCCACCAAAGGTTATCTTCAACACATATGCACGTACGTATACACACACACACAAAGCTAGGGCTGGTGTGTTGCTCAGCAGTAGAGATCTTGCCTAGCATGTCTGAAGCCCTGTGTTTAATTTCCAGCACCAAAAACTTTTGGTTGGTATGGTCTGGAATCTCCATTTAACCAGCCTCTTTAAAAGTCTCCTACTTAGCTCGGCGGTGGTGGCACACGCCTTTAATCCCAGCACTCGGGAGGCAGAGGCAGGTGGATTTCTGTGAGTTCGAGACCAGCCTGGTCTACAGAGCTAGTTCCAGGACAGGCTCCAAAGCCACAGAGAAACCCTGTCGCAAAACAAACAAACAAACAAAAAAGTCTCCTACTTGGTGGTTGTAGTGGTGCATGCCTTTAATCCCAGCACTCAGGAGAGGCAGAAGCAGGAGGATCTCTGTGAGTTCGAGGTCAGCCTGGTCTACAGAGTGAGTTCCAGGAAAGCCAGAGCTACACAGGGAAACTCTGTTTCCAAAAAATCAAAACAACAGCAGCAGCAGCAGCAACAGCAACAACAAAAGTCTCCTACTAATCAGGTTGTGATGCAGGATTAGTGAATAATACAACTATCTTATTTAAAACTATGAAAATGCCCTACTTTTTCCAGCTGTGTATTTTCATGAGACCAGATGTTTTGCACATAGTTCAATCAATACAATTTATCACAGCAGACTAAAGGCCAAAGTCAGTAGGAGAATCTAGTTTCCCTCCATCAAGAAACCTCTGCAAGGTTCAAAACTGCAAAGAAAGCCATGTTTCTCGTTAAACTTTTCTTTTGGAAAGAATATAAAATTTATCATAAAGATTATGTTGAATTTTTTAAAATATTTATCTACTTAATTTTATGTTCATGTGTGTGTGCCTGTATGTATGTATGTGCACCATGTGTGTGCAAGAGCCCTCAGAAGTCAGAAGAGGGCATCAGATCCCCTGCACCTGGAGTCACAGATGGTTGTGGGCTGTAAAGAGCCAGAGCTCTTAACCACTGAGTCATCTCTCAAGCCCCAAGGTCATGTTTTTGAAATTACTTCCCTTTATTTATTACTTTGGAGGGTGAGGCCCATGACACAGCACATGTGTTGAAGGCCAGAGGGCAGCAAGATGGGGATGATTCTCTCGTTTCACCTTTACATGGATTGGGAGTATAGGTCAGGCTTGTGAAGTAAGTACATTGCTTGCTGACCTCTCTTTGCAGTCCAAGATTGTATTTTTATGTGAACAGCTAATGGGTTCTTGGTCCTTTAAAAAATAACTCATTAGGCCGGGCGGTGGTGGTGCACACCTTTAATCCCAGCACTCGGGAGGCAGAGGCAGGCGGATCTCTGTGAGTTCGAGACCAGCCTGGTCT
>NC_022011.1:38735489-38749257 GCF_000317375.1 Microtus ochrogaster | reverse complement strand
AAAAAAAAAAAAAACTCATTAGATATTTTAAGATTGAACTTTTGTGTTTTATAGTAAATATCACTTAACTTATAATTGTTGGAGGAGGCTGCTTGTTCTTCCTGGCTGCCCAGCTAGTTTAGACCCAAAATAATTACACAGAAACCATATTATTTAAATCACTGCTTGGCCCATTAGCTCTAGCTTCTTATGGGCTAACTCTTACATATAAATTTAACCCATTTCTATTATCTGTGTATCACCATGTAGCTGTGGCTTACCAGCTAAAGTTCTGGCTTTTGTCTCCAGTGGGGCTACATGGCATCTGTCTGACTCAGCCTTCTTTCTCCCAGCATGCAGCCTAGCTTTCCCTGCCTAGTTCTGTTCTTTCCTACCATAGGCTCAAAACAGTTCTTTATCCATTAATAGTAATCACAGCATGCAGAGGGAAATCCCACATCAGATAATGGATACATTAGGCAATATTAATGAACACAGATTCAGTACCATTTTAAGAATATATAGGACCAGGTGGTAGTGGTGCACACCTTTAATCCCAGCACTCAGGAGGCAGAGGCAGGTGGGTCTCTTCTGAGGCCAGCCTGATCTACAGAGTTAGTTCTAAGACAGTCAGGGTTTAATAGTGAGACCCTGTCTCAACCCCCCACACACTCAAAAGAGTATAAACGAGTTCAAAGACCAAATACATGGGATCTACCCAATGGAGGTTATTATCTACAGGTTCCAGGCAGAAAAACCAAGGCTCACGGAGGCAAATGGGTGATTCCACTAGTAACCCATATCTGAGCTCAGCTACAGATCCCACAGACCCCTCCAACATTCCATCAGGTTGGGATCTGACTTAGCAGCTTTCTGCCTTCGTGTCTGCCCTGTCCTCCCAACAGCTGGGTGAGGCTGCCCATAAAGGCTGTCTGACCACACAGGGATGCTGAGGCCCCTTGAAGAAGGCAACGTCTTTCCCCTATATCTGGCTGGTACAAGCAAAGCAAAGGTAGGCTGATCCGAGTGTGGAATTTGCCTTTCCTAGAATTCCCTAGGGAACCTGTGTGTGTGTGTGTGACACTAGTTCTCAGTTGGGCTTTTGAAAAGATGACAGCTGCAGGTGGGCCTATAATAACTACTCCATCTGTACTTTGTAATCCGAAGTCAGGCTGGCTTCCATATCATATATGGAGGTGGGAGTGCATTCTGTTTCCCTGGAGAAAACACTGTATCTCTGTTAGAACAACAGGTTGCTACATTACTTTCAAACAAAGTAATTTGGTTACACTGAGTGACTGGTTCATTCTGGAGACGATCAAAAGAGACTGATCTCCAGGAAAGGGCTTCACTTGTAGTCTATAATGGGGCTGCTTGGAACATACTTCCGAGAAGTTGGGCTGAGGAATAAGGAGACTGCCATGTTTATTCGCCCACCCCTTCTCTTTAAGGATAGCCTAAGGGATTGTGACTCTCCAAGACTTGAGGCTCCTAGCCATCCATAGCTTCTGACCCTCCACTTGGGGTTGAGCTTGCCTTGAGACCTCTCTGTGTGTCCCTATGTAGGCGGAGGGATACGGGAAGCCCCTCCCTGGGTGGAACCTTCCCACAGGTGACCTTGGGAGAGAGAGTTCAGGAACTCCCAGCACACGACACAGCCCACAGCCACACTTTCCATAGGCATCAAATCAGGAGTCACAGAGGCACGAGAAAGCCATGGTGAGAGGACCATGTAACAGGGAGTTTGGGGCTCTGTGTTTGTTAGCCATTGCCCCAATAAGTCACAGAACAGGCAGCTGGCAAATGTGATGCCGGGTTACAAGCACTGCTTTTGTGCTCAGCCGACTGGCTGGGCTCTCCTAGGCTCCTCTGGGACTGCTTGGACTTGGCTCAGGTTTTAAGTCAAGTCCACGTCTGCACCACATGACTCTCATTTTGAGAACAGTGGGTACCAGGGCTATTGTAGTGCTGGATGGCAGTTGCTCAGGAGACCAGATAAAACTCACAATGCCTTTTCAACTATGCTTTCTTCATAGAGAAGCTATCATTGGCCAAAATGAGCCCCGTTGGTTGGGAATAGACACTCTATGGCTCCCTTGAGAGGCACTGACCAATCAGGGGGGCAGAGGATCTGGCCCTATCACAGAGAAAATGAAAAGTCAGAAAAGGCCACAGTCCTACTTTCTGGAGACTCGGAGCAAGGTCAGCTTTGAGCCCAGGTAGTGACTGATTCTCGAAACCGGAGAGGAGCAGCTGGGTGTGGTGGCGTCTGCCTTTCATCCAACACTCTGCGGGGAGAGGCAGGCGGGACTCTGTGAGTTTGAGGTCAGCCTGGTTTGCACACCAAGTCCTAAGCCAGCCAAGACTACATAGTAAGAACCTAATTACAGAAAACAAACAAAAAGTGGGAACAGGGAATTCTGCCTCCTGCCCACTGACACCATAGCAGAAATTTGAGGCCACTTGTGACACTTTGAGGGCACAGAGGACAAGAGAGCACATTGAGCCTCCCAGCTGAGCGAGTGTGACTCCTGATGACCACTCCCTGAACCTTCATCATTCCCACTGGACGGGGCAGAAGTGGAGACTAACTTACCAGTGTCACTCTGCCAGTAGGTGGCTACCAAGGCAGCAGGTAGACCCAACAGGACAGGTCTCTGTCTCCCCTCTGCAGTCCAGTCCCTTAACATGTCTGTGTGACTCACCTGTAAAGTGAGATCTAACTTAACTGCCTCGATGTGACTGTCAATCAGCTGCGTCGTCAGTGTGGCACCTGGCATGCAGGAAATACTCAGTGTGTGGTGATGTGTGAGGCAGCACTTTTTATTATCCATGTACATTTTATCTTTCTAAAAAGCCTCACTGATGTATGTTTTGCACATTGTAAAATTCACATATTTTTAACAAATTTTAATTTTTTCAGTGTTTTTTCACGAACACTCGGTTTTAGACGACTTCAACATGCTTAAGATTTCTCAGACCTATTTACCATTAATCCCTTTCCCACCTTCTTCAGCCCCTGATGACCACAATATGCTTTCTGTCTCAGTATCTGTCTTTTCTGGAAACTTCTTATAAATGCAATAGCGTATTGACCAGTACCCTTTACTGAGCATGACTCTGTCAGGACTCATTCATTAAGCAATGGTAATCTTGGGTTCTCTTCAAGGTTAAGTAGTTGTGTGGACTACCACCCTGTTTTGTTTACCCACTCACAGCCACTGGCTTGTCCAGCTTAGGCACTGTAAGCAATGCTGCTCTGACCACCATCATAAGAATCTGTGTGAAAAATGCCCACTTTCCTCCTGGATGAAGAACCCAAGGAGTGGCTGGGACATACGGTAGTTTTTGTTGTTAAACTTTCCTTTAAAAAAAAATTATTTTAGTGCTGGAGAGATGGCTCAGAGGTTAAGAGCATTGGCAGCTCCTCCTGAGGTCCTGAGTTCAATTCCCAGCAACCACATGGTAGCTCACAACCATCTGTAATGAGATCTGGTGCCCTCTTCTGGCCTACAGGAATATACACAGAAAACTATATATAATAAATAAATCTCTAAATAATCACTTTATCTATCACTATTATTGTTGTTGTTGCTAGTATTAGTAGTAACAGTAATGTGTGTGTGTACGTGTGGTGCGTGTGTAAGAGAGAATAATGTATGTCTGACAGTAAGTGTGAGCACGTGCCACATACTGTAGCAGTCACAGGACAACTCTCAGGAGCTGTTCTCCTTCTGTTCCAGGTTCCAGGTCATCAGGCTTGTGTGGCAAGTGAGTCCCCTTGCTGAGCCATCCTCTCAGCCCTGTGATGAACTTTTGGAGAAGTTGCTGTCCGAAGGAGTTTGCACCAGTTTGCAGACTTTGGCATCCTCTGAGACTCCTGCCTCCCCTTGTCCCAGCTTCTGCTCTCCTCTGAAGTGGGAGCTTGTTGTGGGTTTGTTTGTATTAATGATTCATAGCCAGGTGGCTCATCTTCACATGCCCATCAAGAACACCTTACTTTAATAATGAGAAAAGAGGCAAGAGCTTGCTATCATGAAGGTTACAGGATGGAGCCCAGATGAAGGGCTGGGCCTCCTTGCCTCCAATTAGGGCAGCTTCATAGTCATGGACATGAGGCTGGCTTAACCCACTCCTATCAGAGCCCAGTCTAGGCTGGGATACCCTTCTTCCTCTACAGGAGCCGGGCAGGGTATCACAGCAGAGTGCTTCCATGGTCTCCAGAAGGCTACCTGGCCATTCCTGCAGGTGTG
The DNA here is from genome assembly GCF_000317375.1 of Microtus ochrogaster. Lineage (NCBI taxonomy): Eukaryota > Metazoa > Chordata > Mammalia > Rodentia > Cricetidae > Microtus > Microtus ochrogaster. The sequence continues at coordinate 38,745,025 of NC_022011.1, read as the reverse complement.
GAACACATGCTATGTAGTGATAAGGAGTCCTGGCTTTGCTGGATACCACACCAGTCATGTACTGGGGCCCAAGGACACAGAGAAGGGAAGGGAGATCTGTCCCTATCCGTAAGAGACCTCTATATTACAGGGAAATCACCCCTTGTAGGCCAAAACTCTGACAGTCTAGACAGAGGATTCAGGTGTAGTTTCATGGTGAGCTCTTACTCTCATGGGTAAAGTTCTAAGTTCAATCCCCAATGCTGCAAAAACAACCAACCCAATGACAACTAGATCATGTGTACAAAGGGCTTGGGGTACTAGGCAACAGCCAGGAATGCCATTCATTGAGGACCTTCATGTGTTGGGCAGAGACCTAAGTGGTTTCTAGTGGTCTCAGCAGCCTTACGACCTAGATCCAGCAGAAGACATCTCTATGGCCTGATGGATGCATGGCTATCCTCTGGTCTATGGCTATCCTTTGGTCTCAGGCCCAAAACCACTGAATCTGCCCTGAAATGCCTATGGTTTGAGCTTCTAAAGCCTTCCCCATTCTGCCCAACCTTTTTCTCTCACAGCCTGAGCTGCACTACCAGAGTCAGGGATGTCTATATCCAAACAACGCTGGCTGTGTTGTGTGTATTGTAATTACATCACTTAGCTAGATAAAACACAAAGAAGTGAACTCTGTATAACAAAAGGAATGTGTTGAGAAAAACTAAACCAAGTGCTTTGGAAAATATGCAATAAGAATGGATTGCTAAAAATAAATCTGTTCGCTTGGTTTTGGGAGAGATTTGGGGTGGGAGGGAAGTATAAATTTGCAGGATTCCAAATTCCAATTGTTGCAACACATCCTTGCAGGTGGCTCCCATGAGGGAGGATCGCCACACTGTATGGTGCAGTCCAGACCCCAAATACCTTTACCCCACAACCAGGCTGTAGCTGACACTCTGGCTGAACATTAGAATAAGCATTCTGGGCCCCTGTGAGGGTTTTGTTGTTAGTTTGCTTGTTTTTAAAGACTAGGTTGGCCTCGAATTCACAGAGCTCTGCCTGCCTCTGTCAGTGCTGGGATTAAAGGCGTGCAATGCCAATGCCTGGTTCCTTTCCCTTGTCTCCTTCCGTACCCCTCCTGAGTCCCTGAGCAACTGTCAGGCACCGATGGCCTCTGTTGGGCTACAATGGCCTATGTGGATGGCGAGCTGTGTGGAGAGTGTGTGAGGCGGTGTTCAGAAGCCTCCTTGCTTTCCCTGGAAGGCTCCATCTCCACAGCTCTTTACAGATAAATCTAAACAATTCCTGGGTATTACTATGGAGATCTATACTCTGAGAAGGGCTGAACACGGGCGCAGGGACCCAGCTCAACACAGACCTCACTCACCTGTTTGTCTGACTTGAAAGGGGCAGAGGTCAGCCCTGTGACATCTAAACCCACTGGAGAGCTTGGCCCCTGGTGGCTGCTCATGCAGGCCCTGCCCACCTCTCCACCTTTTCCCTGGAGGCACTAGTGCACTGAGATCCTGCCCTGCAGCTGTCCCCTAGGCCAGAAAGGATATAAAGGTAATTGAAGTGGGGTAATATCCAGGCTGAAATCACTGGGGCTTATGCTGTGACCTGGCTGCTGGAGCCCTGGTCCACTCTGAGGCTCTGCCTACTCATCTGGGAAGTGGGGATGGTAGCATCCACCTTGAGAAAGGCTGGGTCCATAAGGCTTGTTCTGACATTTATGTATGTATTGGGGTATGTGACATAACTATTCTGGGGTCGCATAACCCTCCCCCAGTGAGAAAGCAATAGTACCCATTTCCTAGAAGCCCTGGATGGATTAATATGTGAAGTAGTTAGAACACACCCACAAGAGGTGTTGGTGTCGTGTGGAGTTGCTATTATCTTTCCTCTCATTTTTTGTTTAAAATTTCAAAGTTTGCTTTAGGCACAAGATCCTCTTGGCTACTGCTCCTGGGGAGAAAGTGGCTGAAGTTATAATGTACCAGCAAATAAGTTAGAGGATGGGGTAACTGAGAGCTCCTAGGGGTCACTCTGACCCAGAGCCCAAGGTCCCAGGACCTCTAATTCAGACAGACCTTGAGGACTGGCCACACTAGAGATGGGTCCACCTCTCTGAGGCCACTGTGGCTGGTCAGTACTGACCTCTGGGAAAGCATGAATCCAAGTTGCTCAAAGAAAGAAAGGTGGGCAGTGCCTGAGGAGCAACACCCGAGGTTGGCCTGTGCCCTCTGCAGGCCTGAGCTCACAAACCTGCACACACGTGTGCCTCGCACAGACATAACCATGGGCACCTTTGGACAAGTGTTGATATTTGTCACTTTTGCTTAGACTTCTTTTAGAGAGTGAAGACTTCATACAGATGTCCTTTTATACTCCAGCTCCCAGGCAGGCGATCCTTCTGCTCGGCTTTGCTTTGCTTTTGTTTTTTTGTTTGTTTTGGAGACAGGCTCTCACGATGAAACCCTGCTTGGCCTAGAATTCTCTGTGGAAACCAATCTGGCCTTGAACTCAGAAATTCACCTGCCTCTGACTCGTGAGTGCTGGGATTAAAAGTGTGCACCAGCATGCCTAGCTAGACTACTTTTTCAAATCTAGAAACAATGTATGTATTTTCTGCCTGTTTTTATTTTGGGGATAAATAATGTGATTTTTAACATCTTTCAACTTTTATTTCTTTCCTAAGGTGTTGTTAACAAAGTATCCCAAACGGACCGGCTTCAAACCACTGCAGTGAGTTTTCTCAGTTTGGTAGGCTGGAGGTCAGTTGTCAAGGTCAATCAGTCCATGTCTGTCTTGCTTTTGGTGCTATGTGACCATCTCCGCTGTTGGTGTCTGTGTCCAGATAGCCCACTTCTTATAAGGACAGTCATAATACCAGTTCCTCCCCTAATGGCCTCTCAACTGGAAGGACATTATTTCTAAATATGGCACATCTGTAGATTCCTATGGTTAGAACTTCAATATATGGAGTAGGACATAGGAGGAGCGGTACAATTCAACGCCCAGTGTGTGTGGCATATTGCCATGTGTGTGTGTAGTGAATGTACAAGAATGTGTGGGTATGTACTCTCATGGGCACCCTCTCAGAAGCCAGGGTATATTGTCTTGTGTCTTCCTCTATTGCTCTCACTGCCTTGAGACAGGTCTCTCACTAACCGGAAGCTTACCATTTCAGCGAGGCTGGCCGGCCAGGGACCTCTTGGAATCTCCCTGCCTCCACCCTCTGGTGCTGGCTTACAGGCTTGTGGGAGCATACCTGGCCTTTCTGTGGGTACTGAGAATTTGAACTCAGGTCCTCATGCCTTCAGAGCAAGTGCTCTTACACACTGAGCCACCTTCCTACCCCGGCACATAACACTTTCAAAGTTAAGACCCAAGTGGAGTCAGTGAGGTGGCTTGCTATGCAAGTTCAAGGACCTGAGTTCCAGTTCCAGAGCCTGTGTAAAGGTGGGAGAAGAGAACCAACTCCACAGACTGTTCTCTGGGCATCTCACAATCGCATTGATGACTTCCTGGAGTCCTATTAAACCTGGATATCCTTTAATTCGGCTTGTTTTGATTCGGCATGATTGGGATTTTTGTGTTGTTAGAAAATATTTCTAACACTATGTAGGTGCCTAGTATCTGAGAATGCTCCCCCTATGCTACCTCTTACATTAAAACTGGCCATGAGTTCGAGGCCAGCCTGGTCTACAAGAGCTAGTTCCAGGACAACCTCTAAAGCTACAGAGAAACCCTGTCTCGAAAAAAAAAAAAAAACTGGGCATGGTGTAATCTTAGGGTAAAGGCGCAGGAGGTTCAGACAGTCAAGGTCATCCTGGGCTTTAAAGTAAGTTCAAGGCCATCTAGGGAAACAAGAAATTTTGTATCAATACAAGAGAAAGCATACAGCACACAAATAAGCCCAAATCATGATTTCTCTGCTGTGGCTCCCAGCCAGCAAGCCATTGAACACAGCCAGGAGCACTGCCTATGTCTATGAACACTGCCCTCTGTTCCCATGTCCTGAACATTCTGAGGATTCCATGGTCCCTCCGATAGACCACACCAAACATACTTTCCGAACTGCTCATACAGTTTCTGGCCTCTGGGGAGGAAACAGTCAAACCGGCAGGTGGAAACCTAATCATGTTTACGTGGTGAGTTGTTCCCATACACTCAGCTCACCTGTGCCCGGCATCCACAGTGGGTGGTTGACTGAAGGGAGGGAGGGAGGCAGGAGATGGAATCAGGGCTTCTGACCTACAGGGGAAAGGCCCTTCAGGGCTCATTGCTGTCATATGCAGATTTAGTCACTTGCTCATTTTTGTAAATGTATAACAAAAGTAGCTGCTCTTCTATGACTCAACCAACTCAAATATAGGCCCAAGTCATGAGTGTAAGTAACCACCATTAAAATCTGACGCACATGCTCACTGAAGCTTTCTTCAAAGCTGTCCTGTGGTGGTGTGAATGACAAATGGCCCCTTAGGTTCACACGCCTGAATTTTGTTTCCCTCTTGGTGGAACTGTTTAGGAAGAACTCGCAGGTGTCCCCTTGTTGGAGGAGGTGTGTCACTAGGGGTGGGCTTTGGGGTCTTCATCTCTGTACCTGCTGCCTGTGTATCCAGATTATAAACTCTTGGCTGAGCACCACGTCTGCCTGCCTGCTGCCATGATGAATGAATTGCAGTAGACATCTTTACTGAAGCACTAGGTGTCAACAAAAGGGAAGCCATCATGATTAAGAGCAGCCATGTATGAGACCACATCATAACTGTGTTGAACAAGAGCGCTCGCTGTATAATTCCACAGATACAAAGTTTAAGGACAGATTCGGTGGGAGCACCTGCCATCTCAGCTTGAAAAGCGTACGGCAGGATTCTGAACCTGTAGTCTCAGGCTTGTCTGTGTGTATGTGCTCACGCATACACAAACCACAAAAAAAAAAGGTATATATGGTGGGGGAACAAGCAGATAGCTGCCCACCCACAGAGAAATAGCCAAATCCTATCCTCACAATGTACACCAAAACAAGTCTGGAATAAAGACACTGAGAACACACTTCCAAAGCCATTCCTACACTGAAGTCCTGTCTGTATGAATTTCAAACAAAACTTTGAATCTATAAATTGGATGGATACATTCAGCCACATAAAATTAATTTTATTTCCACAAGAGAAAATGACCTAAACAAAGTCAAAAGGAGCATATATTACAGACATATCAAACGTTATTGACAAAGGACTGCTATCTCTGTTATTTTAAGAGCTTCTACATATTAGGAAGGGGGAGAACAATCTAATTAGAAAGATAGGCAGAGGAGATAAACAAACAGTTCCCAGGAAAGGAAACAAGAGCGATTCTTAGTCAGATGAAAACACGGTCAACCTCCCTTGTAGCAGGAGGAAGGAGATTACAACTCTGAGATACCGTTTTCTATCTAACAGATTGACAAAGATCAGAAAGTTTGATAGCACACTGCGTTGGCAAGGCTGTGGGAAAACAGGCATTTCCATTCACTCTAAGTGGGAGGGAACACTGGGGCAACCTCCCCGAGGAGAGATTTGGCAATATCTGAGCAAATTAAAAATCTGCATACCCTTTAACCCGCAATTTTCATCTCTAGGAATCCACCATGCAAATATCCTCACACGTGTAGATCAGTGTCTAGTGCACAGATTTGCCACAGCTCTTCTTATGCTAATAGGTTGGGAGCTGAGGGATTCCTCACCCCCAGGAGCTAGGGAAGCCGGTGTCTAAGTATCTGTTCAGTGGTTTAAAAGAGTGGGGTTGTTTTTAATTTCCAATATTGAAAAGTCTGTACGACAAAGCACAGCATCCTGCACACTGAACTAAAGTCCTTGCGTGAAATATCTCTGGGATGCACTTTTACTGGCAGAGCATGTCTGCGAAAAGAGACCCAAGAATGCTCTCGATAAGGAACCGGCAGGGAAAGTTCCGTCTATCTGCATGGACTACGTAAATAGAGTAACCATGGGGGATGTGGGGGAATGTAACTTTAAAAAATATATTACAGAGCAAACAAAAAGGGGGTGGAGATATCTCAGTCGATAAAGGTGCTTGCTACCAAGCCCACATGGTGGGAAGTGGGAACAGACTCTGGAAAGTTGACTTCTGACCCCTATATGCACTTAAGTGGTCTCTCACACACAAAATAAATAAATGTAATTCTAAAAATTAAAAAAACACTGAGTGAACCGGCTCCAGTGAGGTTTGACTCTAAATCCCAGGTCCCCTCCGGCTCTTGGAGAAGTTATTTCAGAGCTCTCAGTGTCAGCGTCGCCATCTGTACAATGGGAAGAATAATAAGCCCTCACGGCGAGGAAACCTTGGAGAAGGGGTTGCAAAGGGGCAAAATTTTCAAAACTGGGGACTCTAGGAAGGGCGTGTGAAGGTTCATGGGTCTCTGGTAACTCTCTTATGATTTTGGAAAGTTTTCTGAAAGAAGAAAGAAATAAAAGTGCTTTCGTTTTTGCTTTGTTTGTGGGTGTCCTATTTCTTGTTGCTCTAGTCTTCACCCTCAGATGCCAGCCTGCTTTCACCACCCAACCCCTCCGCTGACACACGGTTCTCTTAGCACACTGGAGGAGCGCAGAGCGGGCAAGCTGGCGGCTGGCCACCTGGACATCTCTCTAGGGACCCTGTCCTTCTCGCTGGGGGCAGGTGAAAGCGCTAGAATCGCAGGGTGAAGGTGGGGTCCCCTGGGTGGATGTGGGGGAGAGGACCTCACTCTCCCGCCTGAGCGCTGGTGGCCTGTGCCTGGGCACGCAGGGTACCCCAGCGCTGGCTGCTCCCCAATCAGATAGGGCACCTCCCCCGCGCTGGCATCGCTGAGAGAGGCGGCGGGGAGTTTACGTAAGCCGCTTGTTGATGGAAAAACAACGCGCTGGCCCAGTGGCGGGCGGTTCCTGGCTTGCTCTGATGGAGCCCCGGGGATCCAGCAGGCCACAGCATTACCTGGGTTCGGCCCCGCCAGGAATGGGGGCTGTGTATAAACTGCAAGAGCGGCCCTGGTGTGTGTGGGGGGGGGGGGCGGTCATCTGAATCCAGGCCATCCTTCCGGTGTCACACAATGCCTCGCCCTGGACCCAGGTGCCCAGTTATTCTGCTGCATGCCCAGCCCTGATTGGGGCATCAGGGGGTGCGAGCTGTGGGACCTTGGAGTGAGCCAAGAGGAAAGTGGGGGGCCATCAGTGCTACACCTAGAGCCTCCTTTCCTGGTTCTAGAAGCCAAGGAGAGCCAGGACAGACCTGCAGTTTTTACAGACACCTCCTCAGTTCCCTCTGACTTTGGTAGACGGCTTGTGGATGACTAGGGTCCAGCTCCACAAGATGCGTAACCCGTGAGCTCCAGCCCAAAGCTCTTTATCTGGAAAACCAGGCTGACTGCTAATTTATACTAAACAGATTTTGAGAATTACACGAGACATTCTGAGGATTAAAAGAGATGACTACAAAGCTCCTAAGTCACACCCAGCTGTGTCTAGCACACTAGCACTTGTCTCTGTTGGATAGATCTAGATTGTGTGTAGCTGTGTGTGTGTGGGGGGGGGGGTCACATCTGCCCCTTCCATTCCAACACAGACATTTGCTTTTCAGGGTGTATCCTCCTACGCCTCTGCCCTGGCTCAGGTGCTCATTGTCATTCACTCACAAGTCTCCATTAGTTCATCCTGGTGTGTGCCAGGACTATGGCCCTCTCAGCCTTGAGGACCCAGAAGGGAATCATTTTGATACTGTCCTCTAGGGGGCGCAAGTCATGACGGGAGGAAAAGCGTGTGGGTGATGTTAAACAGCCTTCTTAAGGATGCAAACGGGACAAGTGATTCCTGAAGAAGGCCTTTCTGGGCTCAGAGGGTTGTTTCTACCAGTTAGGAACTGCCCCATTAATCCTAAAAACAGGAACCATTGGGAGCAATGGTTCAGGCTAGGGTCAACGCTCAGCTTTGACAACCCCTTGTTTTAATTGGACAATCCCAGACCATCTCAGACTGGCCAGCCTCAGTTTCCTCATTGTCAAGAGACAATAGCAAAACCTACGATCCAGGCTGCCACGAGGCACCAAGGAGATCCCAAAATAGGTGGTAGTGTTATTCAATGTCATATAGGGATTTTTAATGTTTTTCAATTTCATTTTTTATACTTAAATTTTTTTTTATTTGATGTGCAAGGGTGTTTTCACCTGCTTGTATGTCTGGGCACCATGTGTGCAGGGCTTAGGAGGCCAGAAAAGGGCCTTGGATCCTCTGGACCTAGAATCACAGACAGTTGGTAGCATCCATGTGGGTGCTGGGAACTGAACCTGGATCCTCTGGAAGAGTACTGTGCTCTTAACTGCTGAACCATCTCTCTAGCCCCTCCACCCTTTTTTGAGACAGGGTATTACTATGTGTAACCCTGGATGGCCTGGTTCACCTCAAACAGAGAACCGCCTGCCTCTGCCTCCCGAGGGCTAGGACTGCAGTCACTCACCACTACACCTAACTTGAATTGTTTTCTATAATAAAGTGTCATTTTAGAGCTGAGAAAATGAGGCAAGGCAACAAAAAGCAACTTGCCCAAAGGCACAGAGCTGGGAAGCTGGCCATCTCAGACCCTAACATCAGGTCTCCTAGCCCCCAGCACCTGGACAAAGAACCAACAAGGGCTCCCAGTCAGACCTCCCAAACAGTAGCCACGAACATGCTCCTATTAGTACATGTTATTGGTATCACCGTCATCTCAATTACTCATCCATCCCTCCTCAGAACAGGACAAGCTGCAGCACTTTAGGTCTGGGTGGGTGCCAGCTAAGAGCTAAGAGCTGGCTGGCACCCGAGCCCCAGATTCACGCAGAGATTTGCTTCCTCATCCCACCCAGTAAGAGTCATCTGAGGGCTGGTGTGGGCAAGTGGGTCCATTGGTGACAGAAATGTCACATGCTTCTCTGCCTAGCCTGACGCCGGACACCCCCTCACCTCCCTAAGAGGAGCAGGGCCAGGACGGGGAGGCAGGACAGACACTGGGCCTTTTGTGCACTGCTCTCCACAGAGCCCAGCCCTGAAACCTGTCCCCACCCCTTCTCCAGCCTGGGCAGAGGGTGTCCAGGAACCTCCTGGGAGAGGAAAGAATTCAGTCTGAGGCCTGGAGGCTGAGCAGAGCTCCGCTCCGTGATTTCTACCGAAGGGTCCTTAAACTGGGCCCTTTAAGACTTGCTTTCTCAGCTCTCAAAGAAAACCTGGAATGCTGGACAGGGAGGGGGCAAGGAAGTGAAAGGTTGGTTCTGGGTGCTAGAATAAGAGGCCAGAGGATCGGCCAGCCCTCTCCGGGGTGATAAGGGTCCTCACCCTCTCCTTGACCTCAACACATGCACTCCCAGCTGTGTACCATGAACAGATAGTGAGTGATTCATGGCCCTAAGTACCTGTGCACTCGGCCTGGACCAACATAGGCTCAACCGATGATGAGCATAGACATTACACACTGGCCCCAAACACATGCAAATGCTCTCACACATTCAGGTCTTCTCTCTCTCTCTCTCTCTCTCTCTCTCTCTCTCTCTC
>NC_022011.1:38731268-38735365 GCF_000317375.1 Microtus ochrogaster | reverse complement strand
ACAGATTGCCCAAATACACACACACACACACACACACACACACACACACACACACCACAGACACACACACACCACAACACAGACACACATGCACCACACACACAGACAGACACACATAGACACACACACCACACACACACACACACACACACACACACACACACACACACACCACTCAGAAAGGAGGCCACTAATAGCAGAGTGAGTCTCACAGGCCAAGGATGATAGCTTGCAGTTCTTCACCCCTCCAATTCTTGGGGTTCCCCTCACACTGGGGCCCAGAGGCTTGAGAGAGGGGTCTAAAAGGAAGGCAGGCATGCTGGAATTCGAGGGCCAGTCCAGAGTCCAGGACTTCGGTTCTGTCCCAGCTCTCCATTTCGCCTTTTGCAGGAGTTGGTACACCTAGGCACTTAACAATGATCACCCTCGTTTGCTGATGACAGCACCCTCAGCCTGGAAAGAATCTCCTGTCTCTCTCTCTGTGAAGTCTCTGGAGACCAATTTCACCCAGTGGCGCTTAAGCTACCAAGGAGACGCGGGACTCGGGGCAATACCTATGTACACCGCCAGGGGGCGCTCTCCACCCGACTGCGACGCTCATGGGCGCGACCCCAGGTCCCACCTCCGACACCCGCGGCGCTAGTCTAGCTCTCTCCGGAGCTGGCCACTCCGAAGGTGGGCGCCCCAACAGGATGTCTGCACTCCTCACTTCGCCGGATCCCACCTCGGCTCCGGCTTCCGCCCCCTCCCCTGTCCCCGGGGTCTTGCCTCCTGGGACGTCTCCAGGATTGCAACCACCCCCTCTGCCCGGAACCGCCCCAAAGTCCACCCCCACCAGGCTCTGTCTATGAACTACCAAGGCTGTCTATCCTCCCTTTGGGCTGCCTCCCACGCCTCTCTCCGTGGAGCAAAGACACAGAAAGGCGTATTAGCTGACAGACGGCACAAAACAGCCTCTGCTCCAAGGCAAGAACCTGCCCAGGCTCCCCACTAAATGCTGTGGCTACATGAGTTAGACTCTTCAGGGGCCACAGACTATGAAGCAGGTTTTATTACCTTGGTTTCACACAAACCCATTGTAGATTCCAGAAGCTTAGAGAGGTGGGCGATTTGCCCAGAATCTGCTGTAGTGTGTGCCTCCAAAGCCGTAAGGACTGGGCTCCGACATTGGATACTCCAGCTCTTTAGGACCTGTTTATTAAGGACCTGCCATGCACCCACCAGGCATTGTGCTGGGTGCAAAGATGAAGAGGGACGTGTCGTTTTGAACTTTTCCGCAGCTGAAAGAAGGAGGATTGCATTATGTCTGCAGCATTGTCCTCACCTTATTCAATTAGATGGTACTGGCTGCACTGTGCAGGCCACACAAGCCGGCGGACACTGGCTGGTTCAAAGCAGGGAAGAACAGTAAAGCAGGCACTGTATTTTGAGGCAAATAGGTACGCTAAACAGGCAAGTTTCAGGAGGCGGGGTGGTATTTGGGCTGGAGTTTGGAGTTTGGAGGAGAAAGACCTCAGGATACAGTCCACCCAGTGTGCTCTCTGGCGCACCTGGCTGGTATCCAGCCCAGAAACTAGTGTGGGTCCCAAGTCCTGAGATATGGGCAAGACTGACTGTCATGGAGCCACAAATGCCAGCTCGGGACCAACTTGCTCAGGAGGGCTAGGAGACTCAGAGGAGATACTGTACCAGGTGTCTTTCATGCCTCCCACACCGCCTGGGGGGCTCAAGGATGAGAATGGAATAGACCTGTATTTGATGTCTTTATTTATTATGTATACAATATTCTGCCTGTGTGTATGCCTACAGCCCAGAAGAGGGCACCAGACCTCATTACAGATGGTTGTGAGCCACCATGTGGTTGCTGGGAATTGAACTCACGACCTTTGGAAGAGCAGACAATGCTCTTAACTCCTGAGCCATCTCTCCAGCCCAATGTCTTTTTTTAAAAAGATTTATTTATTTATTGTGTACACAGTGTCCAGCCTCCTTGTATGCCTGCAGGCCAGAAGAGGGCACAAGATTTCATTACAGATGGTTGTGAGCCACCACATGGTTGCTAGAAATTGAACTCAGGACCTCAGGAAGATCAGCCAGTGCTTTTAACCTCTGAGCCAACCCTCCAGCTTCCATGTATTTTTTAATAATTAATTTATTTTTATTTTATTTGCATTGGTGTTTTGCCTGCATGTATGTCTGTGTGAGAGTGTCAGATCTTGAAGTTACAAGCAGTTGTAGATGATATTTGGGTTCTGGGAATTGAACCCAGATCCTCTGGAAGAGCACTCAGTGCTCTTAACTGCTGAGCCATCTCTCCAGCCCTTGATGTCTTTTTTAAACAGACTTATTTATTTATGTATATGAGTACTCTATTTGCATGTATGCTGCAGGACAGAAGAGAGCATCAGATCCCATTACAGATAGCTGTGAGCTACCATATGGTTGCTGGGACTTAAACTCAGGACCTCTGGAAGAGCAGCCAGTGCTTCTAACTGCTGAGCCATCTCTCCAGGCCATACTTGATATCTTAAAGGCATTGAAACATCAAGTCCCAAGCCTGGGGACCTTTGTCCCTTTTGTTCCTTTCATCCTGCCCTTCTCAATGCCTTTTTCTACTGAGAAGAGGGTCCTATGAACCCATCTTCCCAGGTATGATTCCCACTCCATTTGTCCTCTACCTCCTCTCACAGCTAAATAATTCCTTCTTTTTTATTTATTTAACTTTATTTTAGGGGCTGGAGAGATGGCTCAGAGGTTAAGAGCATTGCCTGCTCTTCCAAAGGTCCTGAGTTCAATTCCCAGCAACCACATGGTGGCTCACAACCATCTGTAAAGGGGTCTGGTGCCCTCTTCTGGCCTGCAGGCATACACACAGACAGGATATTGTATACATAATAAATAAATAAATAAATAAATATTTAAAAAAAAACTTTATTTTATGTGCATTGGTATGAAGGTTTCAGATCCCTGAGAACTGGAGTTACAGACACTTGTGAACTGCCATGTGGATGCTGAGAATTGAACCTGGGTCCTCTGGAAGAAGCAGTCAATGTTCTCAACCTCTGAGCCATCTCTCCAGATTATCCCCTCTTACTTCTGTGCTGGTAGTTTTATGTCAACTTGAAACAAAGTATCAGAGAAAAGGGAGCCTCATTTGCGAAAAGGCCTCCATAAGCCGGCTGTAGGAAGTCGTAGGACATTTTATTAATCAGTGATTGATGGGGGAGGGCCCAGCCCATTGTAAGTGGTGCCATCCCTGATTGGTGGCCTCGGGTTCTATAAAGCAGGCCGAGCAAGTCTTGAGGCGCAAACTAGTAAGCCACCCACCTCCATGGCTTCTGCATCAGCTCCTGCCTCCAGGTTCCTGCCCTGTTTGAGTTCCTGTCCTGACTTCCTTCAATGATGAGCAGTGTTGTGGAAGTGTAAGTCAAATAAACTCTCTCCTCTCCAAGTCGCTTTGGCGATGGTGTTTTAGCGTAGCAATGACCCTAACTAGGACATCTGCCATGACTTAGCTGACTCTGAAAGCTCCCTTCAGCCCTCCCCCTTACCTCTGCTGCCCTGACTCAGTATTCACACCTTCTTTGTGCTCTTGAAATAATGATCCAAGCATGTTGCCTTGTTTCCTGCCTCACCTCCCACCTGCTGAACCTTGATCTGAAAGCTCCAGTCACACTGTGCCTCGAACTCTCTGGATCTCAGGGCCTTTGCACACACGGTTGCTCTCTCCCCTGCCTTGCAGAGTCAGTTCTCACTTTCTCATCCAAATTACCAGTGAGTCTTCCCCCAAGATGCCCTTCTTTCTCTGGTCTGTGTTCTCATGGTTACACAGGGCATCAGCATAGACATTGCTCAATGAGTGCTTTGGGGGCTGTTTGACTGTGAGTCCACTTTACAGATGCTGAGAATTCTCTCTCCTCAAGGTCCATGGGAGACCCCTGGCTGGACTCCTCCACAGGAAGTGATGGGCAGTCAGTTAGATTGCTTACTTTTTTGCTGTTTTGTTTTGGGGTTGGTTTTCTTTGTTTGTTTGTTTGTTTGTTTGTTTGTTTGAGTTTTTTTTTTTTTGGTCTCTCTCTCTCTCTCTCTCTCTCTCT
>NC_022011.1:38727579-38731168 GCF_000317375.1 Microtus ochrogaster | reverse complement strand
TCTCTCTCTCTCTCTCTCTCTCTCTTTTTCAAGACAGGGTCTCTCTGTAGCTTTGGAGCCTGTGTTGGAACTAGCTCTTGTAGACCAGGATGACCTCGAACTCCCACAGAGATCCACCTGCCTTTTGCCTCCCAAGTGCTGGGATTAAATGTGTGTGCCATTGAGGCCTGGCTGTTTGGGGGTTTTTTAAGACAAGGTTTCTCTGTAGCTTTGGAACCTGTCCTGGCACTAGCTCTGTAGACCAAACTGGCCTTGAACTCACAGAGATCCGTTGCCTCTGCCTCTAGGATTAAAAGTGTGTGCCACCGCTGCCCAGCTAAAAGGCTAGACCACTTACTGTTTTGTTTTTCATCTTGTTTCTTTTGAGATAGAGTTGCAGGCCTTGTTTTGCACTCACTCTGGAGGATGGCCTTTAGATCCAGGTCCTCTTGGCTCTTCCTCTTGACAGAGAGGTTGCATGTCCTGTCACAGAGAGTCTCTCTAGAAATATCCTAACCACAGATGAAGGTACTAAGAGCCAAAGTAGTGAAATGCCTTACTCATGGTCCTCAAGGCTAGGAAGATTGCTCTTCTATCTACCCCGGATCTTCCTACTTGTGGACAGGGGCTAATAGAACGGGATAGGCCCTTGATGGATACTTTAGCCCCTTCAGAATGTCTGTGATGAACTTGTATGTGGATCTCCGGACAAGGGAACCCTATATTCACAAAATGTGTGGTCCACAACACAGACAGAAGCTGCCGCACGAGCTATGGTGTTAGCCAAGGGTACCACCTGCTTTTCCTGGCTTTGCCTTGCTCTGACCTAGGTTCTACTTTCTCATTCTCTGGGTATCTCCTCAACAGTCCTAGGGGACTCATGTCTCCTGTTCCATTTCTCAGAACGGCCTTATTCGGCTTCTGAGCCTGTGCTGGGATCCCCTTTATTTGTTTACACGTCTGCCCTTCTCTGTCCCAATCTTTCCCCGGTCTCTCTCTGTCACTTTGACTCCATCTATTCAGGGTGCTGTTCCTTCCGTGCCTGCTGCCTGCATGTGTACCTTTTTCCCTCCTGCTCTGCAGCTCCGTTTCTGCCTCTGTGTTCTCTGTCATTGTCTTTAGGTTCTAGTATCCTTGCTGGTGACCCTCCCCCTTTTCATTCTGGATACTGAGAGATGAACTCCTCCCACATATGACTCCAGGGTCCCCATCTTTGGCCCAACAGCAGACCTGGCTCCTGTAGTAGGGCGGGGGGGGGGGACACACACCCCAGGGCACCTTTCACAGGCCCTCTCCATCTGGGTGGCAGCACTGACAGACAAGATAGTAATCAGGCTGGGCTCTGCCCGGGCCTGAGCAAGGGGCACAGCAGGGCTATGTAGGGGTGTCTGAGCACTGCTCACCTTCACGTGCATGTCTGGGGCTGGTGCAGCCCTCCCTCTGTGGGGTGGTCTGTTGTCTGGCTGAGTCTACATGGGAGCGTCTGCGTCTGTTTATGTCTGTCTGCAGGCATTTGGCCTGAGTCTTCATGAGGTGCTGTCTGGGTAGAAACACCTTAGCTGGTGGATTTGTACTTCTAGGGTCTTCTGAGAATGTACCTATGTATGTATCCCTGGGAGTGATTGGAGTCACTGTGTCTGTATGGCCACCCATTGGCCAGGCCCTCAGCTGGCATCCTCTACCTGGTAGAGAATGCATAGGTAAAAAAAGGTTATTCCCCTTGCCGCTCTCTGTTCTTGCTTCCATGTGTAGCCACGAATGTGTGTTGACTTAAGTCTGAAGCCTGGGGTCTAGGACTGCTGGACCCCAAGGAAGTGAACTAATCTTGCTGAGTCTCTTCGTTTATCAAAACCAAATAAAACTAATTAAAGGGCTGGAGATATGGCTCAGTAGCTAAGAGCATTGGCTGTTCTTCCAGAGGACCTGAGGTTCAATTCCCATCACCCACAGGGCATCTTACAACTATCTATGACTCCAGTCCCAGGGGATTCAACATCTTTTTTTGACCTCTGTGGGCATCAGGCACATATATATTGCAAAGATACATATGTAGGCAAAATACCCATACATATACTATCAACAAATAAATAAATATATATTTTTTTTTTTGGTTTTTCGAGACAGGGTTTCTCTGTGGCTTTGGAGCCTGTCCTGGAACTAGCTCTTGTAGACCAGGCTGGTCTCGAACTCACAGAGATCCGCCTGCCTCTGCCTCCCGAGTGCTGGGATTAAAGGTGTGCGCCACCACCGCCCGGCTATAAATATTTTTAATAATTAAAAAACTAATCTCGTGTGAGAAGTAGGAACGAATGCTATCAGGAAGAAGTGGTCAGGGGAAGGACCAACGGAGACTCGGGGTATGATAATGTCCCATGTTTTGGCTTGGGTGGCAGCAACATGGGTGTGTTCACATGTAAAAAACATTAATCAACCTGTTTTGTTTAGGTGTATGCATGTTCTATTTCTAGAAGCCTCCCTAAACTTCACCAGATTCCTTTTGCTAGGTATTAAATAAAGGTACCAATAGTGATGTGTGTGCTTTGATTTTGTTTGTTTGGTTTGGTTTTTTTGAGACAGGGTTTCATGCCTTTGGATGACCAAAGAATGAGAGAGAGAGGAATGAGCCCTGGAAAAACTCATCTGCTCCATGACATCCACCTGTTCTGCAGTCACAGGTAGTGCCTGGATGCATGGATGCATTCCTGCTGCACCTGGCATTCAACACAAAGTGCTAAGACCTCACGACAGTCACCAGTCATACGCTGCATTTTACAGCAGAAGACACTGAGCCCCAAAGAGACAGAATAGCTTTCTTTAGTTTACATGGCTCAGTGGTCTAGATTCTAGGCTTGTTTGACCTCATTCCAATTTTCCATCCTTTTGGGTGTCTCTTCACTGGATTTTTAAGGTTCCCTAAAGCTTTAGTAGAAAAACTAAATTGGCTTACTTTTGTGTTCTTGAGAGAATTTTGTAAAGATTTTTTTTTTGTGGAATTGTTTCATTGTGTTTTTTGAGATAGTTTTTCTGTGTAGCTCTGGCTGTCCTGGAACTCACTCTGTAGACCAGGCTGGGCCCAGACTCAGAGGTCTACCTGCCTCTGCCTCCAGAGTGAAGATGTTACCTTTTAAATTTTATTAGATTGAATCATTTTATTTTGTTTTGCAGGCATCTATGGCTGAAGCACATGTGTGCCTGGTGTTGGTTGAGGTCAGAAGAGGGCATGAATGATTGTGGTGCTCGGAACCAAATCCAGGTCTTCTGAGAGAGCAACAAATGCTCCAAGCCACTGGTCCATCTCTTTAGCCACTTTACCCCTTCTAAATTACATGTGTGTATGTGAGAGTATAAATGTGTTTGTATGAGGGCAGGATCACTGGAGTGCCTGGAACTGGAGTTACAGGAAGGTGTGAACTGCCTGATGTGGATGCTGGACACCAAATGCTGGCCCTCTCCAAGAGCAGCAAGTGATCTTAACCACTGAGATATCTCTCCATTCCCACCTTCGGGGAAATTAAAAAAAAAAAAACTCTGTGAGGAGAGAGAGAGAGAAGAAGAGAGAGGAGAGAGAGAGAGAGAGAGAGAGAGAGAGAGAGAGAGAGAGAGAGGAGAG
>NC_022011.1:38725231-38727479 GCF_000317375.1 Microtus ochrogaster | reverse complement strand
AGAGAGAGAGAGAGAGAGAGAGAGAGAGGGAGAGAGAGAGAACATTGGGGCTTTTGGGGCTTAGGTTGCCCTTGTGTGGGACAGCATTGGCTTCTCCCAGAGAAAAGCTGCACATTTTCCAGAGGTCTCTCCCAGCACTGAGTAACATTCTCATCTATGTTGGGGGCAGAAGAGGCAGGTGTGAGGGCCTCTGACCTCCAGCACCTACAGATAGAATAGATGAATACATGCATGAATGGATATTAACACACACACACACACACACACACACACACACACACTAGTGCATCACAGATTTAGCATGGTGGCTTCTCTCTCTCTGCTGTCAGTTCTTTAAGTGCAAGACCTGGATGTCTTTGGAGTAACCAGCACACACCTTGACACAGAGAAAAGACCCCAAGAACATTTGGTAGGTAGATGAACACCCTAACACTGGTCCCTGGGCCTCAGAAAAGCTCTCCATCTCATTCACGAAACGGCACCAAGTCTTTTCCATAAGTGATTTTATTACTGGTTAGATTTTACAAATTCTGATATCCGAACAGACTTCCACCTTAAAATTCTAAAACAAGAAAGCGACCGTTGGAGGGGGGTTGATTTTTTTTACTTTTTTTTTTCTTTTTCTTTTTAGGGCTATTCAAAGTAACAAACGTTTTTGTTGTTTTGTTTTGTTTTTTTCGTTTTTACATTTTGCTCTGGTCATAAATATACAGAGAGAAAAAGAGGGAGAGAAAAAAAAACAAACGAACAATTCATCCAAAGTATGAAGATAAAACAGTATTCCTAAGGCACGTGGCAGTCTTTGAAAATACGGAAGCTCTCAGCCAACTTAAATTATTTCTTGCTTCCTCGCTCGGTCCACAAAACTGTACAAGGACACAAATGTTGTGTTGCACATATATCTCCCAAGTAATTCCTCAGAACACACTGATGCGTTAGCCTGACGCACAAATCCTTTTTTTTTTTCTCTCTGTTTCCAGGCGAGATCCTAAAACGTGGTTAGTTAGTTGCTCAAAGCCTCTATTTTTAAAATACACTTGGAATTCAACTAAAGATAATTTCTTTTTTAAAGAAATCGTGGGGGCTTGGGGAGAAGGAGGTGGCGAGTCATTAGAAAAGGTTGGTAAGAGTCGTTTGTGAAGGGCTGTGGGGCTCATGGCCCTCCAGGTTGCCAGGCACAGAAGTTAAGACTGACGTCACAGTCGGCAGGGTGGGGCTAGTCAAGTCTGTGAGGGTGGTAGGAGTGCTGGAGGGGCTGAGCGAGGCGTTGGACAGCTCCGAGGCGGGCCCCGACGGCGTCCCTGTCTGCAGCGCGGCATCCGACGTCTTGTCCACGCCCGTGTTTTCCTGCCGTAAAAGGTTGCGTCTGAACTTGGCCCGGGCATTCTGAAACCAGACCTGTGTGGGAAGATAGGGGAGGGCCAGTGAGGAGAAGTCGGGAGGGACTGGGGAAAGCAGCCGCTCTGGGCTGCTCAACCCTGCTCTCAGGCTTTGTGAGACTCAACCCAACTGTGGCCCAGCGGGAGGTCTAGAAAGTCCGTGCCACATTTTCTCCTTGCAAAAATAAAATTAAAATTTATTTTCCCTGGTGGCTATAATTGGGTTGCTCTTTCTGCCAGGAAATTTCTGAGCTGAGCCCCTTGCCATGGTACTGATACTGAGACCTCAAAATGCCACTAGGCAAATGTGGCCAGTGTAGAACGGACAGCATGCAAAAGACTTAAAGATTTAGCAAGCAAGCAAGAAAGAGTAAAACAAAGAAAGAAGGGAAAAGATTATTGACTTCATGTTTAGAAATGTTTTAGACACATTGGATTAAACAATAAATACTAAAACTCATTTTATCAGTTTCTTTGTACTTCTCAGTGTAACCACTAAAACTCTTTAAATACCTGGCTCTTGTCACATCTGTCATTGAAAACGCAAACCAGACAAATTTGGGCCATATAAAATTGAAAGACTGGGGTGGACAGTGTACCCTACAGGTTCCTGTGAGTACATTTCTAAGTGTTCACAGTCAGTCTTCGTAAATACTAAAATGGCCCGAAGAACGTGGAAATGAAACAATAACACAGCTAGGAAGAAGGTGGCCAGGACCCTTTGCTCTCAGCGGGAGACGCCCTGGAGTGCAGCGAACACAAGGTTTACTTTCACTTTTTCTGGGGTCTCTCTCTCTCTCTCTCTGTCTGTCTCTCTCTCTCTCCTCTCTCTCTCTCTCTCTCTCTCTCTCTCTCTCTCTCTCTCTCTC
>NC_022011.1:38698397-38725131 GCF_000317375.1 Microtus ochrogaster | reverse complement strand
ACACACACACACACACACACACACACACACACACACACACACACCTGTATATATCAGTGAAGATGTATACAAAACTCACCCATATTCCCACCAGCCCTCTGACCACAGCAATGCAGAGACCCTGAGGTACCCGGGGTCCACGCAGTGCTTAAGAGGAGGGGCAGGAAATCCAGGCCACTACTGCGGAATAAGGGAAAAGGTACAAAAGGCAAGGCGCCTTCACTTCCTTCTGCGTAAGAGAACTCCTGGCCCGATGCTTCCCCATAAAACAAAGGGCCTTGGGGGTTCTGAAGGCTCCAGGATGTCCAGTTGCATGGTTCCAGATGTGTCTGCATCTGCCTGTCTTCCTAGTGTCTGACAGGGGTGGGATGAGCCAGCTCCTGACTTCATCCTTAGGACCACCCCAGTTGCAAGAAGCCTGTGGCTTCAAGCCCCCCTCAGACATCCTGACACAATTCAGGCTCAATTAGCAGCCAAGTCTGGCAGGAAGAAGAGATGTTCCCCATGGCTCCCTAGAACAGAGTCCTCTCAAGGAGAAAGCACATTTCTCAGCTCTCCGGCTAAAAGAAACTTATCAGTCTTTGGGGGGCTAGCAGATGAGTGTGAGGTTTCAAAGACCACCCTCAGCATTGCCCATCTAGTCAGGTCCTGCCCTGAGTGGGAGACTGTTCATCTGGTCTGGGGGGAGGGGAGCCATGGATAAAGTCAGGCCTAAGACAGACTTCTTCATAGTCACAAGAAGATCAAGCAATGAGAAAGGCCAGGGCCTGGTGCTGCTCCTCAGCCACTGTCCTGGCCTGCACATGTGGGCGGGTCCTGGGAGTGAGTTCACTGTTCATCAGGAGCTCCAGGAAGCTCTTAGCTGCTGCCTGTTAGCTATTTCCTGGCGGCAGCGTTGTCCAAACAGCTCCTGTGTAAACAATGACACCATCTTCACAGCTGCCTTCTCAGCTTTACAGGATCCCAAGCACTAGGAATCTGCTCAATGGAAATCTAAAGTCAACCCTAAACTTGGCTACTCCATGTGGGGTTTCACCAAAATTCAACCCAAAGAATGTAGAGGGCAGGGGATCATGTCCAACCCTAAGTCTATGAGAAAGAAGATGAAGACTAAATGTTGGAAGACACATAAATTGCTGCTGGGGCTCACATGAGAAATGATGATGCTAACATGACCTGTGTTGTGGACCAGGCTCCTTGCCATCCTATGCCCTCCCTGGTTAAAGCCTGAGACAAGCCAGGCACATGGTTTCTATTACTAGTCCCATTTTGTAGATTTAAATGTCACCTATGATCACACAGGACTGTTTGCCATTTAAAAAAAAGGCCATGCTCTCCCTATCATATGACCCTGAGTAGCTCAGCAAGTGAATGAATGGATGAATGAATGAATGAATGAAGCAACTTGGGCAGTAGAAAGAGCATTCATTCATTCACTCTGCCATCGACCAGCCTAGTGAACTTCGGCTGGTCCCTTTCCTCTGGGCCTGCCTCAGTTTCCTACTTGTATGGAAAGAAGTTTGGAGCACACCACATTTCTGTGGCTTCTTGTGGTTTGGGTGGGCTTGGGATCTCAGGGCAGCTGCGAGTAGCACATAAATGATCTGCCGCACCTGCCCACCCTCCTAAAGCCAGAGCCCTGACTGGTCTACTGCTTCAAGTTCCACTCTACACATAGTGCCTCTGGGTTACACTTTAGGGACAGCAAGGCCAAGTTCAGGCATAGGATCATTAGGACACAACCAATGCCACCGACTATGAGTACCTCAGCCTGGCACAGAATGGATCCTGGGAAGTCCAAGGAGAGTGAAGATACGCCATTGTGGTGTGCCTCTTGTCCAGGCTCCAACTGTCCAAGGAGCCGTTTTTCACTCACTAACCTCCTTCATGCAGATTGCTTTCATCAAGAAGGCTGGGAGAGACAGGCCTGATGGCACTTGTCTGTAATCCCAGCACTTGGATGGCAAAAGCAAGACCATGAGTTGCAGAACAGCTTGGATGACAAATCGAGACCCACTAGACACCCCAACAAATATTCTGGAACACTGAAGAATCCATCTAAAAGGTGAAGCCTCATACCCAAAGATACCCTGACATTTCTTAGCACGTCAGCAGCTGTATCCAGCGTCAATCAGATAGGCTGGGGAAACAGGACACAGCCACTCCACTGGGCTCTGGGAGAAATGTCTCACAACAGAAGAGAAGGAATGAAGAATTATAGCCTCTCAGGATGCAGGAAGCTGAGGAAAGAGGATTGCCGTGGGTTTGAGGCCAGTCTGGGGGCTATGGAGTGAGTGCCAAGCTGGCCTGAGTTACATAATAAGAAAGGACATCCCTAAAATCTAGGGACCTAGCTCAGTCTACAGAGTACTTGCCTAGCATGCATTAAGTCTGAGCTGGTTCCTTAGCATAGCATAAACAGATGGAGTATCAAGGTCATCCTAGCTACAGATCGTGTTCAAGGCCAACCTGAACTAGATCACACCTCAAGCAGCAACAACAAAAACCTGCTTTGGAAATAAATAACAACCCAATTACAGCCTCTGGTGTTACCATTCATGAAGATGATGATAATGGTGGGCATTCTTCCTTTGTAATAGTGTCAGGCACTGTCTGAGCAGAGCTCTAAGTGTTTGTGCCATCTTAACTCAGTACTCCTGTGAGAGAGGCTTACTATTAGTGTCAGTTTACAGCCAGGAAAAGGCAGAACTAAGGTGTGGATCCTTTTAAGCCCATCCTTGACCCTGACCACATAGCCTCAACATTATGGACCTGGGTTTCCACAGTGGCATTTCTCTCCTATTTGCCTTATGGGTTTGAATGGTGGTTCTATTATTGTGTGAACTTTTAAAAAAGATTCTTCAGCTGGCAGAGGAAGGTGGATCTCTATGAGTTCGAGGCCAGCCTGGTCTACAAGAGCTAGTTCCAGGACAGTCTCTAAAGCTACAGAGAAACCCTGCCTCAAAAAAACAAAACAAAAACTAACAAATAGATTTTAAAAAAAAATTCTTCAAAGAACTAAAAACTACGAACACTGGAGAGAACTCACGAATTTATCTGTACCCCCAGGTCTGTCACTGAATGGCTATGAGGCCTTGGAGAGTTTCTCCACCTCTCTGGGCTGGGGCCCTCTCCTTCACAGCTCAGTAGAAGAGCACTTGCCTACATGTGTAAGATCCTGGCTTGGATCCTTGTGACTGTAAGAAACAAAACAAAAAAATTCAAAGCAAGTCACCTGTGAAACTCCCTCCCAGTGTGTCTGTGTCCATCCTGAAGTTGTCTGATGCCAGACAGAGCAATCACCACTTTATAAGTGGGGACCAGAGGCCCAAGGGACGAAGCACTCACCTCTCTTCAGGGAAGCTTTCACCACTTCCTGACTGGGCTCAGACCTCCCCCACCCCAACCATGCATGTTCTTACTGCACACTCAGAATTACCCCTGGGCTAATGACGACTAACTAAGGATGGTTTGGAGCCACTGGCACTTAAATGTTCTTTTAAAGTCAGATTTCCCCAGGTGTGAGTTATTCCCCTTCACAGGTAGGGGCTCAGGGTCAGAAAAGAAGAAATAAAGCACCAAACCCCAGAGCACATAACCCTGTAACCCTGGGAGGGGGGATCTGAACCAGTCCACCAGTCCACCACCTCCCAAAGCTACGTTACCAGTTGTCCAACCCAGATCCCATCGACATCAGTGCCTGGATTCTGATCCCCACAGCAAGTCACTTCATCTTGCTAAGTCCTAAAACCTCAACTATAAAGTAGGCAGGGAAAGATGCAGGACAGACCGATGCACAACCAGGAAGATGCTTTGCAGTCATGACCAGTTAGGCTCTTTGGGAACAGAAAGGATTTGTGCAGGAGATGGAGAGATGTCTAGAAGGAAGAGAGACCTTCCCTCAACCTACAGGTCCTGAGCGAGCCTGGGAGGCTCAGAGGAGAGGATACTTTACCGGTTGGCTGGACAGTCACTAGTGAAGTATGGCTTTGGGGACCTTCATGTGCTCATCTGCACTATGTAGAGGGGAATCCTAACTGGGTCACAGAGTGCCTGGTGCCTCCCCCACCCCCACTGATTGTAATCAATGAGTAAGTACTTGTTTTTCTGTCTCTAACAGGCAAACAACTTCAACGCCAGTTTATCCAAGTGCCATAGCACCTAGCACCGGATTGTCAGAGACAGATAAACTATAAATCCCACGTGTTCCTAAGCCGGGAATTCAGGCTCCTGCCTCCAAAGGCCAGCATGCTCAGACTCCTCTGTATTAAGACTGAACTGTGAACTTTCATTTAATCTAGACAGCTGGGAGAGAGCTATGCCCTACTTGGTGACCTTTTTACAGATGAAAAAGTTATGGCTCAGAGAAGGCAACTGATTTGTCCAAGACACACAGCAGGTGCAATAAAGCAGGGGGTCTCTCTGAGCCCAGGTTTTTCTGAATTCCAGATTCCCCCTCCCCTGCTGTTTCCCAGTATCCCATAAAGGATCCTGAAAGAAAAAGTCTTTTGTTCTCAGGTTCAGGCTGGCCCTGAACTAAAGGAGGGAGGGCCTGGGGAGGGGAGGGGAGGAGAGAGGAGAAGAGGGCCTGGGGAGGGGAGGGTTGCCAAGAATGGTCCCTGACCTAGCCCAAGACCAGAAAGTCAGAGGGAACTTGAGTCATGACCAGAGCAGAAGAGGGTTCCCCTGGAGTCCAGGCCTGGGGAACAAAAACTACCAAATACAGCCCAAACAGAGGGGACTCAGAGAGCATCAGTGTGCCTTTGGAATTCCTTCAGCTCCCTTGCTAGGTCCCTCTGGGAGCCCAATGCTAAAGGGTTTCCCAGACACTGCCCAGTGCCTACCTGGACTCTAGGCTCCATGAAGATCTGCAGATCTCTGAGATCTGTGATCATACCCACCTCACAATCACAGCCTGCTGCCACCACCACTGCCACCACCCAAGTTTTCTCACAGTTCACTGAAACTTTCTTAAGAGAGGCTATGCCTGATTTGTCAGTTCCTCAGTGTCAAGCTATCGGGACCGAGGCTGAATGATGGAACGGCCTGGACTTCAGTCCCAGGACCTAGCCTCTCTGTGACACCACATTCAAGTTACTTAGTCTCTCAGATTTTGGTTTGTTTGGGATTTTTGTTAAACTTCTTCTAAGGGGGGTTTCTGCCTTGTATTATGAGGGAACTTGAGGTTTCACAGTCAGGACTGTTCAGAGAGGTGATCACATGACTAAGTTGATTATTTTTTTTAACTAGCATCCATTGAGCATAAAGCATATTAACTCAGTTGTCACCTACAAGACCTCAGCAGGACCTCCCACCTGTGGCATGGGTGAATGACTTCTTGTGTGTTATTTTACACGGTGTGAACTGAGGCTCAGGAGACATTAGAGGTTTGCCTAACACTGGGGATGAGTATCAGAAGAACAGAAAAGTTGAAATTTGTTGTCCCACCATGTCCCAACATGGTGCTGCAAGTTTGGGCCCCAGACTAGAGTTTTCAACATCTTTGGGGGTGTGGAAATCCCATGCAAATTCCAGGCCTTGTCTATCAAGAAAGCACCCTTACACAGGTGTGATCCCATTGATTCCCCAAGCACTAAGCTACTTCTCCCCATCCTATAAGGTGACGTCATTAGCCAAGCCTCTACACCCAGGAGATCTACAGGCATACCACAGCACTACCAAACCTTGTTTCCTGGAAAGTCTGAAGGACAGACAACATAAAACAAACAACAACAACAACAACCCAGGAGACAAATTAGAGCTGCCAGAAGAAAATTCAATGAAGAATGAATGGAGGCCAAAGGGGTAGAGGAACAACTTGAGGCAGCAACCATCCCTTGGGTGGGGACAAAGCAGGAGGGCTCCGGATTCATCTGAAACTCTTGAAACTCCTACAACATGAGCAAGTTGAAGAGCTTTGACTAAGGGACGGTAACTAAGAATGGTTTACAAGCATAAAGTATGGAGACAGAGAACCGCACAGAGGGAAAAAAAGAGGATTAAAATAGGGAGTATGACAACAGGCGAAAGTGTTGACATTCTAAAGACAGGCTACGGCAGTAGAAAAGGAAAGCTGAAGGCAGACAGGCAGAAGGATCTTCCAAAGTCCTGCTCAGTGTGAGGTTCTGCCTCAGGCCCTGGCAGCTGCTCCCACCCGGCCCAGCTGACCTGGAGGACTCTCTTGGTGAGGCCGGTCTTTTGCGCGAGCTGCTTCAAGTCCTTGGCATCGGGATTGTGGTTAATGGCAAAGTAAGACTTCATTGTCCGAAGCTGGTGGTGCTTGAAGGAGGTGCGCATGCGCTTTGTCTTTTGGCTGCTGGGGTAGGGCTGGTCACGATCCAGGTGTTCAGCGTCGTTCTCGTTACAACTCAGCGCTGGGAAAGGGACACAAAAGCAGCAGGTAAATTTTCTGACTCTACCTGGTCTGTCAGTTCTGAGCTTCACACCCTCACTACCCACTGACAAATGCATCTAGTTTGGGAACCCAGTTGTGTGCACACAAACGCTGAAAAAGGGATAGTAAACCCAATTTCGATGTAGAGAAAATGAAGCTCTCTGAAAATGTGACCTGCCTAGGGAACAGTGGATTCAAACCCAGGTCTTGGAAAAACAAAACAAAACACCTGGAAGTCATCCTATTGCAAGAGTAATTGGAAGGGCAGCAGCGGAGACTTGTTGATGGCTTTGGGGGTTTCGGATGCTGCACTAAAAGGCTTTCTCTTTATCTTTTATGTGTATTTATTTTGTGTGTGGGTTGGGGGGAAGGGGTTCTGGGATTGAACTCAGGTTCTACAAACTTGGCAACAAGCCCCTTGGCCCACTGAGTCAGTTTGTTAGTCCCTAAAAGGTTTTCTTTGCAAGTCCATAGCGACTGGACACTTACAGCAACTTTTTAAATACAGGTGTTGAGACTGTGGCTCACAAAGGCAAGCCCAGAAACAGCCTCTGAGTCTTTGATAGTGTTCGTGGGCCTGCACTTTTTGTTTCCCAAGCACCCGCCAAGGATACCCCTTAGTAGTGAATGGCACTAGCACCCAGAAGCTGTTGATTAAGGGCTTCCATCAACTCTCCCTCCCGAAGGACTGGGTGGGCTCCAGGCTTCCAGCATTAGGCCTACGGTTGAAAAAATGCATTTTGTAGATTAATCTTCAGCACTGTCCTGTGACTGCTCCCAGTTTCACAGAAGCAAATGGGGTTCTGGGGAGTTAGGAGAAGCTTGGCCATATCGGGGAGAGCCAGGAGGTAGACTCTTACCAGAAGGAAAGGAAGATAGCAATACACAGTAGATGCCTATCTTGTTCTGACTTTATGTGTCACTGTTCCCATTTTAGAGGTGAAGAAACTCAGGTCAAGGAAAGGAAAGGAAGTCACACCCCCACACTAGTAAAGACTGAGCCCAGAGTCAACACTAGAGTCCCCCTGTTTCCTGCTGGAACACCTCCAGGGAAGGAGAGATAAAACCTGACTTCAGGAAGCCCACCCCATCCCAGGGCTTTACTGGGGTCTAGGGAGGACTCTTGGTTGGGGAGCATCAGGAACTGCTCAGCTGATGGACACATGAGCTCCCCAGTAAGTCTCATTTCAACTCCTCCTTTAAGGAACCGGGAAAATATCTTTCACCACAGTGAAAGGCAACATAGTGCATGCCTAGAATAGAGGTGTCAAAACTAGCGGATAAATGCAAATAGTGCCCAGTTAGATTTGAATTTCTGATAAACAGATAATTTTGATCATATGTCCCAAAGACTGCATGGGCCCAAAAGATATTAAAATTTTATCTAAGGTTTATATACTTGGGACATTTCTAAATTTTTGCCATAAATGCAGAATTAAGTGGCTATCCTGACAACACTACCTACAACGCACCTTGGAGACCTCCCTCTCCTCTTGCCCAAATGCCACTGGCTCCCTGAAAAACTCAGACTATTTGGGTCCTACTTCTAAGTTTGAAGCTGTAAGCCAGGGGCAACACTATACGAGGGTTTATATCCACGTGTACCAAAGCATGCAAATGCCCCTTCTCCTCCAACCAGTGTTCCCATCTAGAACACGGAGAGTGAAGAATTTAAAAAGGATCAGACCATGACTCCCACCAGCCAGCAGCACTAACCTCACTCAGGGAATGGAACCTTTTCTTTCTCCCAGTCCTCAGTTCTGCCGGGGTGGGGCAGGCCTCCCCCATGGGGAATCTCTGGGCTCATCCCTCTGCCCAGCCCCCACCTAGGGCCTCACTGCTGTTAATGAGCTCCGTGGGGACCCTGGCGCCCTGTAGGCCCAAGGGAGGTGCCCTGAGCACGGCCTACCGTGGGGGAAGGTGGTATCCAGAGAAGGGAGGGAGGGAGGGGGGCAGAGATGACTGAGGTAGAAAGCTAGAGAAGGAGGAAGGGGGAGGGGCGGGAAGATGAACAGAGCCAAGGGAAAGAAGGAGGAAAATAGAGGGAGAAAACGAGAAAGCTCTGGTGACACGGGGGTAGGTGACTGGACGCGATGAATAGGGAGTCCCGGAAATAAGGGGGATCTCCTCTGTGATGGGGAATTCTTGTGATAGAACTCATCCCGGGGCTCAAGGAGACAAGGACCCTAAGGAAAAGACTTTGGCTAGGAAGTCGAGACCAAGCCAAGGCCCTGCAAGCGTTGAAGGCTGGGGTTGAAACATTAGGAAGCAGAATAGCAGAGGAGGCGCCCACGCTTAGACCCTCCTCACTCGCATCCCTAAAGCCTGGGGCCGTGTGGGGATTCCCCGAGATCGTGTCTGGGGAGGAGCGAGGGTCTGAGAGGAGGGAGAGGACCAGGGCTTTCTTCCCCCCCCCCTTTTTTTCCTCTCAATTAGGCCGATTCAATGGAGCTAAAGAGCTCGTAAAATCATGAATAATTTACTCGTGATCTGTTATTAACCCATCGGGTTTCGAGCTCTTGTCGCTGGGACTGAACCTGTAATCAAATCTGACTTTGCCTCATTTTACTAAAGACGAGACTGTAGGTTCAATTGTCTAAATAATGGATTGGAATCAAATCAGTAATTACGCCGTCAGACGCGTGCGCGCGCGCACACACACACACACACACACACACACACACACACACACACACACACACACGGGGGTTTGGGGAGGCATGGCCGGCCAGCGGATATGCTCGCAACTCCGGCAACCCTGAAGCGCAGAAAACGCGCCGCAAAGTGCAAGTCCGGGGGCCCACGTTGGCCCCGGCCGACCTGCAGCCTGGGTTCGGGGAGATCTGTGTACCGCCTCTGGGACGGGGGCAGCAGTCCAGGACCAGAGGGGCCTTGGGAGGAGGGCGGCCGCGGCTTCCGCCCCGGAAGGACTTTTCGACCCTGCGACCCGAAGCCTGGGTCGCCCTCCCACGGACCCCAAATCCAGGGACCCTCGCTGTGCCCCTTCCCATCAAGTGCCCAGCTGCATCTCCCTAGGCAAGACCGTCTACCCGAGCGCGGCTTTGCAAAGTATCCATGTGTGTGTGTCTGGCCCCTGGCTGCGGGGCGCTTGCACAAGCAAACTGGTGTCCTCGCAATCAGAAGCACGCGTTCCCTTTCCACACACACTGCCCACAGCCTCACCCACCGGGTCCCTCGTTACAACCCCAGCTGCCCCACGGCACACATTGCAGCCATTTCTCTCCTGCCAGCTCCAGGAGAAGAAGGAGGCAAAAGACAGATCTGAAAACTGGCTGCACTCGGCAAGCAAAAAGAATCACCCTCTCTTCCCAACTTAGTCCCGGTAGCTCCGAATAAGTGAGTCGCACAGCCAGCGCCTGTGAGCGGAACGCCGCTCCTCCCTGGGCTGAGAGTCCTGGCGGGTCAAGGCCCAAGACTCCCTTACGCTAGAAGAGCAGACAAACTAGAAACACTTCGGCGGAAAGAAAAGAACAGAAAGGACAGACAGGAAAGAATGTGGGGGTCAAAGAGAAAAATGAGGTAACAGAGGGGCCTCTCCGGAACCCAGCTACCAGTTATATCTACTCTGGGAAGAATAAGGCTGAGCAACAAAAAGCAAAATTAAATCTCGGAGCCTCTCGCTCTTTTCTCACAATCACAACCGGGTGCTACCTGCTGTGTTAAAAAAAAAAAATCAGAACACTCCACACCATGTACCCTAAAGGCCGCTGGATTTGGGTAGAAACGGGCCTGGGTCGATTCTACTCTTTATTTTAGGGCTCTAAAGAACGGCTTCTTTAGCAGCGCTTCCGAGAAATTTCAAATCCCTGAACCAATCTCCACTTTATCACTTAGCCAACCGGGGGTTGCATTCCCCCCTCCCCAATCGGTCACAGGATCAGCAATTTCGTTGGAGCGGAAAAAGGACCTACTCCACTTGTCCCCCATTTCCCTACCTAAGCAGTTCGGGCTATTTAAAGTCATAAGGGCCCTGACTTCTTCCTTCCCCGGCCGCAGGCACAGTCTTGGATGGTTTTGGTTTTGTGCACCCCCCCCCCGCCCAATATTGTAATTTAGACTAGAGGGAAAAGGAGGAAAAAAAATCTCATCATCCGATTTGTTGTTACAGACTTAAGAGGGGGTATAACTGCAAATAAACTAGTTCGGAAGCCAGGCACGTTCCTAAACCTTCCCGGGCCCTGAGGACTTCGGGCAGCTGTTGTGGGACCTTTAGAACCTCCGCCACCTTCCCCCCCCCCCCGAGTCGGAATGGTTTGGGGGTGCAACAGGAAAGCGCCGCACTTCAAAGTAATGTGAATAGAGACCCCAGCAGCCCACTGTGAGGACCGCCTGCCCCTGCTTCTTCGGTTGCTTGCTACATGGGGAAGGGAAATCTCGGAGACCTGGCGGTGCCCCAGGATCCGGCTGGACAGAGGGACCCAGAGCCCTTGAAAGTAACAGCTCTAAGCCTGCCGCCCTGGGCTGTAAGCCAAACCCAACGGTGCCCATGGCCACCACCAGACTTTTCTCTTGGGACCCTCGCAGCCTAGCTCTGGTAGCCTCCCTGCCCTCAGCAATTCCGCTACTCTGAGCATGTTTGGTGTCGTTGCCGCCTTGCTTTCTTTCCCCGCACTTTCTGCACAGCAAAGGGCGCTAGACAAACCAAATACAACTCCTAAACGACAAGATCCTGCATCTGGATCACCAATGAACTAAAGCTTTCTCACCTAGCACTTAAATCAAAGGAGCACCAACTGAAAGCCAGAAGGCTAACGTCCCTTCTACCAGGCACCCTGATGCAGTAGGGCCTGCAAAGCCAGGGGCCAGAGTAGCGTCTGTAAGCCAAGCACACTGAAATCTTTCCCCCCAAGAAGCCAGGGTTTTCAGACGGTCTTGCACTCACCAGCGTTGTAGGCTGCCAGATCCGCCCCAGGTCCTGGACTCTTGCGCTTTCTCGGCCTCCCTTTCTGCACAGTGCCCACGCCGTTGTAGTAGGGAAGACCCAGAGGGTTAGCCCCGGCTGCGCCCAATCCTGCACTCTTAGCTGCTGCGGCTGCGGCTGCGGCTGCCGCCACGTCGGCATGATTGAAGTGTGCCGGGTATTCGCCCTGCAGCAGTGCCTCGAAGTGCAAGCGGCAATAGACCAGGCTGTCCTTCATGCCGAAGTGGTCGCCGGTGGTCAGCATCTTGTTACACGTGGTGCATGTGAAGCAATTGAGGTGATAAACCAAGTCCCGAGCACGCATCACCATCTCTGAAGCCGAGATGCCCAGGTGGCAGCGGGCACAGCGCTGCACAGAGAACCGCCTGTGGGGACCATGGAGGGAGGGGCTGTGGGGACACATAGTTGGACATCCCCCCCATATCCCTGTACTCCTCCTTCAGGTGCTGCTGCTATTGCTGGGGGTGGGGGCTCCTCAAGATGGACAGCCTGCACTTGACTGAGGATTAGTAGAGAGGGAACTAGATTTTAACCCAGGCCTGGCCTACCTGAAATAGTTTTCCTTAACCATTTTCATACCCACAAGAGATTCTACTTTATTCAGAACCTGAGCAAGTCTTAAGAAAGACTTTACTTAGAACAGGGAGACACTCCCTCACTTACCCCTTCCTCAACCTTTGCCCCTGCCCTCCAGACCAGCACCTGGGAATCTTACACACCGCTGTAATTTGGAAGAAACAGAGATGGGGAAAGAGAGAAACAGAGACAGAGACACACAGAGAGAACACATAAATAGGCCCTAACTCTAATGCTGGGAGGAG
Organism: Microtus ochrogaster; assembly: GCF_000317375.1. Taxonomy (NCBI): domain Eukaryota; kingdom Metazoa; phylum Chordata; class Mammalia; order Rodentia; family Cricetidae; genus Microtus; species Microtus ochrogaster. The sequence continues at coordinate 38,712,974 of NC_022011.1, read as the reverse complement.
AAAGAGGGACCTAGGCTCTTCAATCCTGGCCAACTTTTATTATCACCCCTACCCCCAAAGACCCAGAACTACTGCCTGTCCTCTCTCCCTCCAGCTTGGTTCCACATCAGCCAGGCTGCCAGAGTTTTGGGGTGTCTATTTCTGTCACTTCTGGTTGAGTCAAGAAACTTCAAAAGAGAAAGGAGTGTGAAGACCTCCCCCACCCAAGCTGAGTTTTTAAGCGCCCTAGACTCAGAGAGGAGGGTAACCAGCTTTTCTGTCCTTATATGTCATGATTCTTTCCATGAGTACACCAAATTGCTAATGTAGAAAGTTGTTGTCAAATTTGGTGGGTGCTGGCTTGGAGGAAGAAGGTCTTGGGGAGGGCAACCTCTACTGGAAGCAAAAGGAAAGGAGCCGGACGATTCGGTCCCTAAGGCCAGGGGGTCTGGGCAGGATCTACCTGTAGTAATCTTCTTTACAGTAGATGCTGCCGTCCTTGCTGAAGCAGGTCAGCTCTGACTCCAGGTTCAGCTTGCATTCACAGCACTTGAGGCAGCGCATGTGCCACTGCTTGTCCACTGCCAGCAGGTAGTATCTGTCAGAGATCTTGCCCCCACAGCCAGCACACAGCGCAGCTCGGTCACTGCTGATGGACGGCATGGTCTACAAAGGGAGAAGAGAGCACTGTAAGCGGCAGTGTGCTCCCACGGAGAAAACCCGCCCCGAGCTCCTTCCTTGGCCCAGACTAGCCTTGAAATTCACCTAGGCGGCAGTCTGGAAGGGCAGCCCATTTTCTCCATCTAACAGGCCTAATCTGAGCAGCTATGGGCCCAGGCTATGCACTCAGCTCCAGGAAAGCACCCAGACAAACCGCAGCTCCAATTTCAAGTTCTAAGTTGATCTCGGGCCTTAGGTCTCCCTATTCTTGCCCTCCAGCCCTTAGCCCCTCTATGCCCCTGCTGCCTTTAAATATTGGAATAGAGGGAGCTCTTCTCCCAATTTCTCCAAGGGAATTCCTCAAACTGTTTATTCACAGCCCTCGTTCCCAGGAAAGAGCTAAGGGATGAAGTAAGGTGAGTATTAAAAGTCTTGCTGCACACACACATATACTCTTCAGAGAGGCCGCAGGCAAGGTTCCTGACCACAAGCCTCAGTAGGCTCCGGATCCTTCAGCCAGGGCAGGTTCAGCAACTTCGGGCTCCTCTGCCACACTAGCTGGGTCCCGCTTGGGTCTTGGGAGGTTAAGAGGGACATAGGGCCACCTTCCAAGAGTGTGCAAGGCAGGACCAATCCGAATCGTTTTTTACCAAACTGAGGAGCAGGGGCGTTTATCCAGAAAGGGTTCAGGGGAAACCGAGAGGTCAGTGAGCTGTGGCTCTCCTCTAAAAGGGAGAAGCACGGGCCAGGCTTCCCACCTCCTCTGTTTCTAAAGGTCACTCTGCAGCCGCTACTCAGCGTCTGCTAGTCGGGCCCCGGGGGAGGCTATTTGGGGCCGGGACGGCGGAGCCAGGTACAGAGAAGCCAGGCCAGAGCCTGAACTTCGAACTATCGCCTGGTCAAATTAGGCAAGCTAGAAGTACGAGGACGCGAGCAACGAAAATTGCTAGCCCAGAAGTCCCAGGGCCCTGAAACTGAGCTAGGGAGAGAGCCCGACTGTCAGGAGACTGAAAGCGACGCAAACCAACCAGAGCCACAGGGCTCCCAGCAGTTCTCCCTTTTCCTGAGGCGCCAGCTGTAGCGCCAGCAGCCGAGTGGTGAAGGATTAGGACTGTGGACCGGAGCGCCGGGCGAGGGGAGAAGAGTGTGGCCTTCACTTCCAGAGAATGTTCTCCTCTACCCTCTGGGTCCAGATTTGAGTTTCAACCTTGACTCCCTCCTCAGCGCCAGTAGCCAGGTTTCCTTTGAGCCTGGCTCCCGGGGCCTCGCACCCTGTCCAAGGATCCCCGGCATTGGTCCCGTGCGTCTCTAAGGACTCTCCCCAAAGTTCGGGGAGAAGAGGCACTGGCCGACCCCGCTAGGTCCCAGTTCTCAGTCCCAACTCCACAGCCGCGCGCGCCTACCGTCTCCGTGTCGCCGCGGTCGATGGCGGAGCTGATGGCCGGAGCCTCGCTCTTGGCTCTGCGGTCCATCTCGTCGATAACCCCGTGCACCTCGGGGCCCGACAGACTGTGGAACAGCATCGCGGCGGGACCGGGGACGCGGCTGCCCCGAGGAAGGGCTTGCCCCCCGCCTCAGCTGCCTGGCGCTCCCGGCGTTAACCGGCCTGGTGCATCTCCACCGCGGCCCCGGCCCCGCCCGAGCTCGGCTGTGCCCCCAGGCCAGGCTCCGGGCCCCGGGCCCCCGCGGGCCAGCACGCCTCTCGCAGAGGCGTGGGGGCAGCTACATCGTGGGGTGCCTGAGCTTCGGCGCCGAAGCCAGGGTCACGAGGTCAGAGGGTTAGGTGGGGGCGGGAGACCAGGGCAGAGGTCGGCGCCCGCAGCGGGCGCTTTTACGCCGCGGGCATCGCTCACTAGGCTCCGGCGCCCAGGGCGCAAATCAGGGGCGCAAACTCTGCCTCGGGAAGCTGCGGCTGCAGTTGGGGTTCACCCAGGAGCAGTCAGGTGCTCTGGACGGCCAAGATGCCTGGACGTCTCCTTCCCCTCGGGGTGTGTTCCCAACCAAAGGCGAATTGGAGTAGGGGTCTCTGCGAAGCCTGCGAGCTGAGCCGAGCCACCCAGAGAATTGAAGAAGAGGAGGAGGAGAAGGAGGAGGAGGAGGCGGCAGAGGAGGAGGTGGAGGAGGAGAAAAAAAGAGGAGGAGCAGAGTGGGAGGAGGAGCCGCGGGCCCTCTCCAAGCGCGCGCCGGGCTCAGCCTCGGTTCTGTAGTCCGCGCCAGCGCAAGCCTCCGCGCCTTTTCTACAGCCGCGCCTGACATCACGTCCTGCCGCCGTGCCATTGGTCGCGCGGAGCCCCAGGCCTTGGCAGCGCGTGCTCCGGGAAGGCGGGAGACCCAGAGGGAGGGGTGAGGCTAGAGGCGAAGAGGAACGGAGAGGAGGTGGTGGGAGCTGGTGGGCGAGGCTGGAGGAGGAGGCGGGAGGGGAAGGAGGAAGGGAGGGAGAAGGGAGAGCGCAGGGTTTGGAGTTTCTAAGCTGCTAACAGTTTCCTGTGTTTCTTCTGGAAGGAAAATTAAACCTTTCCTGTCGTCTCTATCCTAAGAAAGCGCAGCCAAAAAATACTTGAGGCGGTCTCCATTCTCCCCTTTTGCCTCTGGAACCGGGGGTGGAGGACCAGGGAAGTGTACAAGCCTAGAATACAGTTTCAAGAGCCTTAGACTGCTTCCCGCCCAGCTCCGCTTTGGGCGCTGCTCTCCAGACTATGTGGGGGCAGCGGCGCAGGCCTCCTGAGAACCAGGCTTAGGAAACACTCGTGCACTGACTCCCATAAGCAGAGGGCCAGCCAGCACATCCTTGCTCCAAGTGAGCTAGGGACTGTTCCGTCAGGTCAGGCTTGTAGCTTCTGGATTTCCCTTTGTCTCTCCAGTCTAGAAGAGTAGGGGTAAAGTAGGTCTTTAGAAAGTCAGAAAGCGAAGCAAGGAGTTCATAGTTATCTCATGTGTGTGCAATGTGATCTCAAGAAAGTGACTGTTTGACTTTCTCAATGGGAAACAAGAACGTCCCCTCCTTCGGGGTGTTTGGGTGTCATGAAAGAAAGAAAAGTTCCGTGGAAAGTGCCTGGAACATAGTAGGCACTCAGCAAATTCCTTAATTGTTCCCTTTTTCCTCTCCAACTCAAAACTTTCTCACTCTGGGATACACTTGGCAAAGAACACAGGTCCATTCCCTTTCTATGGTGCATTCCATTCCACTAGTACAGTCCACCACCGCGCGCGCGCGCGCGCGCGCACACACACACACACACACACACACACACACACACACACCCCTACCTTATGGTATCTGGGCCCACCCAGACTCCTGGTTGCCCAAGGACCAACAATAACGAGGCCTGCCCAGCAAATCCCAGCTGCCAGCCTGAATTGAATCTCTTGGCTGAATGTAAAGCAATGGCCAGGTGTCTGGTGAACAGGGATTCAGGAAGTAAAAAGTGATTTTGAGTTGGGGGGAAAAAAAGGAGACGGCAAGTCAGTTACAGAGACTCTTATGGATCCATTTGGCAAGCTGCTTTCATACTCTGTGATGGGGGGAGGGGGTCATAGAAGTGTAATCTGAAATGTCTGCATGCCTGGCACAACCAAAGGGAAGCCAGGACCTCTGCAGTTTATCTCACAGGGCACACAGTTGGGGCAGCATGAAACCACACTTTCCACAAACTGTGCAAAGCTTTTGCACATGAATATGAGTTACACGTGTGGTGCCCAAGTTTGTGTCCATGTTCATCTCTTTTGGCAATAAAGCCAGCACGAATTTTATTTTTGTGGCAAAACCACAGGCAGCACTAGTGCACAGGGGATGACTACAGGTTCACGTCACACCCAAGACGTCATCCGAACACCCAGCACTAACAACCTTCTCTGAGTTCCTACCAGGCATATTTGCAAAAATTCGTCAAGTTCTCCTTTAGTGTGTACACACTGAACGCATAATGATGTCCTAACTTGAGGCAAAGACCATCAGCATAAAGACAGGAATGTCCATTTCACACATTCAGATTCAGTGCCTGCATAAATTCTGACCTACAGTCACCTCTAGGAATATACAAGCGTGTTATACTGGGGTACCTGGTACACTACTTTTTAAAAGCAGGAAATGAAATTTGAATCTGGGATTCACAAGGATTCATTAGGATGTCGCTCAAAGGCGTAGAAAACTTTTAAAAACAAGCTTAGAGTGTATGTCCTTGGCGCTGGCTGGGTTCAAGGGGCTGCTTCACACCTTGGAAACTTGGAAGGGTGTGTGCTCTGTGACTATCTTTATAGAGCTACCCAGGAAACAGGGATCTATACCCATAAACAGAGTCACACGATTCGTTACCCATCTCTCTGACCAGCAATTCCCAACAGTCCTTGGCCTGAACTCTCCGGCCGGCCGTTGGGATCGCCACCCTGGGCGCTTCTCTATTTATGCCTAAAGGGACGCGAAAACTTCAGTTAGAGGCTCAAGCACATCTCCCGCAGCGGGTCGGCATCTGGGCACCCCGGCCCTGAGTTCAGAGGCCGCTAACTTTGCTAATCACTGGGGGACATCGCGCAACTGCTTTGCCCTGTTCTCGGAGACTGAGCAAGGCGAGGAACAGGCTGTAAACACAGATCCTGACACGTGAGTGACATTTACACAGTGCTAGGAGACGCAGCCTAGGGAGAGGCAGGAGGTGGGGTGGAGAAATCAGGCAAAGACAGGTAACTGGGCTATTCACAGAGGCACTGAAGAGCGGCCCCTCGACCCCCCTCCCTCGGTCAGGGGTAAAGCATCCTCAGCTTCAGGTACTCTAGGTACTCCCGTTTTGTGGAAGGTGACAGGTGAACCGGATTCAGGTCTGGCCACTGTCGCCCGCTGCCTACCTCCCCACCATCTGCTTCCCCGCAGACTAGCAGACCCGGCGCATAATGAGGTAGCAGCCTCCAGCCGGCCACCGTGACTAACTCAGAACAAAAGCTCTCCTTCCACGCCTTCTCCAACAAAAGGGCCACCAGCCCCGGCGCTCCCCAAAGGCTGCCGGGCTGCCGGCTGCCGGCTGCAGAGAAGCCGCGCGCAAACTTCCCGGGGTTCCCGGGGCTGACGGCGCCGCCAAGCCCGGGCCGCGGAGGGAGGAAGCGCCCAGCGCTGAGAGAAAGTGAGGCCAGGCCGGAGGAGGAGAGAAGGGGAGAAGGGGAGGAGGGCGCTGGTCGCAGCGGAACCAGGGTGATTGATCTGCTAGCTGTTCCCGGAGCTCCGTCCCGTTATTAGAGACGGCCAAAGCAGGGCCACGCAAATACCCTCCGAATCGCCAACTAATTGACGCTGCAGGCAACTATTTCATTGTGCGCGCTGGTTTTATGTCTTCATAGCCGGTGATTGACAAGGTGTAATTAGTCATCTCACTCGGTGATAAACATGGGCACCCTCCTCCCGCGGCATCAGGCCGAGTGTACCAGCAGAGGAAGCGATAGTTGACGCTGATATACCATTAAATCAAAATGAAGACGTTCAGAAGTGTGTGTTTGCTGTGACGCTCTCGTGGTTTATTTCTCAAATACGGCACCAACAGATTTACTTGATTTGCAAGTTAACTACAACATTAACTGGTTTTATTTATTTTGCCTCTTCCTTCCTCTTCCTAGGCAGGGATGTTACTCTTGGAGTATGTGAAGACAGTTTGCTTTTTGACAAGCGAGCAAGCGGGCGCCCAGATTTCTGCAGCCTTTGGAGTCTCCCCGGAGGGAAAGGCAGATAGAGCAAACCTCGGACTAGGGAGCCATCCCGGAAGGGCTCCGAGCAGGGGAACCGCCCCTCTTGGCCCCAGACTCTCCAGCCTGGGGCTCAGGGCTTGGGTAGTACAGAAGGATTGCTCAAACTCTGAGGATGGAGCTGGGATTTAGGGCTTCAGAAACCTCTCGAATGACAACTGTGGGGGAGAAAGAGGCTTTGCCAACATTTCTTCCCGGCCTCACAGCGGAAAGGACTGTTCTCTTAAAGCTGTTTGCGGCAGTCATAGGGCCAGTGGCCCATCGCTGTTGAGCCTATTCCCTGTGTAAAGCCTAACTTCTCCAGGCTGGCTTGTACCATTCAGCAAATTATACTCCTTACTAAAATGGGTCTTGCTCAGGAAAAATAGTTCTCTTTCTCTGTCTGTCTGTCTGTTACTGATACTGATGCTGGTTACTCATTTCAGAAACCTGGACGCTTACATTTTAAGAGGGAGGAGACCTGATCTGTTTTGAGAGCATCGACTAAACAAATCCACCAACATCTGAAAATCAGTCTCCAGGCTAAGCCCTGCAAACCCCTAGGAGACCCCATTGGGGAAAGCTTCCTGCACTTTCCCTTCTTTCTAACCTCTGCTTCTTGCTTATAGAGTAGAGAAGTGAAATGATGGTTTCCCCCACCAGGCAAAGGAATGTGGAGAGCAGGCAGCACCAGGAAATGGCGGGGTGAGGGTCATAGGGATGGTAGAAAAGCCCTGTACCTCAATGTCCTCTATTCCCAGTCTTGGGGGGGCGCTTGTTCTGGGAAGGGGGAGTCTGCTTTATGCTGATGGGCAAGGTTGTTTGCAGCCCCAAATCTGCTCAGGCATGGCTCTTTTCTCTATGAAATCGGCTCATCGCTTTGGTCATACCACACTAGAGATCTGCTGATCACCAGTATTGACAATATAAGTCAATGAGACCTTCATTATTTCCAAGAGGAGCCCCATGTCTGTGACATTAGAACAGAGAAGTAGCTTAGCCCATGATAAGCAGATAGGAGCCCAGTTCTTCCTCCTCTTCTCCCTGTAACAACCTGAACAATTCTGAAATTGCCTCCCTGGGCATCAGCTAAGAAGTTTGGGGCACTAACCAGGGCGCGCTCTCTCTCTCTCTCTCTCTCTCTCTCTCTCTCTCTCTCTCTTTCTCCTCTCTCTCTCTGTTGAGTCTTATTAAATGCACTGAACTTAAAATGAAACACGAAGTGTGAATTTCAGGTTTGAACCTGATGTATTAGAAACATGAAGGTTGGCAGCTCTGTCCCCCCTCCCGCCTTTCAGTAGCAGGTATTAATATTGTATTAAATGTTATGAGAAAGTAAGGACTGCAAAGAGGAATGTGCTCAGGTGCAATTTTGTCAAGGTTTTTATCTATGATTATGGTTCCAGATGTAGAAACTCCCGGAGGAGGAAAATGAGGGGCTGCTGGCATGTGACATGTGTTTTAAGGTGTTTGGCAGTGTTTCTCAAAGTGGTGACAAAATGTTCAATTTTATTGCAGGGAATTGGTAAGAGAAATAGGAATTCTAGGTCAGACATTGTTCACCTTCAGCAAAAACAATTTACCATTATTGATTAGGGTGTGGAAAGTTTTATCTGGGCCTTCTTGAAATCACACTGCCAACAATATAAATCTGTCAAATCAAACTATTCTTAAAGAATAATTGCAACAAAATACACAATAGCTAATTGCATTCCCACCCTCTCCAGCTAATTTCCACAAAAAGGTATACCCTACCCTGAAATAAAAAGGAAAGTGAATATTGCAACAAGAGGTTTTCCTTGTATTTCATGAGCTACAACTATAGCTTGCATCTAGCTATAGTGTTCAGTTCTTTTAAATCTAGTCCAGAATAACAACCAGTTCTAGAACGGACATTTTACTACCCCCTGCTCTGCAAATCTACACACACACACACACACACACACACACACACACACACAGAGAGAGAGAGAGAGAGAGAGAGAGAGAGAGAGAGAGAGAGCGCTTTAAATTTTCTCACACAAGCAACCAAAGTTGCTTAAATGAGGAATCAGGAGTACTCTGCTGGAGAAAGCAGGCAGTGTGGTGGCCATGGGGGAGGAAGTAGATAAAGCACCAGGTGGCTGGCAACCCTTCCACTTCCACATACTTGATACTGGAAATATTTCCCACCAGCCTTTCTTATTCAGAAGCATCTCTTCCTCCCTCTCAGAATGCAAGGCACCCTAAACTCCATTTTGAACACAAGTTTCTCTATAAATCTTTTATAAGCTTCACACACAGCAGCATTAATAGATTCTAGTGTCCGCCATGGCTCACTAGCCTGAAGGTGGGGTTGCTAAATATTTCCATAGAACAGAAAGAGGTTTTGCTTCAAGATTCTGGGCCTGGTTTCTCTCTGGATTCCCCCCAACAAAGTCCAAGAGACTGTACCCACAAACTGGCACCTCTGCTACTGTCACCCCACTCCTAGCACAGCAATTCAACCCACCCTTTCTGTCTTCCTAGCTGGGGAACACTGCTTTGGGTTCTTCAGCTTCGACATGGTTTTACCGTCACAGATCACACTAGGCTTCAACCCAAATTACACCTTCCTTATGAATCCAGACACTTTCTCTTTTTAGTGTGGATCCAGGCATTTTTCCAACTGGAAAAGTGAGTTTGGGAGAGAAAATGGCTAACATGACTATCATCTTATCCAGAGCTCTTAGCAAGACCCTTTCCCATCCCCAGCTCAACTTCCCCAAGTCTGATTAGCTGTCCAGAGAAGTTGCCATTGTCTCTTTAGGTGAGAAATGAGTCATTTCCCACAGATGCTTCAGCTGAAGCCCAGCCCCTAGGCACCTCCCCCAGCATTTTTATTCTTCCATTAATTAAAACAACTAATGTCCCAATTTTTATCTTTGCATGAATGGAAATCATTAGAGCCCTTGCAGGTATATGGGAAATTCTGTTTGCTTAAGTATTCACACTTTGATTTCCTATAGACTCATTTTTTTTTCAAGCATAAAGAGATTCAAACAAAACAAAAACAAAAACTCTGACACCTTGCTATGAAATATCAAAACTAGTTTGCAATGAGATCACAAGGATCTCTGGTTGGAAGAAATGTTCAGAGAGCCCTATACTAGCACCAAAGCTGACAGTTAAGACAGACATTCATAGGTCGGCAGACTGGGTTTTTTAATTCGTGCTTGTTTGGAGTTAGATGAGCTCATCCAAATTGACTTTCAAACCACTGTGTCACCCTCAAAAGTGAATAAGAAAAAAAGACAGAGGACAATTGGGTCTGCTTGAAACTTCCCCATCAGTTGACCAGTTCAGCATACAGCTCCATTTCTGGGAGCAGCCATAATTAGAGCGATCTATTTTGCATTTACTTCTCTTTGCAAGCAGTACATTATCCACTCTTCCCATGCTTATTAAACAGTGCCACCTGCACCAGACCCAGCGAAGCTCTCCCATCAGTCAGGCCTGGCTAAGGGTCCCAGATCATATATTACCATTAACTAAAGCCCGCTTGAACCGTTGATGGTGAGTAAAGGCAGCAGTTTCTAGGACCTGTTTATAAAAATCTTTCCAGCAAAAAAATGAATTCCTCAAATTGTCATCTTTTATAAACCTGTTTCATTTTCTCTATATAGCAATTCAAGCAGCAATTAGCAAGTTGTTTAATTAATGAACTATCCTCTGCATGTCACCAAGGTGCCTCCAGCACAAATGTTCATAGGTACTAGCCAACGAAGTCAATATTTTGTCACTCAAAGCCTCTGAAGCTGACCACCTTGATAGCCCTAATGGCATAAAATAGGATTCGAGGCGTCCAAGACAAGGCTAAGAGGCAAAGAACAATTTTCAGGAAAACAAGCATGGATCCAGAGGCAGAAGACAGCAAGACAGAAGCAGAGAAGAGAGAGAAGGGACGAATCTGCATAGACATCAGTGGCTAAGAAAGGCACAGGAAGTTTCTAGCAAATATAGGACCGTTTCTGACATTCAAATCCAAAACTGATGATTTACATGGCTTTAAGAGCCTCAAACCTCATTGTGGCTCCTTCTTTTAAAAAGCTTCCTGCTTTGTTCCAAATACTGCTTATCGTTGGTATTGTCAACAGCTCTGCGGCTGGGAGAGATTAATTAAGTGATAGGTCAGACACAATGAGGTGAAAGGGCATGTCCACCCAATCAGGGCTGATTCGTCCATTTCAGGGTGGAGCAACTTATTTTTTGGAGACACACACACACACACACACACACACACACACACACACACACACACACACAGAACTGAGAGAGAGAGAGAGAGAGAGAGAGAGAGAGAGAGAGAGAGAGAGAGAGAGCCCAATTTTAGTTCCATCTCAAGGGGGATTTGTCCACAGGGATGTCTGAGCTCGTCTGGTGAGGGGTATATAGCTGGAAAAGAATATTTTGCAGACAGAAAAAAATAATCTAAAACTCTCCACTCTGTCTTTTTGAGGTATGAAACGAATCCCAACCATCAATCCTGTTTGCTGCTGAAGTTTTCCAGGCTGGGTGAGAGCATATTTTTGTAAATATGATTATCTTACAAAATAGCTAATTGGATGGTTATAAATAAGATTGCTATATAACAATAAAAATTTAAAAGTTAATTTTCACTCCCTTCTCCTCTCCCTAAATGTTTGATGCAAGGCAACTCCTTCTCTCAAGCCCACTTTTAATTTCTAGAGAGCAAAATGAGAGAAAAACAGGGAAAAGAAAGAGACTAGGAGAGGCAGGAGAGGGAATAAAGGAGGGAAAAGGGGAGGGTATGGGTGTTATGGATGATATTTTTCCAAACCAACTAGAGATTATCTTTAAACCTTCATCCTCCACCCCTCCACACCTTTCTAAGTAAATCTATAGATTAATGAGAAATTAGTTAATGGGGGAAATTCATGTGGTTAGTTAGCTTGGTTACTAAGCAGAAGGGGTGGAGGACTTTAGATCCCACCCCCCAAAATGGTTCCTTCCCCATTTCTTCCTTGGTGCATCAGTGTGGGTCAAAGCTGGTTGCAAAATTGTGTGTGTGTGTGTGTGTGTGTGTGCAACAGAGAGATGGATTGACAGACAGACTGATGTAAACTCTGAGCCTGTGAACAAGGCTGGGTCACATTAAAGTAAATTGCTCTGGGCAGACTCCAAATAAGAGATTTGGAATATTTTTATTTCATTCTTGAACATGTCTGCTAATAAAATGTCCATTTTCTAAGTTTTTTCTCTTCTTTTCTTTTTTTTTTCCAGATGAGTGTTAAGCAACCATAGGGATGTTATTCAATTGACTAGCCATTTCCCTTTGCCAGAGAAACTGAATGCTAGTTTCTTAGTTATCCAATTATTTAAATCATCTGGGATCTATCTATAGTTCTAAAACTGAGCAGAAATACTTAACAGCCTGATCAATAGCCATTGACCGTCAACATACCTCGCACCCTAACATGCACAGCTTGATCATGTATATTTGATCATTGAAAAATTCAAAGCATCTTTAGCAGTAAGTATATCAAGCTTACCATAAAACAGTTTGTCTCTTTCGGTGGTCTTAAAAAAGAGTGTGAGCTGCTCTCTCTCTGTATCCATCTATCCATCCATTTACACACACACACACACACACACACACACACACACACACACACACAGAGAGAGAGAGAGAGAGAGAGAGAGAGAGAGAGAGAGAGAGAGAGAGAGAGCTCTTTCTGGAGAATTTATTGCTCATATATTTGATGAAGAACATGGTGATTAACTGCAAGGCTGTACATCTGGGCAGCACTTCATATCCATTGCAATAATAAAACACCTTTTTTTTTTTTACACATTTTAGCAGAAGAAAGGCTTAGTCCTGCCCACAGATTCAGAGGACCCCAGAGTCTCTGTGTGCGAAACCTCCTTGTTATAAATCCTGCCTTCCTCTTAAGTGATGGCACACACAATTGCACCAAGGGGCACTAAGTTTACTGTGCAAAAGCATTGCAAGAAAAGCTGGTTCCTTCTCCAACCATGCAACGATTTGAAATATATACAGCTGGTTTTTACACCCCCAATCTGCTTGGCAGCAAACTAGGGCAAGAGTCCAAGTCAAGGGCCACAGGATCCTCAGGGCCGGTTTCCTGAGCATGTGCCACTGGGATCTAGTTACCCCACAAAGAACCGTTTGAGTAGAATTTTCTCATATTCAGGGTTCAGAAAACTGTTTCCAAGTTTCTCCATAAGAGAACCCACAGATCCATTCAAATTACTTTGGGGATGTGACCCAAAGAATACATCTGGCAAAACTGTTTCGAGTTCTCAGTACAAATTCTTAGAACCTCAACACCAGAGACCACCACAACCCCCAACCTGGAAAAAAAATTACCTGCAAAACCTCCCATCTCCGGAGTCCCCTGCTCTGTATTGCAAACTGTGATCAGCACAAATTATTCGGGGACCCTTCTTTCTAAAAGCAGCAGCATCTGGGCCGAGGCTCCCGTCTTTACAGGAGGGAGGGGGGACTTCATATGATAATACGTGTAATATGATATGGAATGACAGAATGCATGACAGTTGCCCATAATACAGAGAAGTCAGTCAAAGGACAGAGGGGACATTTGGATAATTACCATCCATTGGCTAGTCAATCACTCGAACACAGAGAAACTGCACAAAACCCACAATGGAGTTGGGAAACAAAAGAGACCCGAGCCAGACTCAGGATTAACCGGTCTAAAGCGATCTAAATGCTTTTGTGTCTGAAGAACTGAGGCTCCCGGGTTGTCCCCCCACCTCATCCCAGGGAACTAATTGCTGGGATCAGAGATAAGGCTCTCTCCTTCCTTTCCGAGTTCTCTTTGTAGACTGCTCACCACGCAATGAAAAACAAATGATTTCTGTGTGTTCATTAAACTACTTTAAAGTTAAGGGGTGCAGGAGGGAAGCTAGGTGTAGCCCACTGTCCTAAGGTTGAAAGGCTTCCCCCTTGGAAGGTGCTAGAACAGGCTCCCTTGGTGTTAATTCTTTGTTTGAGGGTAAAGTCTTTCCTTCTTGCCCCTTGGAAGCGAATGCTCCTGCACCTGACTGAGGCTGGGCAGCTGTCTTCGTTCTGGCAGAGATGGAGGGCTGGTACCCGGCTTTGAGTGAAAAGTCTCTCTGCGTTGCCCCCACACCAGAAAAACACCAGGTCCCCTGTCCAGAGTTAAAGACCCAAACTGCATATCTAATTAAGTGGGGGCAAAGGGGTATTAGAAAAGAGCGTGTAGTCTTCAACATGGGAGGGTGCTGCCGACGGAGTGGTCAGAGAGAAATACTTTTTAAATTGAGGAGTGAGAAAGAAGGAACAAGCCTTTTTAAACCGGGAAGGAGAGAAAATAGGCTTTTTGGGGAAAGGAATAGAGACCCACTTCTTGCTTAGGGAAAGGAGAAGAAAAGGGGGTGATTCCTCTAGAGACATCAGGAAATGGTGACTTCAGAGACCAAGAGATGGGGGAGAGAGAGGAAGAGAATTCCTTAAAAGACGTGGACTCTAGGGCTCCGTACTGAAAGCCAGACACTTCACTCCCAGGACTGGTAACTATCACCCAGTTCTTTCCAGGGTCTCAATCCACAATTCATCTCGTGTCCCTGGAAGGCCCTCGCAGGTTTCCGGCTGGTGGCAGCCGAAGATTCTATGCCGACCTGAGGGTGCCCACGGTGACCCAGCCCAGCGCCTTGCAAGGAGCCCTCCCTGACCCTGCGCCTCTTACCTTGGTGAGCCCTCGGCAGCGGGTGAGGCAGACTCTGCGGGCAGCCCCGGGCCAGGGCCGGGGCGCGGGGGGCGGAGGTGCAGGACTGGGGGGCAGTAGCAGGGTGAGCACTGGCGGGACTGGCACGGTGCCCAGAGGAGGGGACCGGGAGGAGGGCAGCCCCGGGGCCTGGCGATGCCCGCAGGAGACCGGAGAGGGGCGCCGAGGAGCGAGCCGGGGGACCAGGGGCTCCCTCCTGGGGCCGGCGGGGCGCTCCAGCCTGAGGGGCCAGCCCGGGAGTCCGGGCGGCACAGCAATCGGAGAGGCTGTTGGCTCGCCTGGACTGACAAATCAATCAGGGCCCGCGGAGCCCCGTGAGCTGCCACTCTGGCTGCGGCGCGCCGTCCCCGCGAGCCCCGCGCTGCCAGCTGACGGCCGCCTTGAGTGGGCTCGGATGGACCGCGGTCATTAGGCTGCGGGTTCTGGCGGGGCCTGCGGGGCTGGCAGGAGCGCCCTGAGGAGG
>NC_022011.1:38662727-38698292 GCF_000317375.1 Microtus ochrogaster | reverse complement strand
CCCCGCCCAGTCACCGGCTTTGCTAGCCCCGCTCCCCGTTTGGCTCGACCCGCCTCCCTCCGTCTCCATCCATCCCCGGCGGCGTCTGTAGATCTCTTGTCTAGTCTCCTGTCCTCCCTGGAACCCTCCCCGTGTCCCCAGATCTTCTTCTCTGCCCCTCTCTTTCCCAAGGTAGGACTGCCTCTCTTACCCCTTGCCTCTTGCTCATTCTCCCATTTTCTCCCTCCTTCACATTTCTACGCCCCCCCACCTCCAACTCGTTACCACTTTCTCCCTCTGCTCTGAAAGATTGGCTGTTCTTTCCTGTCCCTGTTTGGAACAGAGGTCCCCAGAATCCAACTCATTTTCCTGTCCTGGGACCCCAAACAAGTCACCCCAACCCCTCCGTTCAGTTTCATTATCTTTAATACAAGCTAATAAACGAGGGGGGGGTTGTGAAGCAGAGTATGGAAGCAGGATATTCCAGTGTCTCTGGATCCCCCCCCCCAACCTCATACATTAGCAAATTCAGCAGCCACCAGCCACCGTGGCAGCTGCTTGGCGACCAGGGCACCCTGAGACCAATTTAGCAGAGAGCG
The DNA here is from genome assembly GCF_000317375.1 of Microtus ochrogaster. Lineage (NCBI taxonomy): Eukaryota > Metazoa > Chordata > Mammalia > Rodentia > Cricetidae > Microtus > Microtus ochrogaster. Next base: position 38,697,714 of record NC_022011.1, on the reverse strand, counting down.
TCAAGGGTTTTCTTCTGGGGTCTCCAAAACCCCTCCTGAATAGTAACTATGGTTTCTTAACCCCTGCTCCAGAATTTGGTTGGGCACACCCCAGAGTTGCCTCTGATATCCCAGGCTGTGTTTCCTGCTGGTTCTTTCTTACCAGGCCCTCTGATTGGCTTTTAAGTACCAAGAGGTGCTTCCTAAATGTGTGCATCTTCAGAGTACTGATGTGAGTTCGAGATGAATTACTTGGGCAGGACACACCTTCCCAAGCTTGTTCCTCATCCAGGAAATAGAAACAATTACCACTTTTCTTTTTGGTGTTATGAGTTAGATTATTCGTGGTTTGTTTAATGTGCTAGTCTCTGGAAGGTTTCCATCCTGCCCTAGCTTTTATTCAGGTTCTGTGGAAGGGATGGCAGCTGACAAGGCAGGTGTGGTTTGTCACTGGCTCCTAACTGGTGAAGCAAACTGGAGTACAAAACACATATTGTGACAGCAGAACGAGTGTGATGGGACCAAGTGTCCTGGGTAGCTGATCTGGAAGGAGGGACTTTCTCAAGGTGTGGTCCTCAAAGCTGAGACTGGAAGGAGAGACCAGGGGACACAGTAGCTAGAAGGGGATGCTAAAGCAATGGGTGAAGGATGTGTTCTAGGCATAGGCAGAAATGCCATGGCCAGAAACCCATGTGTGGGAGGAGAATGAGGCAGAAGAGGTGGTCCAGGCTGAGGGGGTGGGTCCTGAGGATCTTATGTAGGAATCTGAACCTTGGTAGTGGAACCCACAATAATATTAATCTCCAACCACTTCAGTCTGGTTTCCTATTTCTGAACTGGAAGAAGCCAGGTCCAGCAAGACATGCCATTGCCATTTGCTTTTGGTCTTTTAAAGAGGTTACCATCTCTTGTCCTCCACCACCCTGTCCTAAGCACTGTCCACCTCAACGTGTCATCTCTTTCTTCACCTAGGTGACCTGCCCAGGAGCACATAGCTACGGTTAGTTCTCTTTGTCACCCCCTCAGGTACACAGAAGTTGTCTGCAAACAGCTCTCTAACCAATAACTAGTGGCCACTGGGATCATCTACTGTGTGACAGGCTATGTGTTGGGCATTATCCCTGCCCTCACAAGACAATGATAGACACTTTGGAACACAGGAAATCGATGACCAGTATAAGGGAGTCTCACGGGGTACTTGAGACTGGAAGTTCTCTGAAGGTAGGCCAGCCTTGAATTGATTAACATACTAGTCCCACAGGGTGTGCTACTACTATTCCTGGCAAAAGACAGACACTCAGTAACTCTCACATGCTGAGAGGATGGGAACAAAATAAAGCTTCCACGCAGAGGGTTGAAAAGGAAGCAGGACTCAAATGAGCCACGGAGGAGACCTGCCTACGAAGAAGTAGCCGGCAGCAGGCAAAAGGTCTTTAGAGAGCATGGAAGCTCTTCTTTACTGCCAGGTAAGTAGGTTTCAGGCACTTCGTGCAGTAACCTCTGCCAGCCTTCAGGGCATCCCTGCCTCTTGGGCATGGTTACCTTCCCTTTTCTGATAAACTGCTAAGGTCCGGAAAGGTGAGCTCCCCTGACCCAGAGTCCTGCACGGCCTGTATTAGGGTTTGAACCCAGGCCTGCTGGTTCCTGTTCGCTAAAAGGAAGAATCAAAAGAAAGAGAAGGCAGAGTGAAGAAAGAGACAGCTGAGAACAAAAGAAAGGCGGTGGTGAAGGAGTTAGCTCCGCAAGTAATATTTCTACTTAAAAACAATTCCCATTTCCCAGCCCTGCCGAGGCAGGCACGGCGGATCTGAGGCAAGGCCGGCCCTCTGACTCGCAGGAGCCTGCCGTGGGGCCCCGAGAGCTGCTTCAAAGCCGGCCTCTTCGGCACAAGCGCTTTTAAACTTCACACGGGGAAACTTTCCAGGGCTGACTTTCTGCACTTTGTTTCCAAATCAAGAGATGGGGAAGTCCCTCTCAGCCCAGCGGGGAGGAGAGTTAACTTGCCCTGGGGTCTGGGCTTGGCGAGGGACTCCCCAGACTGGGCGACCTGGCCCTCCCCGTACACACAGATGGGGGCGGCGATCTGTCCTCTGTTTGTAGTAGTCTCCGGAAGAGAATCTCGATGTGGACTGCCCCTGGTCTCTTAGGGGGTGATGAGGCCTCTCTTCCCCGCCCACATCTGTTTCTTCCCAGGTTCCCCTGGTGACAAAGTGGGACCTTCTCAGGAGGACCATAATGTTCTGCCTTCTTTACACGGCAGCAGCTTCAAAACTAGATCATTCTGCCTGCCATCCTCTGATCGCCATGTCCAGAGGCAACAAGGGTCTTTCTAAGCCCTGGCTCCTTCTGATTTTTGGAATACAGATTTGGTTTTTGGATGTACATCAAGAGGCTGGCTCCGTGCATTTTAATTAAGCTGTCTTTTTTTTTTCATTTATTACTAATACACTCCTCTTAACTATGATTTATTTGTTAAACAAAGCACCATAAGCCGTCACTTATTCATCTTAATTTCAACAAAATTAAAGTAGTCGCTGTTAGATTGCACCTAATTGCACTTGCAATGAAAAGAACGGAGATGTTAATCAAAATAAATTGAAGATAAACAATAAAATCATTACATCTTTACGATGGTAAGTGTAACTAATCAGTTTTGACTCGGAGCGACTGAACAGGAATAATGAATGTGTCACTGAAGGTTGGTTCATTAAGAGAAGCCACAGAGACCTGGTCCTTGGGGCAGCTGGCAGACACCCTGTCCATGTGGCCCTCAGGGTTTCTTGCCCCTTGGGTTGGGCAAAGGGGCTCCAAGGAGCAATGGGAGCCAGTGGGTAGCTCTTAGGGTGGATGTCATGGGTGGAGGGGCTCTGAAGCTGTCCTGTCACAGAAAGGTTCTCTCATTCTGTTAAGGCAGCAAGAGATCCTAGAGCCAGTCCTGGACATACCGGGTAGCATACCATACACAACATGCCAAGAAGGGAGCAAACTGAGCTAGAAGACAGATAGGGAACAGCTATGCCAAGGGCACAAACAGGGAGACACCCTCAGGCCATGCAGGAGAGAGGGCAGGTAAAAAGGGAAATGAAGATAGTAAGGGAGCATGAAGAAGGAAGAAAAATCGAGGCAGCCCCTCCTCCCAGGGGTGAGGAAGAAAGAAGCAGGTGGCCAGCACAAATGGAGGCAAATGGAACAAGTGTTCAGGAAGTCTCAGAATTTCAGAATCTTCAGGAAGGAACATGACTGTGGTGATGGGACCTGTAGGCTGTGCTTTGAAAGCCTGGGGACGATAAGGAGCTCTGAGTGGAAGAAGCAGGTGGCCACTCTGTGTCACAGACTAACAGGTCCTTTCTCAGGGCGTGTGGATCTAGCAGCAGAGCCAGAGAGAGGACAGCTTCCATTGTATCCTCCAGTGTTCCTTGACCACACCCTATTTTCAGACTCAGAAGCCCCAGAAGATGAGCTATCTTGGGAAACTGAAGAGTTGGACACCTCCATGGGATTGGAAACAGCTAGGGGAAGCAACCCGAAAAAAGCACTAAAATGTTTGGATTTGAGTAGTGCTGGAATCAAACCTTGAACCTTGTACATGCTAGACACCATTCAACCATTGAGCCCTAAGGTATGTCTTTTCAAAAAATATCTAGCTTGTGCTTTTCATGGAAAATGCACAGATAAATTAGCTATGATGTCTCTGTGCCCCAGCTTCCTCATCTTTGTCCCATTTATTAACAGACTGACTGCATTTGTTTGCCATAAAGAATTGTTTGCTTGCTTGATTTTATAGGGTCTTGCTGTGTAGCTCAGTCTGGCTTTGCACTCACAATCCTTCCTCATCCTCCTGAATACAGGGTTATAGGTATCGGCCACCATGCCCAGCTTAAAACAGTGCATGTTTATAAAGGCTCAGAATGCTGTTGAGCTCTTGGAATAGGATTTATATGTTTGTTAAATAAAGTTAGGTGAATTCATGCTCTGATAGGGTGTATGTCCCAGCAGAGGGGACTGAGTGATTAACAAGTTAAGGATCATAATAGATGTTTTGAGGCCCAGAGTGGAAAAGAATACTCCTGTTGAGTAAATACTCTAAGAAATCAGAATTAATCAGATAAGGGTGAAGGGAAAGAAGAAAGAACGTAGTTAGAAGTGGCCATGTGGGCAAAGGCAGATGGCAAAACATAGCAATATGCTTGGGAGGTTGAGCAGGTCAGAGTGCTTTAGTAGAGACCAAGGACTTGTATCTTGATCCCTTTGGCTGGGGTCACTAATGAACATCAGAGAACATACGGGGAGACATTGTTGATTATTTTTAAACTTCATTGTTATTATTTGAAGTATTGGTTCCAATTAGTTTGTTATGCTTGAAAGGGAAGGTGAAACTTTTTGTGTCAAGCCTACTCCTTTCCTCCCTTCCATCTTCAGTTCTTCCTGATAAGGGAGGGAACACGTGACCCGGACCTAAGCCAATCAGTGCATCCCATTCCAGTGGCTACAGTGATTGGAGGAGGGATGGTAATTCCACCCAATGGGAGCTGAGCCAGAGCTTTGGCTTGAGGACCTGGGAGAAGTCTTTAATCCTTTCTGCGGGTCTCTAATCTGACAGGATTTAGGCTTTGGAGCTGCTGTCACCATTTCAGGACCATGGGGATTCTGAGACCAAAGCCAGCACCGCAGAAGGCAGCGCATTGAAGCAAAAGGAGCCCCAGTGACATCGTTTGAGCCCTAGATCCAGCCAAGATGAAGGCAGCCCTAGCCCCTGGCCCTTTTGGTTTCACAAGCCAATAAATTCCTTTTTGTTCAAGCCAGTTTGGGTTAGGTTTTCTGTCACTTGGAACAGAGTACAGGCTTCAGACAAGAACGTGACACAATCGTGTGTTTTAGTAACACGGCTCTGGCAGCCACCGTTAGGCACAGGCCTAAGGGAGCAAGCTGTGAGGCAGTGAGACCATTCCAAAGAGGGCTTATGACAAAGAGTAGGCAGAGCCGGGAATGGCATAGCTTATCACCACACGGGAACACATATTCCTGTTTGGGGTGTGTCCAAACGCGCCCCCCCCCCAAGGGGGGAAGAAGGGAGATGGAGCTCAAATATCTACCGCTGAGTTACATCCCCAGCTCTTGGTTCCATGTATCTCAAGCTGGTCTGGAACTCTAGATCCTCCTGTCTCACTCCACTGAGTGTTCATCGAGAGGTTTTCCTATTTAATTTTGACAGCCAGGGCTCTGATTTGCTATGTTTAAGGTGATCACCTTGAACTTTTGATCCCTCCTACCTCCACTTCCTGAGCTCTGAGATAACAGGCATGTGTTACCATGCCTAGTATATGGGATGTTGAGAATTGAATGCAGGGCTTTGTGCATGCTAGGCAATAGCTCTATCAATTAATCAATATCCCTAGCCCCAAGAGAGGGTTCCTTTTGTTCTTTTACTTGTTTTCGTGGTTTTTTTTTTTTTTTTTTTTTGAGACAGGGTTTCTTTTTTTTTGGTTTTTTGTCTTGGAACTTGCTCTGTAGACCAGGCTGGTCTCGAACTCATGGAGATTCACCTGGAGAGGGTTCTTTAAAAATAATTCCTTCTTCAGCTTTCTGGAGTCTCAGGTGTAGCTTATACCTGGATAGCTTCTATTTCTGCCTCCATCCTCACAGGGCATTCACATTATGCATCTGTGTCTATCTCTGATAAGAATGCCTGTTATCAGATTTATGATTTGCTTGTGTAATCTAGGATAATCCTACCTCAAGGTCTTAAATTAATTATATGTACAATGACTATCTAATGTTTCTTATTCAAAGATTCCACTTTCTTTGGTGGTGGGGGAAGGCAGGGGTATCATATTTGATCAACCACAACTAGCATGGGCAATGGCTCCTAGTTTCCAAAGACCAGTGCAGTGATGCCCCATAGATACTTGCCTCCTAGGTAGTAGACCAGGCTGGCCTTGAACTCACAGAGCTCTACCTGCCTCTGCCTCCTGAGTGCTGGGATTAAAGGAGAACGCCACCACCGCCAGGCCAGCTCAGCTTTTCTACTCAGAGTAGGCAACTGTTCCCTTTCATAGGTAAGGAAGCTGAGGATCTGGGAGAGCGTGACTTTCGTAAACTTGTAAACTGAGAGCTGCCAGAGTCAGGCTGCAGGATCAGATATGTCTGATCTCAAAGCCTGTGCTTATATAAAAGCTGTATCTACACCTAGGATACTGGCCTGCTTGGGAGCAGTCTCTGGGGGTTGGGCAGTGGAAGTGGGAAGATGTTTTTGCCTGGGCCCCCAGGGTTAGTGGCAGACAGAGTGGTCACTGTAAATGACATTCTCTAAGGAAGTGCTTCTGAGACATTTTCTGCTCCCTTTACACTCAAGAAAATTTTAATTAAAATTTTCACATTTACTTATTTATTTATTTTGTGTGTCTGTGCATGCAAATATTTGAAAGTCAGTGTCAGTTATTTCCTTCCACCACATGAGTCTTGGTGATCAAACCCAGGTGGTTGAGCCTGGCAGCAAGTACCTTGATCCACTGGACTAACCCACTGACCACACCTGAGAAAGTTTGATAGGATCCCAAGTATATAGGTATATACATAGGTGTATACGTCAAACATCAGCTGATAATAAAACATAAGACATTTATTTCAAAATAGTTCTTCGCTATGTATGCAATGTTATCATTTATTAAAGAAGAAAGTAAAATTGCATTTATGAATATGCTCGTGTTTTTACTTAAAGAATCAATCTTAGTCAAATATTAGATACTGTGGGATGAAAACATTTTCAAAATCTTTCAGAGTTGATTGATGTTTTGACTTTATAATTGTTGGTGCTGAGAACGTAGCTTCACATAAGCACATAGCACAAGATGACAGAAATATCTTTAAGGTCACTTGAGAAGTCACTGGAAATTCTGTCCTAAATTCAAGCCAAATTTCATTAAATGTGTGTGTGTGTGTGTGTGTGTGTATGTGTGTGCGTGTGTGTATGTGTGTGTGTTGTATGTACAAAGAGGCCTGAGGTTGATGTTGGCGTCTTCTTCAATTACTCTTCATCTTAACTATTTTTAATTAATTAATTATGTATGTATATATGGTTGGTTGGTTGTTTTGCTTACATAAAATGTTTGTGTACCACATGTGTGCCTGGTGCCCACAGAGGCCAGAGAGGACATCAGATCACCTGGAACCATGAACTTTCATATGGGTGCTGGGTACCAAACCTGGGTCTTCAGGAAGAGCAGCCGATGCTCCTAATAACTGAGTTACTTCTCCAGTTTATTTTTTGAGATAATCTCCCACTTGACCTGGAACTCACAAAATGGCTAGGCGGCCTGGCCAGTGAGCTTTTGGAGTCTGCCTATCTCCATCCCCAAATGCTGACGTTACAGCACACATGGCCAGACCTGGCTCTTTATATGTGTTATGGGGATTTGAACTCAGGTCCTCATGCTTGCAGAGCATGTGCTGTTACCCACTGAGCCATCTCCCCAGCCCTCAAATTACAATCTTTTATAAAATCATAGCTAAAATTTTTGTTGTTAATATGTTTGAGTGTTTTGCCTACATGTATGTATGTATATCACAATCATGCCTGGTGCCTTTGGAGGTCAGATGATGGTTTGTATACTAAGGAACTGGAATTATAGATGTGAACCAACATGATGGGTTCTGGAAACAAAACCCAGGTCATCTGCACAAGCAGCAGTGCCCTTAATGGCTGAGACATCATCTCACTAGCCCTCAAATGCAATCTATGCATTTGTTTGTTTGTGTAGAGACAAGGTCTCACTGTGTAGTGCTGGCTGATCTACCCACTATGCGGACCAAGCAGCAATGAACTCTGTCTTTGCTTCCTGTGTATTGGGATAAAAGGCATGTACCTATTCTAACATTCTAATAGAAAACAAACCAAAGATATTGATACTTTCATGCTGCAGAATGATGGTAAGAAAAATATCAGAAGTCTTTGTTTTCATAATTAATCATTATGTTTCTAATCATGCACATTATAGTAATAACATGCACTGTTCTCAGACCTGAGCTCTTGTATGATGTGGCAGTATGCATGGTGTACAAGCTATAGAAATCCACTTTCTTTTTAAAAATAATTTATTTATTTTTATTTTTATGTGCATTGGTGTTTTGCCTGTGCATATGTCTGTATGAGGGTGCTGGGTCCCCTGGAATTAGAGTTACAGATAGTTGTGAGCTGCCATGTGGGTGCTGGAAATTGAACCTGGGTCTCCTGGAGGAGCAGTCAGTGCTCTTAATGGCTGAGCCACCTCCCCAGCCCTAGAAATTCACTTTTTTTGTTTGTTTTTGTTTTTGTTTTTCGACAAGGGTTTCTCTGTAGCTTTGGAGCCTGTCCTGGAACTAGCTCTTGTAGACTAGGTTGGCCTCAAACTCACAGAGATCCACCTGCCTCTGCCACCTGAGTGCTGGGATTAAAGACGTGTACCACGACCGCTCGGCTGAAATCCACTTTCTAAGCAGGGCAGTGGTGGTGCACACCTTTAATCTCAGCATTTAGGAAGCAGAGGCAGATAGATCTCTGTGAGTTGGAGGCCAGCCTAGTCTACAGAGCAAGTTCCAGGACACGCTCCAAAGTTACACAGAGAAACCCTGTCTCAAAAAACCAAAATAGATAGACAGATAGACAGACAGACAAACAGAGAGATTCACTTTCTTACCTTCTAGTTCTAAGGGGCACTGAGACATTACAGATCTTTATGGTGACTTTGGGAAAGTTCGTCATGGAATTACCCATACTTTCCCTCCAGAATCATCTCCTCCATTCTCTCCATTTCTGCCCCCACTGCTAGCCACGCTGTTTCTCACCCAGTCTTTGCATTTGAGCTTCCTCTACAAACCCACCACCATCTTCTTTTTCACTCCTCAGGCCTCGGGCCCTAGCTTAAACATCATTGTTTAGAAGTCCTTCCTGACTTGGTTGTGGCCACTTTAAGTTCTAAGTCTGTTCTATGGCCATATTAACCACACTCACCCCAAACTGGCCTTTGAGACCTTGCAGGTACAGCTGGGCACTCTGGGATCCTTTAATTAAAGATATCCTTGGAAATGGCTTGGGGTGCTATCACCTGTGTCAATGTAACTCCCCAGGCAGGCACAGCCAGACTTTGTAGCTGCACATCAAAGGTGCCCATCCCTGGTCCAAGGTTTACCGCTGAGATGCTTAGGGAGCCATCCTTCTTGTCACCTGGATTGTCTGTCCTCCAGCTCACAGGGAGGACAGGCTTCTGGGTGAACTGAAGACACATGGGGCCCAGTTTTGAGGGACACTGTGATAGTTTCTCCCAACACTGTACTTGCACCTACCATCACTCTTGTTTTCTGTGGTGTCACACTTAGTTTGTAAATAATCACATCTGGCACCCCAAGCTTTTCTGTGAAGTTTCCTCATGAGGGGCTTTCCTTAGACCTTAAAGCTTAGAGTATCTCCCTTTGCCACACTATGAAGTGCACACCACTGTCAGCTCCAAGTTATAGGTGAAGAAACTGAGGCCCAGGTCCCATCATTTGTCAAAGTCATCTGGCTGAAACTAGTGGTCTGGCACTTCCACAGTCAAACAAAGTTCCTCCCTCTACTCATGACCTCTGCTAAGCAGTTGCCTATTGATAATGGGACAAAGTCCAGATCCCTAAGGTGGTCCCTGCAGCCACTTTATGGTTGAGTGTTGGTGTCTCAGCTGACTTCTGCTAATCAGTTGCCTGAGGGCTTTGCATTTTGGGGTACCACAGGCCACTGTCCCCATTCATCTTGCCCATACAGTATCCTTTCTGCCTTACACAACTGATGAACTCTGATGCAGTCTTTCTTCCCCTCCCTTTGGATGGTGATGGGAACTAAACCCAGGGTCTCACACATGCTAGATAAGTGCTGTACCCTCATTTCTCTTTTTAAAAAAATATTTTAAAATTATGTGCATGTTTGTGTGTGCCTGTGTGTAGGTTTGTATATGTATGCTGGTACCTACCTAAGATCAGATGCATTGGATCACTGGAACTAGAGTTATGGAAGGTTACATGGAACACTGGAAACTGAACCCAGGTCCTCTGGAAGAACAGACTGTGCTCTTAACCACTAAGCTATTTCTCCAACCCTCTCACCCTGCTTTTTTATCTTTCTGAAACAGGGCTATGTTGTCCAGACTAGCATTGAACTTTTTATTTCAGACTAGCCTTGAGCTTTTGATTTTCCTGCCTCAGCTTCCCAAGCAACTGGGATCACAGCCCTGTGCCCAAGGACCCCAGCCTCTAGTCCATTCCTCAGCATTTAGAGAAACTGGTTAAATCACTTTTAATGGAAGACCCCAGAGCATATGTGTACATGTGCACACATGTTCTTTCATATTGCACAGTGTTATTTTCTACATTGTCCTTTGGACTCTGAACTTCCTAATACCAGGTGCCGAGTCTCATCAACCTTACCGAACACATCCCTGAGCACAATACCCAGCACAGGAAAGTCTCAAGAAATGTTTATCAATGAATGAATGATCTGATAGAAAGAACAAAGACTGTAGGTGTGACAACAGGAAAGTCAAATGCGCCCCTGGGGGAAGAAAGACAAACAGGGACAGGAGAGTATGTGGATAATGCTCTTGTACATTGTAAAGATTTGTCACTTGTATTAGTTTAATAAAACACCAATTGGCCAGTAGCTTTTCAGGAAGTATGGGCAGGGTGACAAGACTAAGAGAATTTGGGGAAGAAAAAAGGCAGAGACACAGTCACCAGCCAGACACAGAGGAAGCAAGATGAGAATGCTGCACCGAGAAAAGGTACTAAGCCATGTGGCTAAACATAGACAAGAATTATGGGTTAATTTAAATTATAAGAGCTAGTTAATAATAAGCCTGAGCTAATAGCCCAAACAGTTGTTAATTAATATATACCTCTGTGTGTTTCTTTGGTACTGAATGACTGCAAGACCCGGCGGGACAGAAATTTCCATCTACAGGAGAGAGGGTCAGTGTGTTGGAAGGACATGAAACCTCCCTGTGCCTGGCTGAATGAAGAACATGCCCTAACATGTAGCTCAGGCTGGCCTCTGACTTTCTAAACAATCTAGATTGACCTTGATCTTGAATTTTTATATATGTATATGTATATATAAATAAAATAATTTTTTTTTGAGACAGGCTCTCATTGTGTATGTAACTCTGGCTGACTTGAACTTATCATGTAGCTCAGGCTGGCCTGGAACTCAGCCTGTCTTGGCCTCTAAAGTGCTGGGATTAAAAACATGAACCACCACACATGGTTTTCTTTCTTCCTTCCTTCCTTCCTTCCTTCCTTCCTTCCTTCCTTCCTTCCTTCCTTTCTTTCTTTCTTTCTTTCTTTCTTTCTTTCTTTCTTTCTGGTGTAGGGGATGTATGGATTTACATACATGCCAAGTGCACATGTAGAAATCAGGATAAACTGAGGGAATTGGTTCCGTCCTTCTACCATGAGAGTCCCAAGGGTTGAATTAGGTCACCATGTTTGGGAGTTAGGCAGTTTTACCCAATAAGCCATCTTCTTGTCCCTGGCCTTGGATTATCCAAAGTGTTAGGATAAAGACGTACTTTTTTTCTCTTTTGACAGGGTCTTATATGGCTAGGGTTTGGCTGGAACTCTTTGTGTAGCTGAGGCGGACATTACATTTTTGTCTATTCTCTTGCCTCTGTGTTCCCAGTGCTGGGATTACAGGCGTGTGTAGTCATCCATGGCCGCTTTATGTGGTACCAGTGAGTCGCTCCAGGGCTTCATGTGTGACTGACTAAAGAGCATCTCCAGGCTCTCCTTTCTTTAACAAATTCATAGTAAGTACCTCAGTATGCCTGTGTTATGTTCAGTGCTTGAAGGCACAGCCCACACATCATGTGTTCTTGGAAATCTTCCCTGGTCTTTCTCTTAGAATCAAACACTTCCTGCTCTGAATTCTCAGTGTCCTGAGATTTAATTAATATCCCTCTGCTTGTAGCTTTGTACCTACTTAAATTGTATACCTACTCCATATCCAGTCACCTGGCTGTGAACCTTTTGAGTGTGGGAACTGTGCCCTATTCACCTTTGTCCCAGTCCTTGTACTCAGAAGAGGATTGGCAAGTAACTGGCCAATTGAGTATGTTAGTGAATGGATGGGCAATGGTAATGTGAACACAGGTAGGTAATGATAAAAACCCAGTGTTCCCCACAGTCTACAGAGCCCTGCATGAGTTCACTTGTCTCTCTCTGAGTCTGGGACTTCCCTTCTTTTTCCCATTCCCTATTTAATTTAGTTCAAAATATTCTCATGGATGCCATTTGGTATATTTATTTGTTTATGCACTGATGTTTTTGCTTCTTTCACTTTTTTAAATTAAAAAATGTTGGGGGGAGTAGCATATCATGATGCACTTGAGAGAATCAGAGGATAACTTAGTGTAATTGGTTCTCTCCTTCTACCTTTATATGGTGTGCTGGTTTGAAAGAAAATGGATCCCAAAGGGAGGGGCACAATTGAGGAGGTGTGGCCTTGTTGGAGGAGGAAGTGTGCTAGTGTAGGGGTGGATTTTGAGGTCTCCTATGTCTAGTGTCACAGTTCACTTCCTGTTTCCTGAGGATCAAGATGTAGAACTCTCAGCTCTTTCTCCAGCACCTTGCCTGCCTGCATGTCACCACGTTCCTTCCATGATGATAAAAACCTCTGAAATTATGAGCCACACACATTAAATGTTTTCCTTTATAAAAGTTCCTGTGATCATGGTGTCTTTCACAACAATTGAAACCCTAGCTAAGACACATAGATTCTGGGTATTGAACTGTCACGAGGCTTGTAGAGAAAGCAGCTTTACCTACTGTCATTTTCTAGGCACCTGCCTCTTCTTCCTAAAATATAAATTCAGGAGAGTTCAGACATAGAGAAACTTTAGCTTCTAGAGCCCCAAGGAAGGTCTAGCATGTAATAGTCTTCCAGCTCAAAGTTAATGAAGGAGTGAAGGAATACAGTTTACAAGTGTCCCCAACTGCCTGCCACTAAAACAAGCACTTGGGACCCTCATTTTCCCATTGTATTCAACCACTAGGGTTAGACGCCTACAACACAGAACATGAGGTGCTTATACATCTAGAACTTTATATTCTTGGCACACGTATACATATAAAACTGCATGAATCGATACTTTGGGTGTCCAGACTGCACTTGGTATGGGAGCAGAGAGAACCTCTCTGGTATAAATCCCAGTTCCCCCAGCTTCTGCTCACACCAGACCTGGCTCAGGGTCAGAATGTCCATCCCTGTGCATGTGAAGCATTCCTTCCAGCATTTAGAGTCAGGGTGGGTGTGGCTTCTGCTTTGCCTTCGAGGAGAGGGCAAGGGTGTCCACACTGAGGCTATTTAACTGTTGACTGACAGACAGCTAAGAGACCAATGAACCAGAGGCAAGGTGGGGTACAGCAGGGAGTGGGCAGCCATGTGTGGTCTGGAAAGGGACTTGTCCTCCCCAGATGGAGCAAGGAATGTGCAGCTCTTCTTTTTCTCTGGAGCATGTGTGAACTCTATTAGGGCAAGGTGCAGGACAATTATCCCTCTTCTCAGTGCCTAGTATGAACTAGACGGACTAGGTCTCTGGACTCTCCTGTTCCCCAAATTGTCTTTTTCAAGATGTGAGATCAGTTCTCCAAGCCCCTCAGGCTGGATCACTGTTTTCAAAAGATAGTTGAAAGCTAAGGAAAACAATGATGGAGAAGGGTCATACTTTCATTGGTTAATAAAGAAATTGCCTTGGTCCTAGGACAGAAAATTAGGTAGGCGGAGTAAACAGAACAGGGTGCTGGGTAGAAGGAAGTGAGGTCAGACGCGATGAAGCTCCAGCCTAAGATGGACATATACCAGAATCTTCCTGGTAAGACACCATCTCGTGGTGCTACACAGATTATTAGATATGGGTTAAAACAAGATATGAGAGTTAGCCAGTAAGAGCCTAGAGCTAATGGGCCAAGCAGTGTTTAAAAGAATACAATTTCCGCGTAATTATTTTAGGGCATAAGCTAGCCAGGCGGCTGGGAGCTGGGTGGCAGGAACGCAACCCACTGCTCCTTCTACAGAACAAAACAAGAGCTAGATAGTAGTGGTACACACCTTTAATCGCAACACTTGGGAGGCAAGGCAGTCAGATAGAGGCCTGATGTGGGAAGGTCATTTGTCAATCTGTTGTTTCATTGGTTAATCAATAAAGATAACTGGTTGGCCTGATAGGTCAGAAAATTAGGTAGGTGGAGTAGACAGAACAGAATGCTGGGAAGAAGGGAAGTGAGCCAGACGCCATGCCTCTCCTCTCTAAGCCAGACGCCATGAATCCAGCCACCAAGTCAGACATGCTGAATCTTTCCTGGTAAGATACCACTTTGTGGTGCTACACAGATTGCTAAATATGGGTTAAGCAAGATATGAGAGTTAGCCAAGAAGAGGTTAGAACTAATGGGCCAAGCAGTGTTTAAATGAATACAGTTTGTATGTTGTTATTTCGGGGCAAAGCTAGCCAGGCGGCTGGGAGCTGGGTGGCAGGAACATGGCCCGCAGCTCCTCACTACAGAGGCCAGCTTGGTCTACAGAGTGAGTTCTAAGACAGCCTGAGCTACACAGTGAAACCCTGTCTCAAACAAAAAAAGGATAAAACAAAACTCAACCATCTCCAACATATATATCTTTTGACGTAACATTTTTCCTTTTAGGAATGTACCCTATATTCAGGAACATAAGTTTGCATAGATCTATCCATCCGTTGATTCCTTTAGTTGCTTGTGAAAAAAGTGATCTATTGAAACCTAGTGAGTGAGACTCTGAGATAGTCTCCTAAGTATGTAGCTGTGGCTCCCTGTGTCTCCCTAGGCTGCAGAGCTGGTAGGAGGATTATCTTGAATAGACATTTATGAAACTCCTTAGTAGTAGAAATTATGTTAAGTATTTTGAATGAAGAACATTTGGGGTGAAGGGGACAGGGGAAAATATCTTTCTAGTTGGGGACTGGAGAGATGGTTCAGTGATTAATAGCACTTATTGTTCTTGTGGGGGACTCTGGTTTGTTCCTAGCATCCATATGATAGCTAATTCCAGTTCCAGAGACTGGACTCCTCTTCTGGCCTCCACAGGCACTGAAGTCATGTGGTGCACAAATGAACATGTATGCAAAACACCCATAAACATGAAATAAAAAGAATAAATCACAAGGAAAAAAGACTTCTAATGATATTTGTCGACAAGGATGTAATGAGAACAGGAGAATTCTGGGAAGGAGGAAGTTGGTTCCTGCCACTCCTGCCCAGACCCCCGAAGCAGCAGGATGTGATCTGCCCCACTGAAAAAAGGTACTGAGCCACATGGCTAACATAGATCAGAAAAATGGGTTAATCAAGATGTGAGAGTTAGCCAGTGAGAGGCTAGAGCTAATGGGCCAATCAGCTTATAATTTATGGAGACCTATGTGTGACTTTTTGGGGGGATAAACAATTGTGGGGTACCGGGTGGGACAGAAACCCCAACAAGCAGGCCCCCATTCATGTTACACAAGGAAAATTAGGTGGTGTCCTGATTATTCATCCAGAGAGGGGTGTTGAGAATGGCTTCTAGCCATGTGTTTGGTGAGTGTGTGCCTACTGAAAATAATGGAACAAGGTTGAGGATGTAGCTCAGGAATAGAGGATTTGCCTAGCATATGCTAAGCCTTAGATCTTTAGAACTTCAAAAAGCAAAAGCCAAACAACAAAAACACCAGGGGCTTGTGGAGACGGCTCAGTAAGTAAAGCACCAGCTTCACAATCATGAGAACCTGAGTTTCGATCCTCAGCACCCATGTAAAAAGCTGGGTGTTATGAAATGAACCTGTAATCCTGGAGATGGAGAGGCCAGATACTTGGAGATGGAGCAGCAGAGACAGGAGGACCTCTAGGACCTGCTGGCCAGCCAACTAGTCAGATTGTTGAGTTCTGGGTTCAGTGAGAAACACTGTCTTAAAAAAATAAGGTAGAGAGTGCTTGAGCACACCTCAAGTCAGCCTCTGGGTTTACGTGCACCTGTACACATCCATCCCAAAGTGTGTGCACACATTCACACAAGTAAATAATAAATAAATCCCTTAAAATAAAAGAGGTGGGCTATTTAGGCATGCAGCAAAAGACATCCCCAAGACAGAGTTAGATTATTTTAAAAGTGTTGTGTTTGAATACTGACAAGTATAATAATTTTATGTGCATTACTAATATTTTCATAGCAAAAGACTGGGAGAATATGTCTCATACTGTTAACAGCTGTTATTTTGGGGAGGGCAATACCTGTGACTTTTATTTTTAAACATTCCAATAATGTTAGAATGGTTAAAAATAGACATGTATTACCTTAGTAAAGAGAAAAAAAATAAAGGTATCAGGGGAAATATGTTGACTTACTTCTTCTGGTGCTAGGTAGAGATGGAATCGAGCAAGGTCTCCACCACTGAGTCAAGTCAAATAATAGTGTTTAAAACTATTATTGTTCTCACTGTTTGTATATGCATGCGATGTGTATTCTGGGAGTGCATGGCGTGGTGCCCATGCTGAGGTCAGTGGATACCTTTGTGGCAAGAGATTTTACCTGTTGAGCTGTCTGGCTCATAAGATCCAATCTGAAATAGCTATCACTAGTAAAGATTATCTTAGAGTAGGGCCTGTCTTCCTCACTTCCTCTCTCCTTTATTACCCTTTCTCTCGCTCTTTCCCTTTTGTAGTGGCATTTCATTTGTATTTTAATAAATAAAGCTTGCCTGAAGATCAGAAAAGTAAAACAGCTACACTGGCCAGCCTTACAGACCAGGCAGCAATGACACACACCTTTAATCCCAGTAGCCACACTAACTTGCCATAGAAAACAGGTGGTAGTGGTGTATGCACTTAATCCCAGAACCAGAGAGGATTATAAAAGAGAAGACAGCTTTTATACACCGTCTCAGTCTGAGGTTTTCTGGAGGCAGGATCACCATTTTTGGACTGAGGTCAAGGTAAGAGCCAGTGGCTGGCTGCTTTCCCTTTCTGGTCCTCAGGTTGAACCCAGGTTAAACTCGTCTCTGAGTTTCTATTAACCATGCATCACTCTTTCATATAGCTCAGGATAGTTTTGAATTTACAATATAGCCAAGGATGGTCTTGAACTTCTGATTCTTTTGCCTGTACCTCTTGAGTGCTGGGGTTACATGCCTGAACCACCACACCCAACTTGAGGTCCTCCTCTTCTTTGACCTCTTTGTGCTTTTCCCCTTTCTCCTTCTTTTTGGTTTTTTTGAGACAGGGCTTCTCTGTTCCAGGGCTGTCCTGGCACTCTCTCTGTAGACCAGGCTGCCATCTAACTCAGAGATCTGCCTCCAGAGTGCTGGGACTGAAGGTGTGCACTGTTTCTGCCCTGCTAGGTCTTCCTTCTTAAAGACAATCTCCACCAGTGCTAGAATACCACAAGAGGAAAAAATCATGGTAAGCAGAGGATAGGGAGCTTGTGAATGTCAGCATGGTACACTGTGAAGTGCCCTGCCCCTCCCTTCAGCGGGTGATTTGGTTAGGTTAGAGGCTTTAGTCTCTGCCTTCAGGAAGGACATAGTACTTTTCCCCCCACAGGGCTGTTTGCTGCTTTAGAATTCTTTTGGAAAGCAACTACTTGGTGGTTCTAAACAGAGGGAATGCTTTTGCCAGACCTGGAAGCATCATATGGAATTGTTGGAAGCGGAGAAATAATTTTGTTCTTGGCTCTTCTCTCAGACACGTGAAGTTTGCTTACATCATCTACCTAGGAAAATCCAGTAAGGCGTCTGCTGGCCGATAAGCAGCAGTGATTTCTGTGTGCTTCCCTCAGCAGCCCTCTCTGGCACAAAGACAGTATCAGGGGTTGTTGAGGAGTAAAGGAATGGTCCAGACCCACACAGAGTTCCTTCCAGGATCTTCAGGTGAACACAATCCACAGCACAGGCACGCTTTAGAATTAACGTGGGGCTAAAGGGAAAGTCAGCTACACAGCAGTTAACAAAGTTGAGATGCTGTTTCCAACTGAGGTTTGAAGGCCAGAGCAGAAAGTGAAAGCGGGAGCAGAATCTGTCCTTAAGGTGGCCTTAAGAGGGCACAGCTGGCCTTGACCCTCCGGCTATTTCCAAGACACACTGAGTCATGGCTCAGGGCATACTGGATCCTCAGGTCCAGGGTGGTGGGAAAGGAAAGTCAGAAGACAGACATCCAATGGAGGGTTCTCAGGTCCAAAGCAGTGTGAAAAGCTCAGCTTGAGTCCAGCATGGTGGGGAGTCTGGCCAGCCATGAAGGCAAGGAGTAAAACAGTTTTTCAGGGCAGGAGTTTAATCCGCCTCTACAGCTCACGATCTGGTCTATCATAAATGGGTCAACAACAGTTGATAGAAGTATAACTTAAACAGTCTTCCGTGGGGGCAGTATGGATCTGTATGGTTCTCAGGATTTTATCCAGGGGTCCTGGCTTCAGTGGTGAGTTACAAAGCTGGAATTCTTGAGAGAAACTCAGATAACAAGAGCCTGTAGCATACACAATGCTGCCGTGAGCTGTGTGCCTACAAGACACCTGTGGTGACACATTTCCCCACAGCACAATGGGGAGACTCAGTTCCACTACAGGTAATTTGCCCACCATCATAAGAAGGGAGGATGCCTACCCAGGGCCCCTAGAGAATACAAGGGTGACGGTGCCCACAAATGTCTGACTTTCAGTCAAACCCTTGCATTATCTTGGGGGAAGCATCCCAGGTCCCCAGGGCAAACTCCAGAACTTTGTGTTACATGTGAGAAGATGTCAAATACATGACAGAAGGTAATGGTGCAGGACAGGAGCCTGGAACCTGCTGAGTTGGAAGCAGATGTGGATGCCTTCCTAACTAGGACAACTCTCAGGCAGCATCTTACAAACCAAGCAGAAGGGCCACCGGGGCTTGCCACTCTCCTCCAGACACATGGGCACGAGATGGGTCTACTTCTGGATCCTACCTGCCAGAGGAATGGTTTGTGCTCCTCTTCCACACCCCCATTCTGGTCAAGTCAGGACCAGATACCTAGAAGCTAAGGCTACATACAGGGGACAAAATGGCCAGATTGAAGCTGCCTCTCCCCAAGCTCTAAAGGTCTACATTGAGTAAGGAGTGTGTGTCTCACTCAGGTGACTGGCTGGTTCACATTGTCCTCAGAGAGAGGCACGTACTCCTTATGGCTTCCTTCCATTCCCTCTTGCACCTATTTTAGCTTAAAACTGTAGGGGTCATTAGAGAACACAACCAGACACTCAAAAACTATGGTGTGGGTCCTTAGTAACCCCTCATCCCTGCAGACCAAGACCTTGGTGTTTAGCTTCCTTTTGACTTCCTGATATGATCTGGCTCTTGCCTTCCTCTCTAGCCTCATTTCTTATCCCTACCCTACTCTAAACTCTCTCTCTCTCTCTCTCTCTCTCTCTCTCTCTCTCTCTCTCTCTCTCTCTCTCTCTCTCTCTCTCTCTCTCTCTCTCTCTTTCTCTCTCTCTCTCTCTCTCCCCACGCATGCACACATGCACACACACTGCCATAGCCATATTGAACATAGCTTTCTGGGTCTTATAGGCTCTTGGAAGCTTCAGGTCTTTGCACCTGTTATTTCTTTTGTATATAGTGTCCTATCCTTATTCCTGCTTAGCTAGACCTTACTGACCTTTATGCTGACCCTCACAACTCAGTTCTGGAAATATCTCCTGGTCCAGGCTTTCCTGAGCCAAACTGGAATTACATGCCCACATGGTGCTGTACCCCACTCCCATCACTGCACGTGTCAGGCTGGATTGGAGGTGCCTTGCTGTGTGTCTCCCTTATTAAACTAGGAGCCTCCCATCTCAGGCTGGACCTTGCCTGCCTCACCTCTGCCTCTCTGAGCTCAGACAGGTCTTGCACAGGGCAAGTCAGGACTGGCCAGTGATGGCTGTGTGATGGAGTGAGAGAGTAGAAGGAATGACAAATGTTCTCCTCGCTCTCCCCTGTCTCTCTTTTCCAGACTGTACAGCTGGGAGCGGGGGTTAAGCATGGAGATGATCTAATGTCTCAGCAGCATGAGGACCAGGTGAAAACGAATGGTTACCACATCCGCCAGGTTTCTTGCTTATTCTTGGCACCACAGATGGCCTCCATGCCCATCCGGGAGAAAGCCTCAGCTGAGGAATCTTAGGGCTGAGGGCTCCGAGAGTGCACAGGATTGAGGTGTGTGTGTGTGTGTGTGTGTGTGTGTGTGTGTGTGTGTGTGTGTGTGTGAAGAATTACATGTTCACATGCTGCTCTGCCCCACACCCATTACTGCGTGTGTCAGGCTGGGTTAGAGCACTTTGCTTTGTGTCTCTGTTATTAGACTAGGAGCCTCCTGTCTCAGACTGGACCTTCTCTGCCTCAGCTCTGTTTCCCTGAGCTCAGCCAGTGCATGAGAAAAAGGGAAAAGATACAGGGAAAGGGAATGTGTTCACTCCAGAGTCATTGTTCCGACTGTCTGGTCTGTGCATTTTGCTATCTGCATGTTAAACTGCAATGAAAACTTTAGTTAAAGTCAGACCTCATGATATAGGCTTTACTGAGAAGCAAAGGCAGGAGAATGGAAAGTTCCAAGTCTACCTTGAATTACAGAGTAAGTACAAGACCAACCTAATCAACCTAGATGCACATTAAATCAAAATAAGGACTGGGGTAATGGCTGTGAGGGTGGGGAGTGAAGTGTTTGATCTGCTAGCACAAGGATTTGAGTTTGAATTCCCACTACCCATGCAAATGTTGAGCCTCCTTGCATGTGATTGTAATCCCAGTGCTGGGGAACTCATTTTGATAACCAACCAATTCAGCTACTTTTCAAGCTTCAGGTTCAATGAGGGACCTTGTCTCAAAAAGTAAGGTGGAGAGCAAAAGAGGAAGACACTGACTTTGCTCCTCTGGGTTTTGTACATGCATGCACAAGGGTGTGCTCCTCTGCCACTTTCACATACATGTGCATATAAAATAGTAGTAGCAGATAAAAATAATAATAATAGACTTGGAAATATAGTTCAGCAACAGAACAATTGCCTGGTGTGCATGAAGCCCCAGGCTCAACTCCCAGTACTTAAAACCAAAAGTTTAGTTAAAAATGAAAGAAAATACTAATTAAAAAGCGAGGAAGAATAAACATTTCTCCCCCCATAATACACAAAACACAGAAAATACCAAATTTTCTGATGAGACTGCACAAACCAGTAGGATGATGATATATTTTTAGTTTGGTGCTAATCTGGGCTACATGGTGAGACTTTGTCTCAAAAACAAACAAAAGAAAAGGTATTTGGTCTTTTATAAACTGAACATTTTGAATTTTAAGAAACATCCTAGATGGTCTGTGGTGGCACACACCTTTAATCCCAGCACTTGGGAGGTAGAGGCAGTTGAATCTCAGTGAGTTCAAGGCCATCCTGAAAAAGAAGCATCCTGTGCCAAGTCCCCGTCCTAAGCATGGTGCGCACAAGAATCAGAGGATCGGGTATTGATTTTCTCCAGTTGGGTGGAGCCGGAGAAAGGGAGGTGAGGCAGGCTATAGTTTAGCTTGACTCTCCAACTGGGTGTGGATTAGCTGTGGTGACAAGGCAGGAAAGAACATTCCAGTTGGCTCAAGCAGGACCGAAAGGAAAGCGCATTATAGAGACGCAAGTGCTCAGGAGAGCAGCCTGATGAAACCACAGCGAAACCACAGCCAAGAGTCGGGCAAACACCAGATCCCCTGTGGTCCTACACACATAGTTGAGTTCCCAGTCTGTCTTGCAGGTAATGTGGCCCCCAGGTTGCAGTGGGGGAAGGACTAGATCAGATGACCACTGTAGGGAGGCGCAGGTGGGGTGGGTGAGACTCCAAGCATGTTGCTGAAATAGGAGCGGTTCTGCTTTTAGCCTCCCCCAATCAACCCAGACCACACATGGAAATGAGACTGCTTTGGCACGGTTTGCTTGGCACCACTCAACTTCTAGAGAAATGTATCTGTAAGAACTGATCATGTCGTGGCAAGAAACCAACGAGGAAGCAGGCAAGTGTGGCTCTGAGGAGTTGGTAAACAAACTTCTGTGGGTAACCTCCAACCATGATTTCCATTGCTGTCCCACGGCTTCTGGGACTTGGTGGCAGAGCTGGTCCAGCAGCCAGGCCTGGCCAAGGAAGGACCCGTGGCTCAGCTGCTCTTCTTCCCTGCTCCATGAAGGCTGTCACATGCTTTCGGCACCCATGTGTAGCCCAAACACACTGTTCATTTCTCAAGTTGGTTTCAGACTTTGCTCTTTTTATTCCTGTTTTTCGTTTAGGACTTTTTTTTTTTTTTTGGCTAGTTCAAGTTCGAAAGGCAATTTCAACATGGAGATTGAAGGCAGCAAACACAGCCTGCAAAAGAGCAGAGGGTGTGTGCTTGCTTGCGTTGGTTTTGGGAAGGCAAATCCATACGTTGAATCTATCAGTCAAGTTCTTGGTTTATGGCACCTGATGTCCCCATCTAGTCCCCTAGGTTTTTGTCTGGCTTTAATTCATAACCCTGGCCTTACTTCCAAAGCATCAGTTCTGTGTACCTAATGTGTGGACTTTCAATCATTCTTCTGTGGTGCAGGAAAATTGTCTATATTCTGTCAATCATGTTTTAAATAAACACTGATCGGCCAGGCAGGAAGTATTGGTGGGTCAACCAGACAGGAAGTAGAGGCAGGCGACGAGAACAGGAGAATTCTAGGAAGGAGGAAGCCCATTTCTCTTATTCCTGCCTAGACCACTGAGAAGCAAGATGTAACCTGCCGGCTGAGAAAGGTACGGAGCCATGTGGCTAACATAGATAAGAATAATGGGTTAATATAAGCTACAAGAGCTAATAAGAAGCCTGAGCTAATGGGCCAATCAGTTTTATAACTTAAGGAGATCTCTGTGTGATTTTCTTTGGGGCTTGCTGGCTGTGGGGCATTGGGCAGGACAGAAACCCCAATGAACAAGCAGGCCCCATTCATGTTACAAAGCCAGCCCTTCATGTTCGACTTCTGTGCCTTTATTCACTGATATGCAAATACAGCATGTAGCATTGCTTTCAGTAATTTGCAAAACTTGTGGACACATTCTCATGCTCTTCATATGTTTTTGTTTTTGTTTTTTTTACACAAATAAAAACAAGCCACTCCCTTTGACTGGTGTGCTATTTTTCATATTGTCTGTTGCCTTCCCTGTGGGTACTCTGCTTTGCTCCCAGGTTTTTGTTATTGTAACAGTGATGTAATGAGCATCTTTGTACTTGGCTGGACACAAGCTGCACAATCAAACGAGTCTGGGATGAAGTTGGGCTTCCACTGTGAGTTCACTGTATAGCATTAAGCCTCTGATGATCCAATATCCATTAGGAGAGGAGGATCAGAGGATGAGAAGGGAAGAGGAGAAGGGAAGAGAAGAACATATGGAAAGGAGGAGGAAGTGATACCCGTGGCATAGATTTATAATGCCAACTCTTAGGAGGGGACAGCAGGAGGATGAAGTTGAGGTCATTTCTGGCTACATGGTAAATTCAAGGCTAGCCCAGGCTTCATGAGGCCCTCTCTCAAAAAATGGGTGTGGCAGAGAAGGGGGCATTTCTCTCGTCACTGCTAAGCACCGTTTCTTGAAAGAAGCTCTAATCTGCCTTTATCTCTACTGTATCTTCAACCCGGAACCAAAATGACTATCATAAGGGTCATCTGAAATATTGTGTAGGAAAGAGCCTTGAAAATGCTCAGTGTGCATATGGAAATATGAGGGCTCTTATTTATTGTTATTTAAATCAAGTTAACAATGTATAATAGCAATAAAATTAACTATATGTAAATGGTGATAACACCAGGGCTTGCATTTTTGTCTGTATCTATCTCCAGGTCCTCTCCTTCCAGGGCCTGCTTTGGCATCAGGAAACACTTTCTGAAGATTAACAGAGACGGTCTGGTTTGAGGTTGGGAAATATGGGACCTGCCTGCCAGGCTGAGGTGGGGCAGCTTTATTGTTCCTTTTGAGTCAAGTGTCCAGGGGTCATTCACCATCCTCAAACCTTCTCTGGGCTACCTTAGCCTATAAAACCGGGTACTGCTGTGCACCCAGCTCCCTTAGGTGTTGTGAAGATTAATTATGGCTTGTAAAGGGCTTTGAAGATGAAAAGCCCTCGTTATGAAAATGAATGGCTTCAGACACAAGCTTTCTTCAAGCCTTCAGTGCCTGGTGTCTTCTATCTGCTGTTCTGGACTTCCAAGGACCCTAGGTGAGCTCAGAGGTGAGGATGGCTTCATCCTCACTCTCATGAGAAACAGGACACAGGCCCCTGTGACTCTTTGCTGTCAGTTTTAAAAGTTAGGCTTTCCTAACTAGATGAGTTAAGTTGGTTCAAAACACATTAAACAGATTCAGAAATGACGTGGTGAAATGAATTTCTGGTATTGAGTTTTTGCTGTCAAATTTAATTATTCAAATTGGTTTTAAAACGTGGACTATTTCCTTCCCTGTGACCTCCCAAATATAAAAGTATTTAAAGCGGAGAACTATGAACCAAATGGGAATCGGTGGAAACTGTGCTAGTTCAGCCTTTCACCAGCCGTGGGCCTCAGTCTCCCAATCCGTCAATTGAGGGAATGAGAACTCACTAGGGTATCACCTCTCTTTGGCAGGTGAGGAATCTAAGCCGAGAGGGTTGACATGGTCATACTTAACCAGAGGGAAGGCGATGTGCCAGGGTGTAAACCTGGGTCTGGGGCTGGTAAGATGGCTCAGTGGGTAAATTCACTTGGGCATAAGCCTGATGACTTGAATTCCATCTCCAGAAGCTGTGTAAGGATTGAGGCCGAATCAACACTACAAACTTACCTCTGACCTCTACATGCATGCTGTGGCCCCTTCCCAAACAAAACAAAACAAAACAAAGCCCTCAACCCTGGATCTGCCTGGCTCTATTACAGATACCCACATATGGCCTCATCTCTGAGTAGAAGTTGGGTTTCGAGCATTTAATTTATTTATTTATTTTGCTGTTGCTGTTTTCTTCTTTTTAAACACGCTCATGTGTGTGAGTACATGTGTGAACAGCACATGGAGGCCTGAAGTTGACATGTGGTTGTCTTCCTCAGTCACTCTCCACTTTATGTACTGAGGAAGAGTCTCTCAATTGAACTTGGAGTGTACCATCCCACTAGTTTAAGCTAGCCAGCTTGTCCTAGGGATCCCCTACGACTTCCGGGTGTTGGGATCACAGGCAACTGCTACAACTGCTTGATTTTTACATGCGTGGTAGTCCTCATGCTTGAGCGACAAGCACTTTACCCACTGAACCATTTCCCCAGCCTGAAGACTAATTTATTTTTTATTTGAGACAGGGTCTGCTTTCAACCAGACTGACCTTGAACTTGATATCTAGCCTAAGATGATCATGGACTCCCATTTCCATGTCAGAGAGCTGTAATTACAGGTGAGTGTCACTATAGCATTTATGGGGTGTACTGGGACAAAACCCATAACTGTATATATGAGACAGTTACTCTACCAATTGAGCTACGGCTCCAACCTGCTTTTATTTTATTTTATTTTATTTTATTTTATTTTGTTTTGTTTTGTTTTGTTTTTGAGATAAGGTCTCTCTTTGTATCCCTGGCTCTCCTGAAACTCACTATGTGGACAAGAATGTCCTTGAACTTACAGAGATCTGCTTGCCTTTTCCTCCCAAGTACCGGGATTCAAGGTGTGTGCTATCACATCTGGCCCCCATTTTTATTTTTATATTTTGGTGCTGGGACTCAAGGACTTGCACTAATCACATGATGGAACACTGAGCTATTGCCCCAGTCTGGGAGCTTGTTTTCTAGAAATAGAACCTAGAGCAAATTCCAATTTGAGCATACAGAGAAAACCAGTGTCCTGCAGGGCTGTTTGTTTCTATGCTCTGTATTATATAGCCACTGTACATGCTGTCTTCTCACTACTGAGCCAATGTTAACGCTTGCTTGTCCATGTGAGGACTGCTAGCTAGAAGAAGCATGCCTTCTAATACTACACCGAGGGACCAAAACACCTCGGTGGCTTCAAGATCTCCAGACCCTTGGGGACCTTCTACAGATGAGGGGATTGGGGCTAAACTCAGCAGTCTCACCCTCACTCCCGTCAAAGTTAACCTGGCTAGACCCTTCTTCCTTTTTCCATACGTCTTCCTATCCTTTCAGCAAAGCATTTCTAGAGCTCCCACTATGCCTGGGATGCAGATTAACCGCAATGGCCCTGTTTGACATCTACTGCCCACCAGGAACTGCACTTGCCAGGCCTCACCTCATTTAAACCTCACAGTGGTATGTTGAGGCAAACATTGATACCCTCACCATGGATCTTCAGGGTAAAAGCAAGTGCCCAAACAGAGTGGAACCCAGAGTCTTTGAATGCCACCACACGCTCTTTCTTATGATGCTGCCTTCTTGACAGCACATACAACAGCATATTCATTCCTATTATCTCCAGTCCCAAGTCCAGTATACAGAGCATGCCCGGTAAATGTATGCTGTTGGATACATAAGTAAATACTAGAAACTCAATAATCTATGTCCACAATGCTACAGTATTGGCAAAAGGCTTTTAACTTATTCCTGTCTTTTGGGTTAGACATGGGAAGTTGCTTTTACCATCCCACCTCAAATAAAATTTATAACAATAAATAGCATTATTTGGGGTTACGGAAAGAATAAGATGTAGAAATTAGATAAGACTCTAAAGTAAACTCAAAGAAGACACAACACTCAGTAGAGCTGCAGGGCAGAGAAGTGTCTGTCTGGTTGGAAAAAATCAGATCTTACAAAGTGCTAGAGCTTAAGCTAAGATCATGTGCCCAGCACATGTTTCCTGAAAACATCCACATCACTTACACGGTTGGTGTGAGGTTTCTGATATCAAGATTATGAAAAAGCAAAGCAAGATGTGAGAGGCAGAGATGGAAAGAGAACAAAGCAAGCCGGTCTTGTCACCACTTCCCTCCAACACGGCGCCCTTCCCAGAAATCTCTCAAAGTTGCCAACCTGACTCCATGTTAACTGGAGCAGCTTGTGGCTCAAAGCCATGCTGTAAATAAGCAGACTGGGTTCAAGTTCGTACTCAGTTGCTTCCAGTGTGTGACTTTAGGTAAATGTATTTGATCTCATGAAATGGAAATAAGGCAAAGTCTTGTTAGGATGACAGATATATTACTTTTTAAGCTTCCTTTTAGAATTGTAGAAGGCAAAAATTTTAATTGCTCTTAAGTTCAACTGCTGTGTAGGTCAGAGTAAGCAAGTTTTGCTGCAATACAAGCAACCTATAACTTCAGCTATTTACACAAGAGTTTATTCCTATGTCATGCTCATGTGATCACAAGTGGATTCTGCCTGAGGGAGCAGAGTCATCTCGTTTGTGGTCATTGTGTCCATTGTGTCTGGAGGAGATATGACCCATGCCACTTTGACGTTTTTATTTACCTATTCTTTGAGAATTCCATACACGTATCCAGTGTACTTTGGTCATATCCACCCACACCACTGTCCTCACACCAATTTCTTCTAGAACCTACACCCCCCCATACACCCCTTGCAACCTCATATCTTCTTTTTGTCTCCTGAGACTGGCTAGTAGTGTTTGTATTCATTACATATCTATGACAAAGACATGTCGTAAAACCTCTCCAAGTACTAAGAGACCAGGAGGTGCAGCCCAACTGTGTTCCTAGAAGAATATTCAGAAATACTTGTTAAGTGGTATTTGTCATTAAGAACTTAGCATATGCCAGGCATTGAGGGTTTTTCAGATATATCCCTTAATGCCCTCAGAATTTCCTAAAGCAAAGATTGTACGTGTTCATGTTCATGACAGGTTAGCATGCTGTGCATGTATGTCTGGCTAGATGTTAACCTTAGATGTCTTTCAGGTGCTAAACATCTTGCTATATAGACTGAGCTGGCCTCCCCAGCCCCAGGATTACAAATGTATACTGCTTAGATCAACTTTTTAAAACATTGCTTTTCATATTTACATAGCAAGCATTTTCCCCACCCAGCCTATGAAGCAGGGACTTGTATCTTCAGTTTACACTCAAACAGCCTGACACTGATAGATGCAATGTGACTTGTCTGGGGGATGAGAAAACAGTGGGCTCAGAGTTACCTGGGAAGTCATCAAATATAGTGAAAGACAACATTGCTGCAAGGATTAGCATTGACTGAGGTTTTCTTATGTGTTATCCCTTTACTGGCCCAGTTATACATGAGGGCTCCCTTCCAAATAAGTAATAAAAGACAAAGGTTTCTCAGGGTTCAATGACTTCCGAGGGTTCATAGCAAAAGTAGCACTTGAGCTCAAGAATTTCCAGGTCTAAATTCTCTGTTTAGTACCCTTCTTTCCTTTCTTGCTATCTATCATCCCTTGTTAGGGTCAGAATGATGGCCTCCAGTAGTGGGAGGTAGAGAGTGTGTGAGTGTGGCCATTAGAGTTCAATTGCAGTGGGATTTGAATTTGGACCCTGCTCTTTGTTGTGTCTTTTCTTCTAAGCCTGCCTGCCACCTAGGGTTGACAACTGAGCTATCTCTTGGGGTTGTTATATGGAATAAAAAAGATCATCATTGTGATGAAAGTAATAACTTATATTTAAAAAAAACCAACTAAGTCTAGATACCAAGCTTAGAGTTTTACATGCACAATTGCCCTCGCTCTTTTACTTTGGATATTTAGGTAACACAGGTAACACAAAGAGATCCCATCTAGACTCCACCTCGCTTCCCCTAAGATGAATACCTGGCATTGTAACCAAAGTACATTTGCCAAAAGAAATTAATATTGGTATTATACTATATCTAAATTACACTTTTTAAAAATTTTATCTGTTTTCTTCCTGGCATCCTCTTGTTTTGCCCCATAGCTCATTCTGAATTGCAACACTGCATCTGGTTAGCATGTCTTCCTGGTCGCTTCTGATTTTCTTTTTGTAGTGGTGATGAAGCCAGGGCCATCTCCCCATGGGCATGCCAGGCAAACCCTGTTGGTGTGCCACCTCCCCCACCCACTCCAATCTTCATATTCATTCTTTTATTTCCATTTACTGTTG
Source organism: Microtus ochrogaster (assembly GCF_000317375.1). Taxonomy (NCBI): domain Eukaryota; kingdom Metazoa; phylum Chordata; class Mammalia; order Rodentia; family Cricetidae; genus Microtus; species Microtus ochrogaster. The sequence continues at coordinate 38,668,626 of NC_022011.1, read as the reverse complement.
AGGAAATGGAGACTCAAGTCACACAGAGTTAGAATTCAACCCCAGATCTGTCTGGCTCAAAGCTCAAGACTTTTATCATTTGTGAGGAAATGATCAGCATGGAATCCGATGTTCTAAGGAAGAGTAATACAGAGAGTAAGAGGCTCATGGGACAGACCCCGACACACAGAGAACTGGCTTTGCAGCTTTAGAGTCCTAACTCAGCATGATCAGCCAAGCCCAGGTAATCTGCTCTGAGAGAAGAGCATACCCGGGAAAGCATGTGGGGGAAGCAAGCTAAGCTTGAGCTTACACATTGGCAGAAAGGCTTCTTGGAGAGTCAGACCAAGCAGTGCTCCTTAGCAGCAAAGCCAGACACAGCATCCTGGGCCAGGTTGGGGGTCAGCTGCATGGGGCATCAAGACAGGACCAGAATCCACTTACTAGGGCCTTCCAGCAGCTCCCTTGGCTCTGACACACAGCAGGGTCATTGTAACCAAACCAGCCATTGAAGTGTTGACCCTATCAATACTCAGCATGCCTTATTCAACGTGCCTGTCATTTTCCTGTCTAAGCATCAGAGAGAGAGAGAGAAACAAGAACTAGGAGAGGATCAGGCAGGGTAGTACATTCCTATATTCATAGCATTTGAGAGGCAGGGGCTGGAGGGCTGTCTCAATCAAGGTCAGCTGGGGCTGCATAGCAAGACTGTAATAACAAAACCAAATAGGTTCTTTAGCCAACTTTCCTGGAGAAGTGTAGCTACTACCCCTCATCAAAGAAACCTCTTACTACAACAAATGGAGCTGACCACAGAAGACCACAACTGGACACACAATGGACCAGAGAACCCAGCCCCAACAGATGCACCTACATCCTAGCTCCTGCATCTATGACTCAGAAAATGTTGAGGAAGAGTGGGGCAAAAAGATTATAAGAGCAGAACACGAGGAAGCCAAGTGTGGAACAGTCTCTACTAGGAATGGCTTCATGAAGAAGACTAAGCAATGGCAGCATCAGTGGAAATGCCAATGTGGAAGGGGGAAATTTGTGGGGTTCACCCCTATGCAAAGAACGACAGGCAACCAATGACAACTGGGAAAAGGCAAAATAGTCTCTGTAATGGTAAAAGTAAAATGCTGCAAGATCCCAGGTGGCTGCAGCGGGCAGTGGGCCATGAGACCATGCTGCAGGTCCTCAAGTGGGGGCAGGCAGCGGATAGGGGGTCCTCAGAGCAGCCAGTCCCAGGCAGGGATGGCGCAGTTCCCCGAGTGGCTGCAACGGGCCATGAGTCCCGGGCAGGGAGCCGTGTCTTACAAGGGCAGCCAGTCTCGTGAGACAGACAGATGGGCATGTCACGGGACCACGTGGCAAGCCTCTGAAGGCGGCTGGTCCTGGGCTGGGAGCCATGTGGCAGGTGAGAGACAGATATATGAATAGGCACACCATGCAGAGTGATGTTGGATATTTTTTTAGTGGGTTATGGAAGGGAAGAGAGAGAAGGGGTAAGGGAAGAAGGAGGAAAAGCAGAGAGAAACACACAGAGAGGGACAGAGAGGGGGGAGAAGAGGAGAAGTGAGAGAATGGAAGGAGGCAGAAGCTGCCTCTTTGGGGGAGAGATGGAAAAGGAAGGGACTCAGGGTGCAAGCAGAATGAAAAATCTGCCTGCCTCAGCAAACAGGGGAAGGAGTGGGAGGAGCTTGTCTCTTAAAGGGACAGGACAGATCATTATAGTCTCTTCCAGGGATGAGCCCCTTTATTGATTGTCTAATGCAGAGAGGCTAGCCCCAAAACCATATGTATACAATTCATAAAAGTGGATTCAATGGGTTGTATTTATATATTCATATGCACGCATGCACACACACACAGACAGATGCATATATGTGTGTGTGCGTATAACAATAACAATCAAGGAAAAAGAGGATATCTACGTGAGAGTGGAGAAAGGAGACTTGGAAGGAATGTATAAGGGAGGAGCTATAGGGAGGAAAGAGAAGGAGGAAAGTGATGCAGTTTTATTTCAATTAAAATACATTTAGAATTTAAATTAGTTAAAAAGTAAAGCAAAACAAACTCCCAACAGTGCTCCTGTAATTCCAGCATTCAGGAGGCAGAGGCAGGTGGACCTCTGTGAGTTCAAGGCCAGCCTGGTCTACAGAGTTCAGGACAAGCTCCAAAGTTACAGAAAAACCCTGCCTCGAAAAACCAAAACAAGGAGGAGAAGAAGAAGAAGAAGAAGAAGAAGGAGGAGGAGGAGGAGGAGGAGGAGGAGAAGAAGAAGAAGAAGGAGAAGAAGAAGAAGAAGAAGAAGCAAGGCTAGAGGAATGGCTTCACGGGCAAAGCACTTGCCCTGCAAGCATGAAGGTCTGAGTTTCATGCCCAGAATCCAAAAACAAAACTGTGAGACTGGGGGAATGGAGTTCCCTGATGACTTGGGAGTTTATCCCAGGGACTGTGGAAGGTGCTACAAGAGAAGTGACTCCCATAGTTGTCCTCTGTCATGGCCCACAGGTGATCCATCCCCTATAAATAAAATTAAAAAATTTCTGAGTATGGCCAGGCAGTAGTGGCGCACGCCTTTAATCCCAGCACTCGGGAGGCAGAGGCAGGCAGATCTCTGTGAGTTCGAGGCCAGCCTGGTCTACAAGAGCTAGTTCCAGGACAGGAACCAAAAAAAGCTACAGAGAAACCCTGTCTCGAAAATAAAAAAAAAAACTTTAAAAAATTTTTGAGTATGGTGGCATGTGTTTGGAATCCCAGTGCTGGGGAGACAGAGACAGATGGATACGGGGGTTAACTGGCCAGCTAGCCTAGCCTATTTGACAAAGTCTAGTCTGGTGAGAGACCCTGCCTGAAAAACAAGGTGGGGCCAGTAAGATGACTTAGCAGGAAAAAAAAAAAACTAACACCTTCAGAGAAGCCAACTGAACTAAGTGCAATGCCCAGTAAGAAAGGAAAGATTGAATTCTGCAAACTTGTCCTCTGATCACACACACACACACACACACACACACGCACGCACGCACGCACGCACGCGCGCACACACACACGCACGCATGCACACACGCACACACACAAACGCACGCACGCACACACACACACACACACACACCTTGGCATATGTATGGGGGACACACATGCATGAGCACAAACTAAGTAAAAATGTGTAATAAACAAAGAGGATGGTTCCTGAGGAATGACAGTGGAGGTTTTTGTACAGTCATACCCACAAAGTGCACCCCCTACACCATACCCAAAGAAAAACTAGAGGTGGTCAGGAAAAGAGGTAATCTGGGTGAATCAGTCAGTGTACAATTGAGAGAGTGTCCCTGATGCTGCCTGTCTCCCAGACCTTTGGGGCTGCCTACAGGGCAGGAGCTAGTGACCACCTGTCAAGTATATGAACAAGAGAAGTCCCTTGTTTAAAAAATTTGCTTGTGTTCCACTGAGAATCATGCCATTTAGATCAGTCCAACATGCAGGACTCTGCAAGAAATGAGCCACCACACTGTTCTCCACAGAGAGGTTGCAACCCATCAACACAGAAGCCATCTTGGCACAGTGGCTATTGGCCCTGAACCTGCGGTAGATGCTTACGTTTGAGTGGTGACCTGTCACCTGCCAATCATTTGGTTCTGGACAACTCACTAAGCTCATTCATAATATGGGAATGGAGAGAAGGGATGGTGACATTATCTGTTTCAGAGAGTTAGGTGAAGATGAATGAAGTCAAGTTTCAGGGAATTAGAACAAGAATCAAATGAGGCAACCAGGCAGTCGGGAGGCAGAGACAGGCAGATCTCTGTGAGTCTGAGGCCAGCCTGGTCTACAAAGTGAGTTCCAGGACAGCCACGACTACATGGAGAAATCCTGTCTTGAAAAACAAGTAAAAACCCAAAAACAAAAAAAAAAAATAATTAAGTGAGTGAAATACATAAACTAGAGAAAGAGAGAGAGAGAGAGAGAATGTATGACAATCCATTTATCTGGAATTTAGCTCAATTTTATAGCTGAGTCTAACTCATAGCAAGCATTCACAGGATTAGCTAATATAACAAAACTCCTCTCTGCCTCCCTTCTCTTCCAGCACCAATGCTGACTTAAATACCCCTATAAATAATACACAGGCATATGCACATAAACACCGCCAACAAACAATTGCCCCAAGAGGGAAAAGCTGAAGAGACTTTCTTTAGCAGAGTAGAGGTCATGCTTCCTCCAGAAGAGCCACAGCATCTTCTCTCTTAGATCTCTGTTGTTGGGCTTCCTCCTGCAGGAAGGCTTTTCTTCCTTGCACAGTACCTTCCAGGTCTATGTTTGTATAGACTGAGCAAAACTTAGCCTGGTGCTGTCCTGGGCTTTCTACATGCCTTACCTCACATCAGCTTCCCCATCAGCATGTGAGCTCGGTTCTCAAACAGGGACCATCTACTGGAACCTTCCTAGAGATGTGTGTCCCCATCCCAGACCTGTAGAAACAAATTGTGTGGCCTGAATTTCACCAAGACCTCCAGGTCATTCCAATGGCATCTCTAGTTTGTCAGTTACTACTATATGTGGAAGCCACTTTTCTTTAGAGAAATTGAGGCTCAGAGAAAAAACATGACTTCCAAGATGCTAAGATCCTGTGTCCTCAGGGTATTACACATGGCTAAGAATTCATTCTTCTGACTAGACAATGAGTCCTCAGCAGTGTACAAAACTGATGCGTTTTTATTTTACTTTATTTTTTTTAAGTTAATTACTTTAAAAAATTGTGTGTATGTGTGAGTCTTCATGTAGGTATGTGTTTAAGTGTGTATGTGCATTCCCATGGAAGTCAACCTTAGGCATCAATCCTCAAGAGGCATCTACCTTCTTTTGTTATCACATTTGTTTATTTATTTATTATTTATTATTTGTGTGTGTGTGTGTATTTGGAAGGGCATGTCTGCCACAGCATACCTGTGAAGGCCAGAGGACACATTTCAGGAGCAGATTGAACTCATCAGGCTTGGTTGGCATCAACAACTGAGACATCTTGCTGGTCCCCATCCACCTTATCTTTTGAGGCAGGGTCTCTCACTGGCCTGGAGCCCACTAAGCAGGTCAGACTGACTGTCCAGTGATCTCTGCCACTCCAGCTCTGGAATTAGAAGTGCGTATCACCAAGCCTGGCTTTTAAATGGGGATTCTGAGGTCTGAACTTAGGTTCTGTTTTTAACTGCTTCCCCAGCTCTCCTTTCTATCTTTTAGGTCGAACCTCATGTACAAAAGCTCTGTGACCTCTGCTGATTGGGCAAGAAATAATCACAAACATTAATTAAGATTCGGCCCAGGTGATTTATTGGTTCAGATGAGAAAAAAGTCCTAAGTGGGTATTGGGTCTGGGAACCAGGAAATGGTTAACAATTTGAAAAATTAAAAGAAAACATCATCTACTGGTTGTGAGACTTTCCAATAATGAGAAGTCAACACAATTAGACAAGGCACTAAATTTTTGTGCAGACTGCCAGCTGTCATTCTTCTTGACTAGCTCAGATCAAAGGAATGCATTTTATCTCCTAAGTTATTAGACATGACAGGGCCATTAAGTGGAGATATTGTCATAAGAAATATGTTGTTTGCTTTGAAAATAAACATCTCACCTTTGCCTCTTTTTCTCTGTGAAAAACTGAAAGAAATCAAGCTATTTAACTTGGGATTTTACAACATGCTGAAGCCCTAACAGCTTTTCCAGGATTTCAGCCACTCCCCTTCCTCCAGGGGACCAGGGCTGTGGAAGCTGTAGGGCATTGTCCAACTTGCCTTCCCTAGTCAACACCAAACAGAATGCTGTTCCCAAGCTTGTTTTGGGCCTCTGTTGTGGAACACTGTCAACCAGGTATAGCATGACTGCACACACACACACACACACACACACACACACACACACACA
>NC_022011.1:38634549-38662332 GCF_000317375.1 Microtus ochrogaster | reverse complement strand
CACACACACACACACACACACACACACCCCGTCATGGAAGTCAGAGAACAACTTGCGGGAGTCAGTTCTTTCCTTCTACTTTGCTGGGTCCCAGGGACTGAACGCAGGGCCTCAGGCTTGCAGAACTAGCACTTTACTTAAATATTGGGTCATCTTTCTGGCCCCATAAGGTGGGTATTCTGGTCTCGTTTTACAAAGGTAGACTCAGTTCAGAGAAAGCATTCCAGGCAGCCTTAGAACTCTCCCTCTCCTAGGCTCTTCCTCATTCCACCTGCTTCCATCACACCATGTTAACTAGGGCACTCCAACCTCACATTTGCTCCTGAAACTTTATGCCTGCTCTTCCTGCTGCCTGGAGTGTTCTCCCATCAGCTACTTCATCATTTCTTCATTCTACTTGTTAAATGCAATCTCCTCAGAAACCCTCCCCTTAGCACGTGACCTAAGGTACTACTTCCCTGACTATCTTGTCTAGTTACCTGTATCACTGGCTGAAATCATTCTGTCTTATTTTGACTGACATTTATCTACTTACCTGTTGCTAGGAGCTGCTAGTGTATTCTGGGCAGCTCAGCCCCAAAATAATCACACAGAAACTATATTATTTAAAACACTGCTTGGCCCATTAGCTCTAGCTTCCTATTGGCTAATTCTTACATCTTAATTTAACCCATCTCCATTAATCTGTGCATGGTCGTGGCCTACCAGCCAAGTTTCTGCATGTCTGTCTCCAGTGGCAGCTCCATGGCTTCTTGCTGACTCCACCTTTCTTTCTCCCAGCATTCAGTTTAGTTTTCCCCACCCACCTCTGTTCCCTGTGCAGGCCCAAGATAGTTCTTTATTAACTGATGGTATTCATAGCATACAAAAGGGAATCCCACACCACTTACTGATGCTAAATAGTGGTGAATTAAGATTTAAAATTGGAATAAAATTTATCTTACCCAGGATGAACCATTTTAAAGTATACCATTTAGTGAAATTTACTACCTTGGCCCTGTTGTATAACCATCACTTTTTAGTTTCTTGTGCCCATGAAGAATTTATCCCCTTTATTCTTGCCCCCCACCATTCTCTCCTCCCCTAAGCACTAATATTCTTTCTCTCTCTCTGAATTTCCCACAATCTTAACATTTTATGCAAATGTAATAATATAGTCAATACATGGCCATTTGTGTCTGGTTTATTCACATAGCTTAATATATATGAGATTCTTCTACAATATAGCACTTATCTGTAGTTAATTCTTTTTTATAGCAGGTTAATATTCCATATATATATGTTCATCAGTTGATGGGCATGTTCTCATCTTTTGAATACTATGGATGATACAGTAAGAACATTTATGTATAAGTGATTGTTTAAATTCTTGTTTTCAATTATTTGGAGGACACATATATATGTAACAAATTACTAGGTCATAGAGTAATTCTATACTTACACATAGGAGCTTTTAAATAAATATCTAGATAATGAATGAACAACTGAAGAAGAGACAGCATGGATAACATATGCAAGTGGAGGCTGGGAATGTGGCTCAGTGGCAGAGTACATGCTTAGCATGAACGAGGTCCTGGGCATGATCCCCAGTACTAAACAGAAGAATGCAAATGTTAAAATGAAGTTCTCTATTATTCCCAGGCCCCTGCTATTCTGTCATATCAACTCCCTGAAAGGACAGGGTTTGGCTATTTCTTGATATCCTGAGGTCTGGTCTTTTTTAGGACATAGCCATGCCATGTGTGGAATGCAGGTGATCAATGAAATTGAGACATACACTAAGTTAAATCACTATCTTTTTGCATTTATTTACAATTTGAGACAGGGTCTCCTGTATCCCAGGCTGACCTTGAATTCTTTATATAGCCAATAATGACTTTGAACTTCTTTTTTTTATATATTTATTTATTATGTATACAATATTCTGTCTATGTGTATGCCTGCAGGCCAGAAGAGGGCACAAGATCCCATTACAGATGGTTGTGAGCCACCATGTGGTTGCTGGGAATTGAACTCAGGACCTTTGGAAGAGCAGGCAATACTCTTAACCTCTGAGCCATCTCTCCAGCCCCCTGACTTTGAACTTTTTATCTGTTTACTGAGGTTTCTGTCCTGACCAGTTCCCGCAGTTGTTAAGTCCCAAAGAAATCACACAGGTCTACATTAATTCTAAACTGGTTGGCCTATTAGCTCAGGCTTCTTATTACTCTTATAACTTATATTAGCCCATAATTCTTGTCTGTGTGAGCCCCATGGCTTGGTACCTTTTTCGGCAAGGCAGTCACATCTTGCTTCTTCTGAGGAAGCTTAGACTGGAGACTAAGCTTTCCTCTTCCCAGAATTCTCTTGTTCTCATTGCCCCACCTCTATTTCCTGCCTGGTCGCCCTGACTATACTTCCTGACTGGCTACTGGCCAATCAGCATTTTATTAAAAATAATACAAGCGACAGGATAAGTGATGTCCCACAGCACTGATCTTCCTTTGTCAACATCCTAACTGCTGAGATTACAGGTACACATCCATCTCCCCTGGTTTATACAGTGATGGAGAGCAGCAATGACTCTATCAACTGAGCCGCATCCCCTTCACTCCTTTGTGATCATAGATTGTTAATGTCAGGCAGATTCTATGAGAGGAAATGATTACATCAAAGATCATGACCTTGAGAAAGGCAGTCCAACATCCACACCATATTGCTGTCTGAAAAGACTACCGAATGCACAGCAGCAGTTTTGAGATCTTTGGGCTTGGTTTATCTTGTTCTAAGCTGCAGCCATTGCCTCCTGTTTGTGGAGTGTTTCTTGCCTTGTCTCAAGCTAGGAAGTTAGGTGTGTTTTCATTATTTTTTTCCCTTTTTTTATTTTTCTAGTTAGCTTTAATTGTCAACTTGACATAACCCAGAGTCACCTGAGAGGGAAACTATGCCTATGGAACTGTCTGAATCAGATTGGCCTGTGGGTGTGTCTGTGGGGAATTGTAATGATTATTAATTGTTGGACAGGACCATCTCTAGGCAGGTGGCCCTGTGCTGAATGAGAAGGGAAACAAATTACAAGCCTGCTAGGAAGCCAGGAAGTACTGTTCTTAAACTTTTTTGTCCCCCCATACTTTTTGCTTCAAGTTCCTGCCCTGACTTTCTTCAGTGATGAACTATGACCTGAAAGTGTAAGCCAATTAAATCATTTCCTCCCCTAAGATGCTTTTGCCCAGTGTTATGATAGCAACACAAAGGGCTAACATAGACTTCAAATCCAAGGTCTTGAACACATCAAACATGCACTCTGGCTCCAGTCATGGTCTTAGGCCTATTATTTTTCCTGCTTTGTTTTCCCTGTCTGTGGACCCATTTCCCACTTGCAAGTTTCAGTCCAGCATTCTTGGGGGTGAGGGTCTTCTTTCTTTTGAGTCCTATTTAAGCCTGGAATATACCCTAGCCAACCTGCACCCCTGCACTTACAGGAAATGTAGACTCCTGGAAATGAGGCTAAATTAGTTCTTCCGAAGTAAATGCCCAGTGGGAAAATGAGTTCCTATGTCTGTGCAGCCTGAGGCCTGCCTTCCTAGGGAGACATGTCAGAATGTGTCATACTTGGCAGTAAATGAAGGCTAGGTGGTTTATTACTGCCATTAGTGATCATTTGTATGGGACTGGAGGTATATACAGCACCCCACAGTGCCTAGAGGAATCTGGAACAGAGGGCAATGTTTCAATCCTAAAGGGTCATCTTACCCTGGTTGGTGGATGGAAGTGGGTACCTATGGGAACCAGATGGATTCTTACAAGCTGACATAGTCATACTGGCTAGAGAGAATGATTTGAGAGAAGGAAGCAAAGAATGAGTTCCTAAGGGCCTCTATGTGTCTAGCATTACCCAGACTGACTCTCACTCAATCTGCAAAGTAATCCTAGCACCAAGGGACTTTTATATTCACCTCCAACTATAGGGATCACAGTCTATGCTGGGTGTACTCTCCCACATGCCCTGAGTTTTCCAAGTTGTGTGTGGAAGGGATCAGCCAACTGTGAACACGGTATAGGGGACACATGAATAGTGGAGGCTAGGAAGAAGGAGCCAGTGCTATTGTACCTCCTGCTCTGGACTCTTGTCTGACTTGGGAGTGGGAACTGAGCATATGCACTGAAGCAGGCTAGGGTTCAAGATCTCTGATCCACAAGGCTGTATGGGTTTCTTTTCTCTTTCTGAGTCCCATTTTCCATCTATAAATCAGTATTAAAATTACCTACTCCTAGTGGGACATAGGAAGATGAAATAAAATCATGTTTGCATCATGTCTGGTGAGTCACTACCAGGAGACATGAGGAGGAACAATGGATGGAGCAATATGTTGGGTGTTGTCATCCATAGTCACTCAAAATTTTAGTGCCTTGGAACTGTGTAGTAATATAAGCGGCGGGGCTGCATCCCTGGCACCCCGGCCGCCTGGCTAGCTTATGCCCTGAAATAATTACACAGACACTATATTCTTTTAAACACTGCTTGGCCCATTTCTATCTAGCCTCTTCTAGGCTAATTCTCATACCTGGACTAGCCCATTTCTTATAATCTGTTGTAGCCCACAAGGTGGCTTACCAGGGAGCTTCTAGCCTAAGTCCATCCTGGGTCGGAGCTTCATCGCATATGCCTCAGAGAGCAGAGCTATCCCTGCATCCGCCCAGGAGCCGGGAGCATGGCGTCTCTGAGCTCACTTCCTCTTCCTCCCAGCATTCTGTTCTGCTTACTCATCCCACCTATGTTTTAACCTATCAGGGCAAGCAGCTTCTTTATTTAATTAAACAATGACCTTCCTCCATCAGAACTGGGGAGATGGTTCAGTGTTGCAGAGCTTGCACAAGTGTGAGGATAGGAGTCCAGATCTCCAGAACCCGTGTGAATGCCAGATGGGTGTGCTGGACCACCCGTAATTTCAGTACCAGCAAGGTGGAGGCCAGGGAGCCCAGAGCAAACTGGCTTGCCCGAAAAGCTGTATTGAAGAGCTATGAGTTCAGCTCAGGGAAGAAATCCTACCTCAATGAAAAAGGCGGCAAAAAATCGAGGAAGCCTCTCAGTATTAGTCCCAGGTCTGTCCACAGAAACATGCACACCTGCACACATACTTGTGAGCACACATATCACACACACATACACATGAGGAAAAGTCTTGGCACCTCAGTTTCTGTGTGTAAAGGGATGATGGAGTGCTTTCCTCATGAGGCCAGAGGACTGAATGAGCTAGTACAGAGCATCTCAAAATACTGACCTTGCATAGCTCTGCTAGTCAGCATTTTATCCTTTTGCCTCTGGGCTGAGTCTGGAAGTCCCAGAGAGTGCACAGCCCTTGTTAGGGGAGTAGGAAAAGTAAATTTTGATTCCCCAGCAGAAAATGGAAGGCTACTTTGGTCCTTGGACCCCTGTATTTTTGTACTGCCTGAGCTTTGGTACAGGGGTTTTGGATTGGTGACCAGTGTTACTCATTGTTGAAAGAAAAGCTGCCAGGGTGGGGCTTGGGGCTTGAGTATATGGAAAGAGCCAATATCATGTTACAGAATGCTTGATTTTGTTCTCCTTGTAGGCAGGATGCTGTGTGGTACTCTTTTTTTAAAAAAAAAATTGATTTTTACTGAGCTCTACATTTTTCTCTGCTCCCCTCCCTGCTTCTGTCCTCCCCTTCAACACTCTCCCAAGGTCCCCATGCTCCCAATTTACTCAGGAGATCTTGTCTTTTCCCAATTCCGATGTAGATTAGATCTATGTATATCTCTCTTAGGGTCCTCATTATTATCTAGGTTCTCTGAGATTGTGGTTTGTAGGCTAGTTTTCTTTGCTTTATGTTTAAAAACCACTTATGAGTGAGTACATGTGATAATTGCCTTTCTGGGTCTGAGTTACCTCACTCAAAATAATGTTTACTAGCTCCATTCATTTGCCTGCAAAATTCAAGATATCATTATTATTTTTATTATTATTTGCTGTGTAGTACTCCATTGTGTAAATGTACCACATGTTGTTTATTCATTCTTCGGTTCAGGGGCATTTAGGTTGTTTCCAGGTTCTGGCTATGACAAACAAAGCTGCTATGAACACAGTTGAGCATGTGTCCTTGTGGCACAATTGAACATTTTTCGGGTATATACCAAAAATGATATTACTGGGTCTTGAGGAAAGTTGTTTCCTAATTTTCTGAGAAATCACCACACTGACATCCAAAGGGGTTGTACCAGTTTGCACTCCCACCAGCAATGGAAGAGTGTTCCCTTTACCCCACAACCTCTCCAGCATAAGTTGTCATCAGTGTTTTTGATCTTGGCCATTCTTACAGGTATAAGATGGAATCTCAGAGTTATTTTGATCTGATGACTAAGGATGTTGAGCATTTCCTTAAGTGTCCTTCAGCCATTTTAGAATCCTCTGTTGAGAGTTATCTGTTTAGGTTCATACTCCATTTTTTTTATTGGATTATATGTTCTTTTGATGGCCAATTTCTTGAGTTCTTTGTATATTTTGGAGATCAGACTTCTGTTTGATGTGGGGTTGGTGAAGATCTTTTCCCATTCTGTAGGCTATCTGTTTGTCTTGTTGATGGTGTCCTTTGCTTTACAGAAGCTTCTCAGTTTTAGGAGGTCCCATTTATTGTTTCTCTCAGTGTCTATGCTACTGGTGTTATATTTAGGAAGTGGTCTCCTGTGCCAATGCGTTCAAGTGTACTTCCCACTTTCTCTTCTATGAAGTTCAGTGTGGCTGGCTTTATGTTGAGGTCTTTGATCTATTTGGACTTGAATTTTGTGCATGGTGATATTTTCATTCTTCTACATGTTGATATCCAGTTATGCCAGCACCATTTGTTAAATATGCTTTCTTTTTTCATTTGATATTTTTTGCTTCTTTGTCAAAAATCAGGTATTCAAAGGTGTGTGGATTAATATCTGGGTCTTCTATTCGGTTCCATTGGTCCTCCTATCTGTTCTTAGGCCATTACCAGCCTGCTTTCAGTACTGCAGCTCTGTAGTAGAGTTTGAGGTCAGGGATTGTGATGCCTCCAGAAGTTTTTTTATTTAACAGGGTTGCTTTGGTTATCCTGGAATTTTTGCTTTCCATATGAAGTGAGTACCATTCTTTCAAGGTCTGTAAAGAATTTTGCTGGGCATTGTGTCGAATCTATAGATTGCTTTTGGTAAGACTGCCATTTTTACTATGTTAATTCTGCCTATCCAAGAGCCTGGGAGATCTTTCCACTTTCTGATGTCTTCTTCAATTTCTTTCTTAAAAGATTTAAAGTTCTTGTCATACAAGTCTTCCACTTGTTTGGTTAGAGTTACTCCGAGATATTTTATGTTATTTGTGGCTGTTGTGAAGGTGCTGTTTCTCTGATTTTTTTTCACTGCCCTTTTATCATCTGTGTACAGGAGGGCTCCTGATCTTTTTGAGTTAATCTTGTATCCTGCTGAAAGTGTTTATGGGTTGTAGAAGTTTCATGGTAGAATTTTTGGGATCACTTATGTAAACTATCATATCATCAGCAAACAGTGAGAGTTTGACTTCTTTTTCTGTTTCTATCGCCTTGATCTCCTTTTGTTGTCTCATTGCTCTAGCTAGGACCTCAATAACTATATTGAATAGATATGGAGAGAGTGGACAACCTTGTCTTGTTCCTAATGTCAATGGAATCACTGGGAGTTTCTCTCCATTTAGTTTGCTGTTCGCTTGCTGTATATTGCCTTTATTATGTTTAGGTGTGTTCCTTGTATCCTTGCTTTCTCCAAGACCTTTATCATGAAAGGATGTTGCATTTTGTCAACTTTCTTGGCATCTAATGAGATGATCATGGGGCTTTTATTTTTCAGTTTGTTTATATGATGGATTACATTGACAGAGTTTTGTATGTTGAACCGTACCTGCATCTCTGGGATGAAACCGACTTGATCATGGTGGATGATGGTTCTGATGTGTTCTTGGATTTGATTTGCCAGTATTTTATTTAGTATTTTTGCATGAATGTTCATGAGTGAGATTGGTCTGTAATTCTCTTTCTTAGTAATGTCTTTCTGTGGTTTGGGTATCAGGGTAATTGTAGCCTCATAAAAAGAGTTTGGCAATGTTCCTTCTGTTTCTGTTGTGTGGAACAATTTGAGGAGTATTGGTATTCTTTAAAAGTCTTGTACAATTCTGAGCTGAAACCATCTGGTCCTGGGCTTTTTTTTTTTTTTTGGTTGGGAGACTTTTGATGACTGTTTCTATTTCTTCAGCAGTTGTAGGTCTGTTTAATTTGCTTATCTGGTCTTGATTTAATTTGAGTAAGTGATATTTATCCAGAAAGTTGTCCATTTCCTCTAAGCTTTCCAATTTTGTGGAGTACACATTTTTGAAATATGACCTGATGATTCTCAGTATTTCCTCCATGTCTGTTGTTACGTCCCCCTTTTCATTTCTGATTTTGTTAATTTGGATATTCTCTCTCAGTCATTTGGTTAGTTTGGATAAAGGCTGGTCTATTTTGTTGATTTTTTCGAAGAACCAACTCTTTGTTTCATTCATTCTTTGTTTTTTTTTTGTGTCTATTTTGTTGATTACAGCTCTCAATTTGATTATTTTCTGCCCTCTATTTCTCTTGGGTGAGTTTTCTTCTTTTTGTTCTAAAGTTTTCAAATGTTCTGTTAATTCATTAGTGTGGGATTTTTCCAGTTTCTTTATGTAGGTGTTTAGCACTATGAACTTTCCTCTTAACACTGCTTTCATCGTGTCCCATGAATTTGGGTATGATGTGTGGTCATTTTCATTGAATTTTAGTAAGTCTTTAGTTTTTCCCTTTATTTCTTCCTTGACACATTGATGATTCAGGTGAGCATGGTTTAATTTCCTTGTGTTTGTGGGTTTTCTGGAATTAGTATTGCTGTTGAATCCTAGTTTCAAACCATGGTGATCTGATAAGATACATGGGTTATTACAATTTTTTTTGTATTTGTTGAAGTTTGTTTTGTTACTGAGCATGTGGTCAATTTTTGAGAAGGTTCCATGAGGTTCTGAGGAGAAGGTATATTCTTTTATGTTTGGATGGAATATTCCTTAGACGTATGTTAAGTCCATTTGAGTCATAACATCTGTCAGTTCCCTTATTTCACTGTTAATTTTTTGTCTTACTAACCTGTCCAGTGGTGAGAGTGGAGTGTTGAAGTCTCCCACTATTAATGTGTGGGGTTTAATGTATGATTTAAGCTTTAGAAGTATTTCTTTTACATATGAGGGTGCCCTTGTATTTGGGGCATAGATGTTCTATATTGAGATTTCCTCTTGATGGATTTTTCCTATGACTAATATGAAATCACCTTCTTTGTCTCTTTTGATTGGTTTTAGTTTGAAGTCTATTTTGTTAGATATTAGGATAGCTACACCCGCTTGTTTCTTAGGTCCATTTGATTTGAAAGTTTTTTTCTCAACCTTTTACTCTGAGGTGATGTCTGTCTTTGAGGTTGAGATGTGTTTCTTTTTTTTTTTTTAATATTTATTTATTTATTATGTATACAATATTCTGTCTGTGTGTATGTCTGCAGGCCAGAAGAGGGCACCAGACCTCATTACAGATGGTTGTGAGCCACCATGTGGTTGCTGGGAATTGAACTCATGACCTTTGGAAGAGCAGGCAATGCTCTTAACCACTGAGCCATCTCTCCAGCCCCGAGATGTGTTTCTTAAATGAAAAACAAAGATAGATTTGGGGGCTGGAGAGATGTCTGAGCAGTTAAGAGCACTGCCTGCTCTTCCAAAGGTCCTGAGTTCAATTGTCAGCAACCTTATAGCTGCTCACAACCATCTGTAATGAGATCTGGTGCTCTCTTCTGGCCTGAAGGCAAACATACAGACAGAATACTGAGAATACTGTACACATAATAAATAAATAAATCTTTTTAAAAAAGATAGATTCTGTTTTCATATCCAATCTGTTAGCCTGTGTCTTTTTATAACTGCATTGAGCCTATTTATATTAAAGGATATTAATGACCAGTGATTGCTATCTCTTGTTAATTTAGCTTTCGTTGTTAGTGATGTTGATTTGTGTGTTTTTCCTTTCTTTGGGATTTGCTGCTGTGAGATCATCAATTGTTTGTGTTTTTGTTGAGGTAGCCAACTTCCTTGGGTTGGAGTTTTCCTTCTAGTATTTGTGTAGGGCTGGGTTTGTGGCTAGATATTGGTTAAATCTAGTTTTGTCATGGAATATCTTATTTTGTAATTCTGTCCCGATTGAAAGTTTTGCTTAATACAATAGTCTGGACTGAGTAACCAGATCTAGAGTCAGCCACCTCTACCAGAACAAATACAGGGGAGTAAGCACTGAGCAAGTGAGAAGAACCAGAGACTGCTGAGGATCCGGAGATGAATCTTGGACCTTCAAGGGAGTAGACCTAACCCAGGATTCCAGTGGGTCTGGGCATGAGTCTAGGACCTCCCAGGAACTAGGCCTGAGTCAGAATCTCTGCCGGTCTGGGTGTAAGTGGACCTGGTACCTCCAAGGGAATAGGTAGGAACCAGAGATCTCGGCAGGGCCAGGCATGAGTCTGGATCCTCAGTGGGAGTAGGCCTGAGCCAGAACTTCTGTGAATCCAGGCATTAGTCTGGGACATCAAAGGGAATAGGCAGGAACCTGGAACCCCTGCAGTCTGAGAGTGAGTCTGAGAACTCTGAGGGAGGAAGCAGGTCCTCTGCAGGTCCAGGTGCACCCAAGCCTGGGACCTCTGAGGCAGTAGACCAGAGCCAGAAACCTTTCCAGGTCCAACTCCAACCCAGGGACTTCTGCAGGAAGGAATCCAGACCAGGATTTACAGAAACAGGGCAAAGTCAGCAACCTAGGTCAAAGTAGGCCAGAGACAGCACACTCCAAGGGAGCAGAGCAAAGCACAGGAGCACTGAGCTATCTACAGGAACAGGAGTAACCAACTGCGTAACTAGAACTGCGACAGTGACTGTACTACGAGGAACAACCCAAATTCATGGGGCGCAATAAAAGCAGTGTTAAGAGGAAAGTTCATAGCACTAAACACCTACATAAAGAAGCTAGAAAAATTCCTTGCTAGTGAATTAACAGAACATTTAAAATCTTTAGAACAAAAGAAGCAAACTCACCCAAGAGAACTAGATGGCAGGAAATAATCAAACTGGAGGCTAAAATCAACAAAATAGGCACAAAGAAAACAATACAAAGAATCAATGAGACAAAGAGTTGGTTCTTCGAGAAAATCAACAAAATAAACAAACCTTTATCCAAAATAACCAAAAGGAAGAGAGAAAGTGGGAAGTACACTTGAATGCATTGGCACAGGAGACCACTTCCTAAATATAATACCAGCAGCACAGACACTAAGAGAAACAATTAATAAATGGGACCTCCTGAAACTGAGAAGCTTCTGTAAAGAAAAGGACACAGTCAACAAGACAAAACAACAGCCTATAGAATAGAAAAAGATCTTCACTAACCCCACATCAGACAGAGGTCTGATCTCCAAAATATACAAGGAACTCAAGAATTTGGTCACCAAAAGAACACACAATCCAATAAAAAAAAAAATGGAGTACAGACCTAAACAGAGAACTCTCAACCAATGAATCTCAAATGGCTGAAAGACACTTAAGGAAATGCTCAACATCTTTAGTCATCAGAGAAATGCAAATCAAAACAACTCTGAGATTCCATCTTATACCTGTAAGAATGGCCAAGATCAAAAACACTGATGACAACTTATGCTGGAGAGATTATGGGGAAAAGGGAAATACTTCTGCATTGCTGGTGGGAATGCAAGCTGGTACAACCCCTTTGGATATCAATGTGGCGATTTCTTAGAAAATTAGGAAACAACCTTCCTCAAGACCCAGTAATACCACTTTTGGGTATATATCCAAAGGATGCTCAATTGTGCCACAAGGACATGTGCTCAACTATGTTCATAGCAGCTTTGTTTGTCATAGCCAGAACCTGGAAACAACCTAAATGTTCCTTGACCAACAAATGGATAAGGAAAATGTGGTACATTTACACAATGGAGTACTACAGAGCAAATAATAATAAAAATAATAATTATATCTTGAATTTTTTAGGCAAATGGATGGAGCTAGAAAGCATTATTTTGAGTGAGGTAACCCAGACACAGAAAGACAATTATCACATGTACTCACTTTAACATTTAAACATAAAGCAAGGAAAATCAGCCCACAAACCACAATCCCAGAGAACTTAGACAACAGTGAGGACCCTAAGAGAGACTTACATAGATCTAATCTACATGGGACGTAGAAAGTAGAAAAAGACAAGATCTCCTGAGTAAATTGGGAGCATGGGGACCTTGGGGGAAGGTTGAAGGGGGGAGGGGAGAGGCAGGAAGGGGAGCCGAGAAAAATGTAGAGCTCCATAAAAATCAATTAAAAAAGTCTGGGATGGCATGTGTTGTACTCTTTTACTCTTTTTTGAGTTTATCCTCAACACAGGCACAAAACATGAGCCTTTGCTGAACCCAGGTAAGATCTCCATCCTCACTTCTGTTTTTTAAAATATATATACATGATCTATGTGTTGGTGTGTGTGTGTGTGTGTGTGTGTGTGTGTGTGTGTGTGTGTGAAAGAGAGAGAGAGAATATGAATATCTATAAATATCTATCTGCCAGGGAACATAGTTAGCCTTTTCAAAACACAAAGCAAATTCTATGTACTTCTGTGCTTCCATGAAAACTGATCCTGGGCTGAAAAGGAACACAGAGACTTCCTCTGGTATCTTAATGAAACCCTGAACCTGGACATATATCCATGGTGTCCTGCCACTCCGGCTACATGACCTTGCCACCTTAAACCTTACTAAGAAATAAATTCCCAAAGCAGAATTAACCGACCACCATGTCCCTGTTTGTGTTTGTTTTGAAACTTTGTGTGTATGTGAATGCAGACATGTATGACGTGCCTTGGCATGTCTATGGAGACAGGTCAGAAGGACTTTAATAGAGACTGGAGTGTTTCTCATTGCCACTGGCCTAAAAACTTTGGGGATTCTCCTGCTTGCTTTACTGTAAGAGCACTGGGTCATAGACACAGCCCTGCTGGACCTGGCTTTGCATGTGCTCTGGGGATCTGACCTCAGGACCTTATTTTTGCACAGCAAACACTTTTATCTACTATCTGACCCTTTCCTGTTTTTTTTTTAGGTCTCTATTTCCAAAGGTAGCTAAGGGGTCCCATGTCATATAAATGTTTTCTCTTCTTCTTCTTCTTCTTCTTCTTCTTCTTCTTCTTCTTCTTCTTCTTCTTCTTCTTCTTCTTCTTCTTCTTCTTCTTCTCCTTCTCCTTCTCCTTCTCCTTCTCCTTCTCCTTCTCCTTCTCCTTCTTCTCCTTTTTCTTCTCCTTCTTCTCCTTCTTTTTGAGACAGGGTTTCTCTGTTTGGCAGCCCTGGCTGTCCTGGAACTCACAGAGATTCACCTGCCTCTCCTAGGTATCTTCTTCTATTGCTCTCTGTCTTATTCCTTTAAGACAGGGTCTCTCATCCAGGCTGGCCAGCCAGTAAGCTCTCAAGGATCTGCCAGCCTCTGCCTTTTAACGCTGTGGTAAGATGCACATGCAGCCAAGCCTAGTCTTTTTCCTTGGGTATTATGGATTTGAACTCGTATCCTCAGGTCCTCATAGCAACATAGCAGTGTTTACTCACTGAGCCCCCTCTTCCCTCCCTATCCTATTCATAAATAGTTCCTTCTCCTGGACTGTGAATTTCATGAGGGGAGTCTGTATTTTTTCATTCCCAGATCCCTCAGCTCCAATTGTTATGCCATCAGAAAACCCTCAGGAGAAATGGGCAGAAGTGATACATCCTGAGGACAATGGTCCTCAGAATAAATAAATAAATAAATAAATTCGTTTTAACTTAGATGTAACTTAAAAACCTTGCCTTTCTTCCTGCGCAGCTGAGATAAGCAGCAGAGGTTTGGTTTCAGTGTCAACTTAAGAGGAAAGACAAGGGACTAGAGAGATGACTCAGCAGTTAAGAGCACTTGCTATTCTTCCAGAGAACCTGGGTTCAATTCCCAGCACCCATGCTCACAACAGCCTGTAACTTCAGCCAGGGAATCTGGCATCTTCCTTTAGATTCTCTGGGCACCTGCCTACACACAAACATATCCCATATGGGCACATATAAATACACACAACTAAAAATATAATGAATCTTCTAAAAAGACAATTATTTTTCTCACCTATTTCTTTTTGTGGGGGTGCTGGATTCCTGGGGCTTTATTAAGCCCAGGAAAGATATCCCTAGGAACTGCCAATTGGGCCCTGACCATGCCTCCCTTATACCGTCTGTCTGGAGTATTATCCTGTCTGCTATGTCTGATCCTAACTCTTTGCCTCCACACTTGAAAAATACCTTTCTCTGTCCTTCGTTTTTTAAACATTTTCCTTTTTAACCTTTCTCTATGTGTATATGTTTCTGTGTGTGAGAGTGAGCATGTTGTAGAGTCAGAGGTAAACCTGTGAGAGTCTGTCTCTAGCTTGTCACTGCACACCCCAGGACAGCTGGCTTGAGAGCCCCCAGTTACTCTCCTGTCTCAACTTCCCATTTTGCTGTTTGAGCACTGGGATTATAACTCAGTGCTACCATTACCTGGACTCTGGGGTTTGAACTCAGGCCCTCATGCTTACACAGCAAGCACTTTACCACCGATAGGTACCTCAGCCCCAGTGTACCTTTGTTTTCCAGAGAGCACTGCCTCTCAGGAGGAAGAGCCCTGTCTCCACCCAGCCTGGAGCCTTTGACTTCCCAGCCAGTCTTGTGTTGGGCTACCCTCCTCCCCCAGACCCAAAGAGGGGGCTTGACTTTCTTCCTGAAAGGCTCTGCTAGCTAGGCTATGTTGGATCCTGTAGCAGTTTTCACCAAACTCCCAAGCTGACTGCAGATATTTGTGCTGTCAACAGAATTGCAGAAAATGCAATTCGTGTTGTTAATGAGCAGCTTGTTTGGGTAAACAAACCAGGTGAGGTGAAAAAAGTGATGCTCTCCAGCAGAAAATGCAGGCAAGCATTAGCCAGATGGAGAGTCACACGTTCTATGCGTTTCCTACTCTACAGGCTTCAGGTGGTGGGAAGGGGCATTCCTGTAGTGTGTGAGCTGGGACTGGGCACACCTCCTGTCTGACCTGGCACTTCTTTTCTAGAAATAAGAGACCTCTTCTCCCCAGGGACACCCTGATTCTGGCTGACCTGGCACTGCTTTTCTAGAAATAAGAGCCCTCTTCTACCCAGGGACACCCTGATTCTGGCTCCGTCACTCTTTCCCCTGCCCAGCCTTCACTTCACTTATGATCAGTCTTCACAGTACTGTGCAAACTGGGGAAACTGAGGCTTAAAGATGACGAAGAGGCTTGCTCAAAATCAGCATGGTGGATTTGAATTAAGATCAGCCTAATTCTTAATACCAAATTACATCGGTATTGTACAGTCTTTAGCCCTTATATCTGCCTTCAAGTCCATGTAATGGAGGTGCCAGTGGCTGCTGTTCATGACCTCCTCTTTCAGACTGTGATTTTGAGGAATGTTTGGACTTCCCCCACAGAAGGATTCCTTGCCTAACTGATCAGGATGATATAACTTTCTAGAAATATACACGACAACTCTATGTTGTGTGTGTGTCCGTAGGCAAAGTGCGCATGTGAACTAACACATGCTTATGCTTGGAAAACCAGTAACATAGAGGTATCCACAGTCATCTCCTAATAAGCTGACCATACAGTATACACAGTTAACTGCTATCACCCAGGATAATAACACACACGTACAGCGATGAGGTGACATTGTACAAACACGACTGACTTGGGTAACTGTAATGGTTAAGTTTGTTACCTGCAGACAGAGCCAGGAAAAGAGAGGCTCTGTCTCAAGGCCACACGTGGAAAAAGGAAAAATACATCACATTCATATGTTTTAGTGCCATGAGTTACTTTCTCCTTAGATTCAAGGGTGGAGAGTCCATTATATTGTCATTAGTCACATAATCAGAAAGTGGGTTTCGGCTACCCAGAGCACTTGTGCTTGTCCCTCTCTAGTGTCAGCGTGCGTTTTGCCCTAGAAACAGAACTCAGCTTCTCTGACTGTATTAGAGCAACACTAGGTGGAGAGGCTTGCTGTGAATGCAGTTATTTTTTTTTTTTTTTTCCGAGACAGGGTTTCTCTGTGGCTTTGGAGCCTGTCCTGGAACTAGCTCTGTAGACCAGGCTGGTCTCGAACTCACAGAGATCCGCCTGCCTCTGCCTCCCGAGTGCTGGGATTAAAGGCGTGCGCCACCACCGCCCGGCGGATGAATGCAGTTATTGAGCCTTTCTGACTTCCTTTCTGTAAGAAAACTCAGGCTTGATATATCCCAGGATTTGAACTTTCTGGTCCTGAGCTCTGGCTATTTAACCATTAGATTATCCAGATTATTCTACCTTTCCTGTTTCTAAGCAATATCACTTTTTTTTTTTTTGAGATAGAGTTTTGATAGCCTGGGGTGACCTTAAACTCTGTGATCATCCTACCTCACCCTCCCAAGAGCTGAAATTACAGGTGTGCACCACCTTGCCCTGGCTATCTATCTCCCAGCTCTCCAGGGGCTACATCTGCCTTGTGATGCCTTAGAGATCATATCATTGTCTTTGATTTCTCTAAAACCTTACAGGGGAGGTGCTTCTTGTTAACAGCTGAAAAGATGGGTGCTTGGGAACTGGAAAGAGACTTGCCCCAAGTCCCCCAGCTCCAATGCGGCAGGTGTGGGTGAAGGAAGGGAGCTTGTTTTCCACTCTGCTACACTGTCACCCAGCTAGTGACACAAACTCAGCGGCACAGGGGCATCACATACAATGTCTTTGTGAAGTTCAGATCTTTGTTGAGAAACTTGGCTCCTCTCAAGGAGGTGGAAGTCTTTCCTCTGAATGAAGCAATTATGTTCAAAAAGCAAAAAATAATTTATGCATATTAGCTAATGAGGATGTTGTTCAGGATATTTTTAGCTGAAGAGGGAGGGAGGAAAGGGAGGGAGAGAGAGTGATAGGGGAAGAGGAAGAGGGAGAGGGAGCGAGAATATGAAATTTGAAACCTGGGTATAAATTACTCCGGAAGGCGTGGCTTGGGAGTCAGTCCTCGGCATAGGACCTAGTTCTTAGCACTTTTGGCTGCATGTGAGAGGTAGGGGCACATTACATCCTTCCCTAAAGTGTGTACCAATATGGACATGGTACCAGTCTTCCGAGGATATTGTAAAAAACTGAAACTAGCTCTTCTGTGGACATCCAGAGGTGATTTGTAAAAACAGGTTAGTATTCATTAGACTTGGAAACGCTGAAAAATCATGCAAATCAAAAGGCTCAAATCTTTACTACCACTTTAAGGGTTCTGAGAAACTGCCTGGAATATGCAGACCTAAAAATGTACCATGTTTCTGAATGATGACACTTTTCAGAAGCAACTTCTTTGTGAGTTTGAGGCCAAACTGGTCTACGGATCTAGTTCTGGGACAGCCAGAACTACACAGAGAAACCCTGTCTCAAAAACCAAAGCAAAAACAAAAAACACAACAGCAATAACAACAAAAGAAGCAGCAGCAGCAGTAACTTGTAGGTGCTAAGTAGATGCTTCTATCAGTAAAATGCTTGCTGGATGAGCCTGAAGACCTGAGTTTGATTCACAGCATTTGTGTAAAAAAGTTGGTATGTCAGTGTGTTGTGAAATATTAGTTTAAGGAGTGTTACATTTGTATATGCTGTGGAATATTTGTTCAGTGATGCAAAGATGTATTGGATCCTTTTATATTGCATTTGTTTAACTCTGTAAATCTGTGTTACTTTTCCTGTCTTAAACTTACCCAATTGATCTAATAAATAGCAAGGCAGGAGAGAGAAATAGGTGGGGTTGGTATGTAGAGAGAAAAAAAATAAAAGGAGAAATCTAGAAAGAAAAGAGCAAGGAGCAAGAAGAAGAGAGGAGGACTCTAGGGGGTCAGCCACCCAGCCATCCAGGGAACTACAGAGTAAGAAGGGAATATATATGTATATAAAGAAAGGTAAAAAGCCCAGAGGCAAAGCCTAGATAAAGAGAAACGGGATAATTTAAGTTAGAAAAACTGGCTAGACACAAGCCAAGCTAAGGCTGGGCATTCATAAAAGAGACTAAGAATCTGTGTATTTATTTGGAAGCTGGGTGGCAGGCCATCAAAGAATAAAGCAACAACAACAACAACAACAAAACAACTACAGCAATGCATACCTATAATCCCAGCATTAGGAAGGGGGAGATAGGAAGATCCCTCTGGCTTGCTGGTCAGCAAGTCCAGCTGAGTTGGTGAGCTCCATGTTCATGAGAAACTCTGTCTCGAAACTAAGGTGGAGGACAATTGAGGGAGACACCTAACATCCATTTCTAGCCTCTATATGCACACATAACAGCCCATACATACACATAACAGCACACACACACATACCACACAAAGAAGCAATGCGTGTCAATTTAGAGACAAAGGAATATCTGGGCATGCTAGTGTATTGATGACTCAAAAAGACCACTGAATTTTTGCTGCATATGCAAGCAGAGTGGTGTTGACATTAAAAGTTTAAATGTAGATTTTCTGGTTATTGAACTATTCAGGTGAACAGAAAACCCAAGATGCACCATTTGCAAAATGGAAGATGACCAGTTACAAGATGGAAGAGTCTTGCCTAAATCATTATGTTCATTGGATAGAAATGGAAACAGCTTTAAGTCGGAGGGTTCTAGAACACCTGACAAATATATCAATCACCAAAGTAAGTTGAGGAATGTCAAGTCTGGCTGGGAAGGCTACATATATCCAACTCTAGGGCTGCAGAGAGCACAATGTGGAAGAAAGAATGGCAGATAGAAAACAGCAGTGCCCAGAGATCTAGGGTCAGAGGCAAGGAGGGAGCAAGACCAAGAACTCAGGGGTCCTCTTACAAGGTGTTCAATATGAGCTATCAGACAAAAGTAAGGTAACCAAAGGGGCCACACCAGGCCAGATCCTGTGCTGTGTCTAATTCATAAAACTTTCCCCAGCACAAAGTATAAGGTATCAGATACACAGTAAACCTATGTTTGCTGACTGACCTGGCAGGGAGAAGAATAGGCCTGTGCAGGGAACGAGAAAGTTCCTCAGCGTAGGGTCAGGCACATAGGGAATTGGTAAGTGGATGAATGTTTTTTGACAGTTGACCAGCTATCTCTAGCTTTTCTTAGATTTGGTTTTTACTTGTTGGTTGGTTGTTAATAAGAGAATATATAGCCACCACCACTGAGCCATCATAAGATGTACTCCACATGTAGTAATATATTTAATTTTCATAGTGACTCACTGAGAAAGGTAATGTTGTTCCCACTTTACAAATGAGGGAGCTGAGTTAGAGAATGCTTAACAGTTTTTCTAAGATTCTACATAGAACCAGGACGTTTGACTCCAAAACTATCCTCTTAGTTTCTCTAATAGCATTCAGTATAAATCCATGGCTAAGCAGTTGAAAACACTGCCAGGAAATATATGTGCTATTTATTCTGTATATATGTATATCTATATATACATCCATATGTCAATACACCTCTCTCTCTCTCTGTCTCTCTCTGTCTCTCTCTGTCTCTGTCTCTCTCTCTCTCTCACACACACACACACACACACACACGACTGAACAGTTTCACATGACTAAGCATAGGCTCTCTCTCTCTCTCTCTCTCTCTCTCTCTCTCTCTCTCTCTCTCCTTTTGGTCTTACTGTGTAACTTTGGCCTGAACTCACACACAGCCTGTGTGGATCAGCTGGCCTTCAACTCAGATTTGCCTGCTTCTTTCTCTAGAGTACTGAGATTAAAAGCCTTCTTTTAAATGACAAATAGAGGTTGCTTGAGTTTTTCTCTTTCGTTTCCTTCTCTCTCTCTCTCTCTCTCTCTCTCTCTCTCTCTCTCTTTTTCTTTTTATGTGGCCAGAAGGGTGCCACCTTCTCTCCAGCCCTATCATTGATGAGATATTATGGTTGACTATATTATCTTGTAAAGATGGCTTACATCTTTTCAACTACTCAATAACAAAGGAGAGCTGAAACCTTGCTTTAAAGGTGAAGCTGCTGCTACTGTGCTTGACTTGACTGGCTTTTGAGATTCAAAAGCCATCTGGGTGTGATAGCACCTTTAACCCCTGCTCTGAAACACAGAGACAGGCAGATCTTTATGAGTATGAGGCTAGCCTGGTCTATATCACAAGTTCCAGGGTAGTCAGAGCTACATAGAGCAACCTTGTATAACAGAAATAGGTAAGTACATAAATAAATGAATGATAAAGTTTCCTACTCTAGGCTGGCAATGACTCAGCAGATGAGGTGCTTACACCAAGCCTGATGACCTGAGCTGAATTCCTAGGACACACATGGTAAAAGGAGAGCATTGACTTCTTTCTACAAGTGTTCTCGGATCTCCACGAATGTGCTATGACATGCATGCCTCCCCCTCCCACTTAATCCTCACCCAACAAATACATACAAAAGGAAAAGAAAGTCACCACTTCACACTTGATGCAAAACATTTACTCATGATGACAAAAGATGTAAACGTAAGTTCTAAAACAACACAATTCTCAGAAGAAAACAGGGAGAAACTCCATGACACTAGATTTGGCAATGATTTATTGAACATGACTACAAAGGCACAGACAAGAAAAGAAAAATAAATTAGACATCAAATTTTTTAAAAAAAAGTTTTTTTTTTTTCCCCATAAAGGACTCTGTTAAAAAGTCAACATAGAATGAGAGAAAATACCTGCAAGGCATATATCTTGTAAGAGGTTCATATTAAGAACAGAAAAACTGCTTACAGCTCAAACACACAACGAAATAGAACTGGAGATGTAGCTCAGTTGGTAGAGTACTTGGCATTTTATGCATGGTAGCACGTTCAGGCCTTGGGTTTGACCACATAAGTCACACATGATTGCACACCTCCTAGAACTAGGGAGGTGGAAGGTGGGAATCATGAGGCAGGCAGATCTCTGAGCTTGACGCCAGCCTGGGCCAGACTCAGAAAAAAGAAACGGACAAAAACAGCTCAGAACAATCTTATTTACAAATGAGTAAAAGATTTGAATAGTCATTTATTTCTCCAAGGAAAATATATATACAAATGGCCAATAAATACAACATTACTAGTGCGGAGAGTGTAAATTAAACTTACAATGAGGTACCCAATTCACACCCTCTAGGAAACTCACACATACAAAATAGGAATGACAAGGACTGGAGAGATGTGAAGACATTCAAACTTTGGTGCAATGAGGGTTGAGTATACTGCTAAATGGTTCAGCTGTTATGGAAAACAGTATGGTACTTTCTCAAAATGTTAAAAATAGAATTATCTTATTATCCAGACATTTCACTTCTGGGATATAACCAAAACAACTGATGACAAAGTACACAGACTGATTCATGAATAAATACAATGAGATATATGAACACAATGAAATCATATTCAGCTTTAAGAAAGGACATGCTGACCCGTGCTTCAAGATAAATGAACCTTGAAGACACTGTGTTAAGTGAAACACACCAATCACTTACTTAAACTTACAGAAGAAAGGACTGGGTCATAAAGGTACAGAGTAGAAAAATGTCACCTGGGGCAGCAGGAAGAAAAGAAGTGAGTGGAGGTAGAATTAATGTTTTGTTTATTGGGTAGAGTTTCAGTGTAGGGAGGTGAAAACAGTTCTTGAGATGGGGTACTGATGTTTGCATCAGGGCAAAAGCACCAAACAATACTGAATGACGCATTAAAAATGATTAAGTTAGTCAATTTTATGGTATCTATATCTTACCACAATTACAAAAGCATAAAAGAAACAAACAAATGCACTAATTTGTGTGTGTGTGTGTGTGTGTGTGTGTGTGTGTGTGTGTGTGTGTGTGTGTAGGAGGCATGTGTAGACATCAGCAGACAACTTGGCAGGAGTCAGTTCTCCCTTCTACTGTGTTTCTTCTACCCTGTGGGGGTCTGGTGAATAAAACTTAGTTGTCAGGCTTTGCTGTAGGTGTTTTGAAACAGAGTCTCATGTCTCATAGGAGAACAGGTGTATGCTACCACACCCACTTTATGTGGTGTGCATGTGTATGCATGTGTATCACCATGTTTATGTGGAAGTCAGAGGACAACTTTTGGGAACTGGTTTTCATTACACCAGGAGTTCTGGGGATCAAACTTAGGTTAGGCTTCCGCGGTAAGCACTAAGCCCAAACTTAAGGAAAGCAGTTTCTAAATCTTGTTCTATGACTTGTTGTTCTTGGTAGAAGTGCCTCAAAATGAGGGCTTTGAAACCATTTATTTACACATTCAGTAAATATGTATTGGACACTGCATGCATGCTGGGATTGGTACTCAATGTTGAGATCCAGATATTGATAAACCTGGTGGGGTTCTTGTCTTTACCAATTGGAAAATTTAGTAAACTTGTATTCCTCTTGGCTGAATAACAAATACCCAGCAAGAAGTTCATATCTTTCACTATTTCATCTTTACAAGATGAGAATCATCACCCTTGTTATAGAAGAAATCAAGGTTCAGAGAATTCAAGCAACTTCTTCCAAGTTCACTCAACTATCATCCTGTGTCTGCATCCCTCCCAAGTCTGTTCTCTGAGCTATTGGTACAGCCTGTCTACATTCTCCTTTTAGGAGAGTCACAGTGGATTTGGCTAAACATGAAAGGTAAAGAAATTCTAAAATTTAAGAAACCTATTTAAGGGACTGGAGAGATGACTTAAGGGATTAAGAGCACTGACCGTTCTTCCAGAGGACACAGGTTCAATTCCCAGCACTCATATGGCTGCTCACATCTATCTGTAACTCCAAGATCTGACACCCTTAAACAGACATATGTGCAGGCAAAACACCAATGCACAGAAAATAAAAGTAAACAAGTTAAAAAGAAATATATTTAAGTCTTCATAATTCTGCATATTGCAAGCTCCTTTTGTGGGAAGGGGAGCAGCACCCCTATTAATGAGCTGTGGATTCTTTCTGCAGAATATAAGCACAACACCCAAGAGAATTGAAAACATATGTCCACACAAAACTGTGTACACAAATGTTCACAGTAGCATTAATTACCCATAATACCCCCAAAGAGAAAACAACCCAAATGTCCAGCTACAATATGTGGATCAACAAAATGTTTCACAGCCAGCCAAAAGACATTATTTGACAACCAACAATTACTCATCCATGCAATGACACAGATGGACCTTGAAAACCTTACATGAAGTTCAAGAGGCAAGTCATAAAGGACAAACATCGTATGATTCTACCTCTACAATGTGTCTAGAATACCCGTCCATAGAGGCAAGATATAGACTTTTGGTTGCCAGATTGGGAGGGGAGTGACTGCTAGTGTGGGTGGGGTTTCTTTGGATGGGTAGGGAAATTGTTCCAGGATTAGGTAGTGGTGATGAGATTAAACTAAAACCACGGATGTGCACATTTTCACGTGATGGTTTTATTTTCTGAGTCTCAATCTGTAACCCAGTCTGGACTCAGACTTGCGGCATTCTCTGGCTTCTTCAGCTCAAGTTCTGGAACTATAGGTGTTGGCCACCATGCCCAGCTTAAAATCATATATTACGATGCATCAACCACATCAGATTTAAGAAAAAAATAACGTATCTGAAACAAGAGATCACAGACTCCTGACTCATAGAACATTTATTCTGCCATTTAATACTGTATAATTAGGGTGCATGGTAGCTATGTGGAGGCCCTCTGCTAACACAGCTACCTAAGTCCTCAGCAGAAAAACGAATAGGCAAGGTTCTTTGAGGCAAAGCATGGACACTCTGGCGTATGGGAACATCAGTACAGGAGGAATCACACCCTATTGTGACTTTTTATCTGTTCTATTCACCTAGTGAGCCTATTTTAACAACAGTCTGGGTGGCAAAGTTTCCAGTCCTCTTCTCGCTGGAAGATTTCAGTTCTAACAATCATTATGTCATGGACTTGGCAGGGAGATCTCATTTTATTTGAATGACACCAGATAAAAGAATTATAGAAAATGGTGAGACACTGAATTGTAGAATTTTAGAAATAAAAATCACTTTGGGAAGAGACCCTGGCTTGATCTTTTGAGTGTGGGGAAAGAGACCTGGAGAAAGTCAGCGTCTTGTCCAAGGTCACAAAAACAAGAACCACCAACATTGGCAATCTTGCAGTATCTGCCTCCTTTTGTGTTTCGAAAAGGCTGCTCCTGTTTTCAGCTGTGCACATGACTGTCTGGAATAAAGACCACATTTCCCAGTAAGATGAGGCTTTGTGACTAAGCTCTGGGCTGAGGGACAAACATGGAAGTGGTGTGAGCAGCTCTGGGAAGTATGTCTGCAGGTCAGAGTTTGGGGTGGGTATGTTGTTCTTTCTTCTTTGTTGCAGGGTGATAGCTCAAGTTTAAGTAGCCAGCCTGGATGATAAGATGAAAGATATGTTTGTAGACAAAGAGCAGCAAGATGGAATTCTAGAGCACTGATGATAAGGAATCTTAGCTCTGTAATATTCATCTCTACACCTTACATGAAAAAGAATAAAATTTCTACTTTTTGTTTCAGTTACTGTTATTTCTGATTTCTATTCTTTACAGTTGAATTGAATTGAAACTAACAGAATATAAACTGTAAAGGAGGGTTATGAATTCTGGGATCCTGAATATAATAAATGGAACTATTATTTCTCTGTGTGTGAGCATATATGTCCAAAGGCGTGCATGCATGCGTGTGTGCATATGTGTGGTAGGTTAGAGGGTGACCTCAAATGTCATTCCGCAGGCACCACCCACATTTTTTGAGACATGGTCTCTAATGGCCTAGAAGGTATCCAGCTCTAGGGAATGGCCAAGCTTTCCTCCCCAGCACATTTTACGCCTGACATGTACTTTTTTGTTGTGGTTTAAACATGGATCCTGCAAATCACACTAAAGTTTTCATGCTTGCCAAGTAAGCAGTTTACTAATTGAACTATTCTCCCAATCCTTATTATGCTTATTACTATTAATAACAAATGTCAGGGCAAGGGGTGTAGCTTGGGAATAGAATGCTTGTAACTATAAGACTCTGAGTTTATTTCCTAGCAATGCAATCAAGCAAACTAACAAATGAAAATAAACATTAAACTGAGCTTAGAGTTTTGTACATACTAGCTGCCAATAATTTTTGAGTGGTTACTACATGCCAGTCACTTCATACTTTATTGTCACTAATTTAATTCTCATCATCACTTACTATAGGATATTATTATCACTCTCATTTTACAAAGAACAAAGATATTGAGAGATTTGATAAAACTAGTCCAAGTTCACATATATTGTAAGAGGTAGAAGTGAGATTCAAATCCAGGTAGCCTGGTTCAAGTTCCTGTACCGTTGGCTCCTATATCACGAGCTGTCTTATGAATTGAGCACCTTCTCATCCTCTCTACCCGTTTTACAGAGAAGGAAGTGGAAACAGATGATTGCCCAATTATTTGCTTAAATTCACAGGACTGCAAACAGCATTACAGGCTAGTCTCCCAACTCCCGCTCTGTGCACTTTCCCCAGACCACCCTGTTGTCTTGAGGCCACCTGGGCAGATACAAAAGCCCCACCTTTTGCCGCCCCTTCCAACACACAACATACACATACACACACACACACAACCACCCAGTAGGCACTCAGACATTTTTGTGGCCAGGTTGGCTACAGTCTTCTTTGAAAAGCAGCCAACTTTTGCCCTCCACCAAATAACTTTGTTTTATTTATAGTCTCCTGTACAGAGCTTTTGAACTGACTGCTCCTTCTAGAGAAGATCTTGATAACAGCTGTTCCTTGGAGAGGTTTCATAGCAAACACAGTGAGTAAACATGTGGAGGCCCCTCCTGTCTAGCAGAACACTGCTCCTGGGGCTATTTATAAGGCGGTGTTGTTGTCTGGGTGCAAAGACTTTGAATTTGAAATGGCAGTTTGGACATTTCATTTATTTTTTTATTTGAAAAAGTTCACCCTTTGACTTTCAACAACCTGAAGGCATAGACAAAAGGGAGATCTTATTTTTTAACAGGAGATAACTTCCAAAGAAGGAGTTTTTCTGCATTGTGTTTTCTTTCCTCCCTGCCTGGCTGAGGGCTATGATGTTACTGTAGTGATGATGAGATACGTGTAAAATGGGAGACACTTTTATGGATGAATAAGGGTTAAAATGGTAGAAGGGATGAATGGCATTTCAAAAGAGGAAACTGAAGGAGGCAAGGAAGAAAAAGGAAAAGCCCAGTACCAAAAGGGATCCTGTGAACTTATTGGCATCTTCTGACTTGTGTTCGAGAGTGTCATCCTCAAGAATGAGTAGGTCCGTCATGTGTCTGGAATTATTCAACACTGATGTTGATCTTGGCTTCACTAGTGGTTAGCTGTATCACCTGGGGAATATGCCTCAGTTTCCTCTTTGCAAATTGGGAGGGCACATTCCCAGGAGTATCATGAGAATTGGCATGAACCAGCCTGGGGAATACTGTGCCTAATTCATAAAGGGCATGCACTCATGCCAACACTAAATGAATCTGTCACTATTTTCTCCTTTGTGGTCCATCCAGGCCTAGAGGATATGGAACTGGGTTTCATGAAAGCGAGTCTTTCGGGGGCCTGGCAGGGACAGGTAGTAGCTTGATGATGCTGGCTCTCAAATATTTTCCCTTTTATTAATTTTTGGCAGGGACTGTTGTGATCAGAGGAAGCTTCAGTACTGGGGTCTTCATAATGATCAATAAAGGAAGCAGGGGCCTTTGCTGAGCCACCCCACAGATCCTGTATTACTTTTCTTGTGACAAAAGCAATTTAAGGCCAGATGTGGTGGTGCACGCCTTTAGCGCCAGATGTGGTGGTGGTACCAGATGTGGTGCATGCCTTTAGTGCCAGCACTCAGGAAGCAGAGGCAGGTAGATCTCTGTGAGTTCCTGGCCAACAAGGACTGGATAGTGATACACTATCTCAAAACAAAACAAACAAAGAAACCAAAACCACCACCAATTTAGGAAAGGTTTGATTTGACTGGCAGTTTGAGGGTGCAGTATAACATGGTGGGGAAGGCATTGCAGCAGGAGCATGAGGCGGCTGCTCACAAGAAATCCACAGTCAGGGAGCAGAGAGAGACAAAAGCTGCCCTGTAGCTTCCCTTTTCCTTTGAATTCACTCCATGGAATAGGACCATCCTCTTGAATTAAACAAATCTGGGAGCACCCTCATATTCCCAGAGCTTGCTCACTCCACTGATTGGTTGTAGAACCTGGTCTTCCCAGCAAAATAGCTTCCATCTTCACATGAGCTGTGCCTCCTTGCAAACGATCAAGAGCAGGCCTGATGACTGTTAGCAGTTCCTCAGAGTTGGAGGGCTGGGAGGGCCACCAGCCTCACACCAGAGAACTCACCTGCTCCTCTCAGCCATTTGCATGCACTGGGCCTCTGGGGGCAGCGTTGGAGTGCACAGACTGTAGTAGACTGTTATGGTTTTGGTCCCTTTAAGAGACCTC
Organism: Microtus ochrogaster; assembly: GCF_000317375.1. NCBI lineage: Eukaryota > Metazoa > Chordata > Mammalia > Rodentia > Cricetidae > Microtus > Microtus ochrogaster. The sequence goes on along the minus strand of NC_022011.1, from coordinate 38,634,764 downwards.
CCCTCCCCATCCGCTGAGGCAGGCTGATCTTCAGCTTCCAGCCTGAGTTCGCTCTCTTTTCCATCTTCCTCTCGGAGAGGCAGCTTTGCTTCTGCCTCTCTCCCCACTTTTCTGCTTCCCCCCTTCTCTGTCTCTTTCTTCTCTTCTCTTCTCTTCTCTTCTCTTCTCTTCTCTTCTCTTCTCTTCTCTTCTCTTCTCTTCTCTTCTCTTCTCCT
>NC_022011.1:38622297-38634449 GCF_000317375.1 Microtus ochrogaster | reverse complement strand
CTCCCCTTCTCTCTCTCTCTCTCTCTCTCTCTCTCTCTTTCTCTTTCTGTCCCCCCCTTCACCCTTCCTCCTCCATAACCCCCTGAATAAACATTCAACCTCACCCTGCATGTCGTGTCTATATATGTTTCTGTCTTCTGCCTGCCCGCCATGTGTCTCCCTGCCTGGAACCAGCCATTGCTTGGGGACCAGCAGCAGTCTCTGCCTGGGGCCCACTGCCTGCTGCCACATGGCCCACCACCACTGCTCTGGGACCAGCCTGGGACTGGCTGCTCCCAGGGCCCCCTGTCTGCCGCCACATGGCCTGCCACCACCGCTCAGGCCACTGCTCTGAGACCAGCAGCCATTTCTGCCTGGGACTGGCTGCTCCCAGGGCCCGCCGCCACCATTTTGGGACCTACAGCATTTCTGCTGCCTACTGCCACGGAGATCTTGCAGCATTTTAAAAAAAGAATAACATAGACTATAGGAGTTATCTAAAGAAAATTATATCTATATCTATATATATCTACGGGAAAGCTATCTCTCATACCAGGGTGGCACTTCCTAGTGCAGCTTACTCCAGTAAGCGACCCTCACTCATGTTTTATAAGTCAATCCAAAGAACTCATTGGTTCCCCAGGCTGAACTTTGGTGGACTTTTTTACACTGGTTTGTTATTGGGACCTTCTAAGAAGGGGGTAGACATTGGTTTCATGGCCCCAGGGAAGGAATTCTCAAAGTATGATTCTAGATCCTGTCAAGTTGAGAATATTAATTATCACAGGTCCTATAACCTTTCCAGGTGGATTTCCTGTAGGTATGAGTTATAGGTCTGAATAGGAAAGGTTAAGAGAAAACCAGGGCATGAAGTAGATGGTGTGGCAGATAAGATCTATATGGAATTCACAGGAAGATATAGGTCTGAGGGGAAACACTGTGTCTATGCCAAAGCTGCTATGTGGGGATAAACAGAACAGAAGATAGAAACAGGCCAGGTTAAGGAGAGAGGAACTTCCTAGAATGTCCTTGCTGGAGGCCAGGAATACCAGGAGAGTTCTGGCTGCTTGATAAATCTTATCTTTGTCTAGAAGTTACAGGAAACTTGGAAACCTCTAACTCATCCACAGCACCTGGCAGGCAGCTAGATGGTACCCTGTTTCCTTGGACGGGCAGGCTCTGTTTTCTTTCAAGCTCGTACTGTATGGATGTTTAAAAACTCTTTACAGGGAAACCTCCATGATCCGTAGACTTCTTTCTTCGAAGTCAGGGGACAATAACCCCGAAATCTTACTTAGTGAAAGTGGAGTTGCTGTGGATTCCTGAGTTAAAACATACGTGAGTTAAAAATGCCTCCCTCAAATTCAGACACCCCAAGTTTTGGCCTGGCAAGAGGAGTCCACATTGGCGTGGATAAAGGCTTCTTCAGTAGCTTCAGGGGTCACCATGGAAGTTTCTTCAGGGCGTTTTGTGTGAATTCTGCCAGAGCAATGGGACAGAAATCTCTATTTCTCTTTCTAGTGAAGACCCACGCGAACGGACTACACTTCCCAGTAGCCCTCGCGGCCGGCTGCGCGGGCGAGAGGGGGCGGCGGTGTGAGAGGGGGCGGGTGGCGCACTCCGAGTACGCGCGCCGGCGACCATGGCGTTCTCTGGGTAGGAGCGAGTACTTTAACCCCGGGAGGCGGCGGCAGCAGCGGCAGTGAGGGAGTCACCCTCGAGCGGGCGGACTCCTGCTTGAGGAAAGGGAGGAAGGGGCGGAGAGAGCGCCGGAGGGAGGCCGGTCGGCCAGCGAAGCGCCGAGCGGGGCCCGCCGGTCCATGAGGAGGCCCCGGGACCATGGGCTCCAGGATCAAGTGAGTGCCGCCGGGCGGAGCCGGGCCGGGCCGGGCGCTGGGGAGGCGAGGCCGGGCTCGAGCTGCAGGCCGCGGGCCGCGCTGGGGGACTTGTTGCCAGGACCGGAGGGGCGCCCCGCGTGGACGCGTCAAGCAGGGAGGGGGATGGTTGCCATGGGGATGCGGGAGGCTCAGGGACGGGGTGCGTGCGCGGTGGAGGGTCGCGGGTGATGAGATGTCCTCTCCTCACCTGAGAGAGGGAACCGCTGACATGACGAGGAGGCTCCCTCTGTGGGATGTACCCCAGAAAACGGTCGTACAGCTACTGGGAGGAAAGAGGTTTCCGGAATTAAGTTCCCACCTGGGTGTGTTTGGGGCGACCCTGAGAGTTGGCAGGTTCTGAGAGGTTGAAACTTGACTGCTTGAGGCCTGTAGCCATTACAGAAGTGGTGTGAGGTTCTTAGAAGGAGGGGGGGCCCTGGTGGATTTAAGGGCTGGATGGCCTGTAGAGGAAGGCCTTTTCCCATTTCTTCCCCTTGAGTTTCCGCACAAGCAAGGGCTATGAAGGAAGATGTCTTTGGGTTATAACTGAGTACCTGATTTTGAAAAGGTTTTGTAATCCAATCTGGCAATTCCCTCACTCCTTCAATTACTTGGAGTCCCTGTTTGAGGCTTCCTTTTCTGGTGAGATTGTTGATACTTTTAACTTCAGAACCCATTGAAACATTGTTGGCTTCCTCCTAGACTTGGAAGTTGACTTTGGAAAGTGCAACTTTTATGTGGTCCAATTTGGGTATGTTACTTTGGACTCTATCTCCCCTCACAGCCAAGACCTCTTCTGGCCACGCCCTTCTCCAGCCCCAGATGTTTTATCTCTCTCTAATCATTAGCAAATGTTCACTTTTTCTCTATTGCGTAGGGACATTTACAAAGAAAGTTGACAGCATAGCTTTTCGAGAAAACAGCATTCACAAGACACCATAAATCTCTTATAGGAAAGTCGGTTAAATGTGTTTATTTCAGCATTTTGAGAATTATACAAGGGAAGTTTGGAAGAGGAAGGGCCTCATGGACAAAAATCTAATAATTATTCAAATATTGCGTCTCATGTCCTGGTGATGCCCATGCAGTGTGACCCTTGCCTGACTGTTCAGTCTCTTCAGCAGTTAGGTTTCTCATTTACCAAAGGTGTCTAGTCTGTGTTTAAAAGCCCTATGACAACTGCTGAATGAAATTAGAAAAGTTTGCTTAGAAAATTAATGTGGCGGTATAAAATGAGTTTTATTTTTATAGAAAAAGGGAGGAAGGAGTTAGAACATAACCCAAATAGTAATCTGAGAACCTGGGGAGGTAAAATGATGTGGTCTGTGAACTGTTGGTATTAAAAGGCACTCCAAGCCAAATTTTAGTTCCCAAGTAAGAGCTGTAAACTTGGATGTCAATAGCTCATAGAAATACTTTGCACAGAGTCACCTCAGAGCTGCAGAGAGAGTGTAGTGATGCTTACGTTTCTTGTTCCAGAGTTAGAGATTTGCCCAGCTGCATCAAGTGTTCTAGTGAACACTAAAATAGACAAGCAGAAGTTCACTTGACTAGCTGTCATGTGCTCATGCTCTTGACAGGAACACGTTGACAAGTATGTTTCCTAAGCATGTTTTGTGGAATATATCACTGTAGTATGGGAGCATTTGAGTAAGGGAATTTATCAAGGCATGAAATTGCATTAAGTGTGAAATTAGTATGAAGAATGGCCATATTGATCCTCAAAGTTGACTGCTCAGTGGTTAAAAGAAAAAGAAAAAAGGCCTGGGAAATATGTTAACCTGTGGTGAGATTGAAAGTATGAATATAGAAGTTATGAAAAGTAGTTATGATTTATAGTGATTTGTGCCATTCTGTCCACAGTTAGGAGTATGGATGGGCAGGTGGTGAGAGAACAGTCAGTTTAGGTCGTTGGAGAAAATGGCCTTGGTTGCTACTGTCCATTCTGTCATGCAGTTCAAGGTGTTCAAGGTGTTTACCTCACTGAGGTGGAAGCTGAGTGTGCAGGCCCCACAGGTAAGTAGGTGGATAGGAGAGTGGGGGCAGACTGAGCAATCTCTAGACTCCCCGAAGCAATCTGTATTTTCTTTATCTCTGATACCTTGTGCCATTACAAGGACAGTGTACATCAGATCTGGGTTCAAATTCCAGCCCACCGCCCCACCCTCCACCTTTTTTGTTTTTTTCGAGACAGGGTTTCTCTGTGTAACCATCCTGGCTGTCCTGGAACTCGATTTGTAGACCAGGCTGGCCTTGAATTCACTGAGATCCACTTGCCTACTACCACCTGGCAAGTTCCAACTCTTTTTCATGCTGACTGTGAAACAGTATATCTGTGAATCTGGATTTTCCTAGGGGAGAAAGGACCGCCAGGATTATTATGAATAGTAAACACAGGATCAATGTGATTTCCAGGCCCATATTAGGAACTTAAGTGATTGTTCTACATCTTCTTATCAAGTGATTAAGAATATCAGATGTATTTTATGCCAGAAATATCAGAGAAAGACATGTTTCAGGTAACAGAAAACAAACTTTTAATGTTCATATGGAGAGCAGGACTTAACATTATCACAATAATAAAAAATAAAAGTTGATTAAAAAAACCATACTGTCTGTAATTGTGAAACTAGAGTTAAGATCAGTGATAAAGCATGTATGTTACTGTTGTTGAGACTTGGCAAGCTGAGGCTTCTGGAGCAGTCTCTGTCGGGCACCATGGCAATGTTTAATGTGAATCATTTCATAAAACCCTCACAACTGTCCTCTGGTGCTGTTTATTAACCATTGTTTGCACATGAGAGCGTGGAAGTTCGTAGGCTTAAGGTCAGATGCAAGTGACAAGAAGAGTTTAGGTAGTTCAGTATTTAGGTAGTTCACTGGAGACCTAAACTGTCAGCCAAACAGGTATTTTTCTAGAGGCATAAAAGAGCAGTGGTAATTGACATTCTTGGACAGATATGTTTAAATTTTATTTAGTGTTTGAGTGATCCCAGTGGACTGGAATGTGGTCAGTATGGGGCAGTTTAACTGATAATGCAGATGCATGGCAGGAAACTGTGAGGCAGGTTTATATTGCTTGCGGTGACATCCTAGAAATTGCTTCCAGGCACCAAGTACAGGAAGTGGGTTGTAAGTAATGGAAGGAAGTATTTTAAGTGAGTTTGAAGAAACCTGACATTAATGGACTCTGAGAAAAGCATACTTTAAGATTTGAAGGCATAGGTACAGGGTAGGCCAACACCTTTGGCCTTGTGGTGTTTGCATTAGCCCATATGTTATTCTGCTGTCCCCATTGAACTGACCTCCTTGAGGTTGGTATTGGAGGAATCCGTTAATTCATTTACCCTCTTACTTCAGAACCAAGATGTGTCAAGCACACATTAAACACTTAATAAATGTTAGCTGTTATCAATTATAGTGTTACTATGCCTGATAGTATGCAAGTTCTAGGGGTACAAAAATGAAAAGATTTTTCTTTTGTGCTAAGGCTTTCTAAAGTAGTAGATACAACTACAAAATGAAAGCACTCTTCCTTCTCCCCCCAAATCCTAGTCATAATCCAATATAATTGCTATAGTGGCAGGGCTGCCAGTAATGACTAGGTGCTGGAGTGAAGGTGAGACTGGCTACCCTGGGGCGGGACAGAGTGTCAAGAGAAGGCTTTAGGGAGAGAGTGTTTTAATTGCAGGATGAATGAGAGCCCTAAAGGGGTAAAAGTAGTGATGGTGTTAAGTGACAGTGGTGATATTAACCAAGGGAGAAATATGTATGAGGATAGGACTATTGGGGATATCAAAATATTACTTAAATGTGAGAAACTATGATAGACATTAGGGATTATAGTGGGGGATAATAGATGATTCTTATTTTTGTGGTACTAACAGTCTGGTGGACCTGATTGATAAATTGAGTAAATTCACATAAAGTTATGTAGTTGTGTTATGAAGCAAGCACGATGCTGAAGAGATGATGATACCAAGTAGCTATCCTATTTTGGATAGGGTGGTGGGGGCTGGCCTCACTGTAGAGATGATGTTTGAACTTAGAATTAAAGGATAAAGAGGTATTAGTCATGTCAGATTTAGGCAGGCTTATTTCAAGCAGAAGGTAAAGCAAATGAACCCTGGGGAAGATTTTAGGAAGTGAAGTGATGATGTGAAAAAGGATTCAGGTGGGGTTAGTGCTAGTGCATGCTTAAGTTGGACCTTGTAGGTCTTTGGAATCTCAAAACTGCTTGCTTATTTATTTGTTTTTAAATTGTTTTTATTGAGCTATATATTTTTCTCTGCTCCCCTCCCTTCCTCTTCATCTTCCTTCCTCTCCTACCCTCTCCCATGATCCCCATGCTCCCAATTTACTCAGGAGAGCCTGTCTTTTTCTACTTCCCATGTAGATTAGATCCATGTATGCCTCTCTTAGGGTCCTTTCTGTTGTTTAGGTTCTCTGGGATTGTGAACTGTAGACTAGTTTTTCTTTGCTTTATGTCTAAAAGCCACTTATGGATAAGTACATATTTATTTTTCTGGGTCTTAGTTACCTTACTCAATATGATGTTTTCTATATCCATCCATTTGCCTGCAAATTTCAAGATGTCATTTTTTCCCACTGTTTAGTACTCCGTTGTGTAAATGTGCCTCATTTTCCTTATCTATTCTTCCGTTTAGGGGCATTTAGGTTTTTTCCAGGTTCTGGCTATGACAAATAATGCTGCTATGACCATAGTTGAGCACATGTCCTTGTAATATGGTTGAACATTCTTTGGGTTTGTACCCAAAAGTGGTATTGCTGGGTCTTGAGGTAGCTTGTTTCCTAATTTTCTGAGAAATCGCCATACTGATGTCCAAAGTGGCTGTACCAGTTTGCACTCCCACCAGCAATGCAGAAGTGTTCCCTTTTTCACACAACCTCTCTAGCATAAGTTGACATCAGTTTTTTTGATCTTGGCCATTCTGACAGGTATAAGATGGAATCTCAGTTGTTTTGTTTGATTTGCACTTCTCTGATGGCTAAGGATGTTGAGCATTTCCTTAAGTGTCTTTCAGCCATTTGAGATTCATTGGTTGAGAGTTCTCTGTTTAAGTCTGTACTCCATTTTTTTTTTTTTGAGTTGGGTTATTTGTTCTTTAGATGACCAAGTTTTTGAGTTCTTTGTATATTTTGGAGATCAGACTTCTGTCTGATGTGGGGTTAGTGAGGATTTTTTTCCCATTCTGTAGGTTTCCTTTTTGTCTTCTTGACCTTGTCCTTTGCTTTACAGAAGCTTCTCAATTTCAGAACTTCCCATTTATTAATTGTTTCTCTTAGTTTCTGTGCTACTGCTGTTATATTTAGGAAGTGATCTCCTGTGCCAATGTGTTCAAGTGTACTTCCCACTTCCTCTTCTATGAGGTTCAGTGTTGGTTTTATGTTGAGGTCTTTGATTCCTTTGGACTTGAGTTTTGTGCATGACGATAATGTTTTTTTTTGTTTTTTTAAGACAGGGATTCTCTGTGTAGCTTTGAAGCCTGTCCTGGAACTCTGTAGACCAGGCTGACCTCGAACTCACAGAGATCTACCTGCCTCTGCCTCCCAAGTGCTGGGATTAAGGACATACTCTATCGCCCAGCTCAAAGCTGCTTTCTTAAAATGGAATTCACATACTATAATGTTTATTTTTGAGACAGGGTCTCTATGTGCTCTCCTCTGGCGTGCAATTCTCTATCAGGCTAGGCTTGAACTCACAGATGTCCACGTGCATCTGCATCCTAGTGCTGGAATTAAAAGTGTGTAGCACCTCCCCTGGTCTTATAAAATCTTTTCAAGTAAATGTTTTTAAGTATTTCTACAGAGTCATGAGTGACCATCATGGTCTAATTCTGTAGCATTTTATTACCTTAGAAAGAAATTGTTAGAAGTCACTTCTAATTCTTCCAAACTCTTAACCCTAGATAATCAATCTAATTTCAGTTACTATAGATTTATCTATTATGTCATACATATGATATAATATATAACCCGTGATGTATCTAGTTACTGTTCCTTAATGCTTTTAAGGATATTTTTGTGAGTCTTGTATTTTTTTGGTTTTTTCGAGACAGGGTTTCTCTGTGGTTTTGGAGCCTGTCCTGGAACTAGCTCTTGTAGACCAGAGTCTTGTATTTTCATTGTGGTTTATATTGTGTACATTTTATTCCTTCTTCATCAGTTGTTAGATGTTTGGGTTGTTTCTACTTTCCACTGTGAAATGTTATTCATAAATATTTAGTGTGAGCTTGTACTTCATCTCTTGTGAGTACACATGAATGGAATTGCTAGATCTTATTTGGTCACTCTTAAAATAATTTCTAAAGCAGATGTGCCACTTGATGTAAATTGGTATCTTCATGGGATGCTGATTTAGTACAAATGAAATCTGTGAAAACTTAGGGTCAAAATAGAAGGATAGGCTTCTCAGAAGAGGTTGAGGTTTGAATTGAAAGAAAGGGGAGACTTGAAAAAAGGAGGGAGTTCTCAGAGGAATAGTAATTGAAGTCCTATGGTTTGCAGGTGGACATAGCTCATCTCATTGTCAAGTACAGAGAAGCAGCCTTGCTTCTTTTTAAGAATTATATTTTGGAAAACTTTCATAGATGTACATGATCCTGTTTCTCACCATTTCTTTTTCTTCTCCCACTGAACCTCTTCCTATCTAGACCATGGCTACTTTCATGTTTCTCTGTGTATGTATGTTCCACTGAGTAGAGAGAGTGAGGCTGCCTCCATGAGCATGGGTGGGCAGTTTGGTTCACATAGCTCTGCTCTGGTCTCTGTGTGGTCTGTTTCTTAAGGGATCCCATTACCAAGTGCAAGGCAGACTTGCTGCTTCTTGTGACTTAGAAAGCACAAACACCCTGCTCTGGGATGACACTAGAGGCTAAGATGTGACTTTTCTTTGTGTCTCTTCCCAAGCACAAACACCCTGCTCTGGGATGACACTAGAGGCTAAGATGTGACTTTTCTTTGTGTCTCTTCCCTTTCCAGCATAGTGATTCCATCCCAGACCCAGCAGACTGTAGAAGAACCTAGGATGATGGGAGAAAAACCTTAGAGTTTGGGCTTTCTGTTGCAGGAGTCCTGGATCATCCTGTTGAATTTTCATGAATTTTCTGAACAATGTGCTAGTGCTACTCTTTGCTTCTAGTCTTAGCCTTTGTAATCTACTTTGGAAAGTGTGGTATGACAGAAAGGTTGAAACAGGGAAGGTAAATGTTTTTATTCAGGCTGGAATTCTGGTTGGATGCAGTTTAAAAAGTTAACCTTTTTTTCATGGCCTCTGGGGACTAATCCCTGGATTTGCAACACCTTTTTTGCTTAGGAGAACTTTGTTGGGAAATGGAAAGATAAATAAGAAAGAAACAAATAAAACAAAGTTGATCTCCTTTATTCTTACTGAATTAATACCCATTCATTCTAAATACAGTTGTGCCACGTAAGAACATTATGGATCTGATACACAATTGATGATCCCATAAAGATCTATAGTCTGTAATGTTAAATAATAAAATTCACCAACAACACATTTCTCAGATTATATTTTCATTAGTGCATTTAAGACTTGAGAAGAAACCAGATTTTTGTTGTTGTAGTTTTGTTTTTTGAGACAGGGTTTCTCTATAGTCATGACTGTTCTGGAACTCATTTTGTAGACCAAGCTAGCCTCCAACTCAGAGATCTACCTGCTTCTGCCTTTTGAGTACTACCACACTCTGCTGAAAACAACTTTTTTTTTTTTAAAGAAAAGAGTGTCCCAAAGGAAAGAAAAAAAAATCTTCAAAATGTATTTGTTTCTGTTGAAAAGACAGGTGACATTCCAAGAATTCGTATGTTGGTTATATACTATTTAGAATGTTCTGTTAAATATAAATCATCAGCTGTCATGAACAAAGGCATTCTAGATAGGACTTTGCAAAAGTCAGAGGAAGATAAGAAGTGTAGCTGAGATACATGAAGTACACACACACACACACACACACACACACACACACACACACTACAGGATGTGGACTTGAACAAAACATAGGATCGTGCCATTGAAGAGTTCAGTGAGTGCTGTGATGGGATCTTACTGGGACTTTTAGGTAGACCAGCAGCAGCAGGTTAGAGAGCAGTGACCAAGCAGTAGCATCCCTTGTTTGTGCAAGGTGATCCATTGGAACATGAGAAAAATATATTAGGCCTTAAGATTATTTTAATGACAAGTTTCAGGACTTCTGTATTTTCTAATTTATTAATATAGTAATGAACCATTAGAGTTTATAGGTGAATACGTGTCAGGTGTCTTGCTTAGTTTTTTCTGACAAGAATGTGTTCGAAAAAGGAAGACTGATGGATTGTGGAACTATACAATAGTTTATGCTGCAGAAGATGAAGGCCTGATCTGAGGTCTTGGCACTGTAAAGAAAAGGAATGGATTGCAGAGAGATTTTAGATTTTAGGTAGATGTGACAGGAGGCTGTGGACCCCAGAGAGGGTGAAGATGCTCTGATAAACTTATCCATATGGGGTGCATGATGTGTTTGCATTTCTGAAGACAAGTGAAAAGTTACAATTAGTCTGCAGTAAAAAAAGGATTTTTTTTTTTTTTTTTTTTTTTTTTTTTTTTGAGACAAGGTTTCTTTATGTAGTCCTCACTGTCCGGAAACTCTGTAGACCAAACTTGGAAATCCACCTACTTCTACTTCCCAGTTGCTGGGATTAAAGGTGTGTGCCACCACAGATCAGAGGAAGGAAGGAGTCTTCAAGAGCTACACAGTGAAGTTATGAACTCTAGTAGACAAGTAAGACTTAAAGTGAACTGGTTCCAACTTCAAGATGAAAATATGTCCATGGCAGATTTAGAAAAAATAGAGTAACAGAAAGAAACACCTTTTGATGTGTAAAACCACAGGAAAGATTACAGCGATGTTGCATTGATCTTGCTTAGGTCTCATGAATAAATGGGAGGAAGGAAACCCAATCTAGAGAAGATGCTGTTTGAGTCTAATCCAAGGGGTGTGAGAAGCTGGATGGGGTGATATGGTGCTGAACCATCAGCCTGCCCTCACAAAGATTTACATGACATAACCAGCTTAAAATTTATTTGCAGTATTCTCAGTGCTAAATTGAGTCTTTCCCCCAGCCCTGAGAGCATTCACAGGTGCTTGCACTTATGTGTGTGGTGTCTGGTTTAGTCCCCAGCAGAGATGTGATGTGATGTGATTGTTTAGTAAATGACAGCTATCACGAGTATTGCTTGTTGAGGATAAAGCATGCTGTCATCTGAAAACCTGAAGTTTAAAAAGGTCAAAAGAATGCAAGTAAATATGTTTCTTTTTACAGTGATGTAGATTTTTTTTTTTTAAAAACGTATTTGCTTCCTTTAGTGAGACAGTTCAGATATGTGGTATATTTTACTGGATTTATTTGAAGCCTGGAGATTCGGATGCCTGAAAATCATTATTTCTCTTGCTGGCTGGGGAGAAAGGAAAGCGTGTAGTCTACTAAGAGATCAGGTGAACTTGTAAATAATCAGAATTGCAACACTTAAAAAACATTTTATGTTCCTATAAATACTGGACATTTTTATTCCATTTTCTAAAATCCTTACATCAATAATTTATACTTTGTTTTAGCTGGTATCATTGTTCAATCATTTTCCATGGTGCTTAGAGTTTTAAAATGATTTTATGTTGGAAAATACACATCTGTAAAATTAGAGCAGCATAGTAAGTCCCCAGATCACTCTTATCACTCAGTTTCAACCGGGTAATTTGTGGATTTAAGTTCCATTTATAGTTCCACCTCTTTCACCTCCCGGTGCCCTGGATTATTATGAATCAAATTCCAAAAAACACATTTCATTTGTAAATATTTCCCTGTCACTGAAAGAGCTAAAAGATCTTTATAAAACAATGATGCCACACCTAAAAATTTTACAAGTGTTTTTTTTAAAAAGTATTGTTAAATACCTGTTTATCATTTTATGTTTTTTTTGCTTGTTTATTTTTTTGCTTTATTTTATTTTATTTTTTTGCTTTATTTATTACTAATGTATGATATGTGGAATCACCATGGTTCATATTATGTGTGTGTGGAGATCAGAGGACACCTTTGTGGAGTTGGTTCTCTCCTTACATCTGTGGGTTCTGGGGATGGAACTCAGGGCTCAAGCTTGTTCAGGTGGCAAGTCTTGCTCCTCCTCCCATTTTAAAAAAGATTTGAATATACTGATTTTATATACTTTATCTGGTTGTGTATCTCCTTCCTTCCTTCCTTCCTTCCTTCCTTCCTTCCTTC
>NC_022011.1:38614242-38622197 GCF_000317375.1 Microtus ochrogaster | reverse complement strand
CTTCCTTCCTTCCTTCCTTCCTTCCTTCCTTCCTTCCTTTCTTTCTTTCTTTCTTTCGACAGTGTCTCTCTACAAAGCCCTGGCTGTCCTGGAACTCACTGTGTAGACCAGTCTGGCCACAAGTTCACAGACATCTGCCTGCCTCTGCTTCCCAAGTGCTGGATTAAAGATGTGCCACCATTCCTGACTCTGCAATTTATTTATTAAAGAAATTGACTATTGCTTCTATGTAATTTTCATTGCATCCTCATGGTTTATTTAATATGTTCCTCTTTTATATTTCTCTAACTTAGTAATTAGAACGAGTGATTTGATGAGATTCAAGTTTATTTTCTTGGCAAGAATACTTAAGTGGTAAGAGCTGCTTCTACCAGGCGGCTCATGATAAGTATCCGGTTCTCTCTCTCCTTCTGTTCCTGGTTAGGGTGGTCAAATGTCGTACTCTGTTTTTGTCATGTCGTCATCTGTTAAATTTGTAACCCTTCTCCCCTTTTTGTTGTTTTTCCTTGGAGTCTTGAAGTCCTTTTGCCAGGGTCTTATGAGTTTCTAACATTTTTTTTTCTTTTTGCCATAAGCTGTTCTAGGGTCATTTAAGTGTTTCTTACTCCAGACCTGTATTCCACCATTTCTCTTGGGAGACTTGCTTGCTTATGGGGGAAAATGGCCTTACTAATCTTGGTCTGGGTTTTAGTTTTGTTTTTCAGTGTGGGAAGGTTTGCTATTGTGACAGTCATCTCTGGGCTTTTCCAGAGATCAAAACTGGGTGGGGGTCTGGAGAGAATGTGTGTGTGTGTACACTTAAGTATTTCTGGACATGGTGCTGCACACCTTTTTGCCCAGCTCTTGAAAGGCTAAGGCAGAAGGATTGTGAGTTCCTGGCTAGTCTGAGCTACATGGTGAGACCTGCTGTAACATAACAGTAGAAATGTGAAATTGTTTGCTGTGTTCATGCGATCTTTCCCAATTCCAGATACAACAGTTTTATTTACCTCCATCACCTTTACATCTCAGTCTCCCACACTGTGCTCGAGTACCAAATTTCTAGCAACTCTTTGGCTTTTTCTGTAATGCCCAGGCTACTCCGTAGCAGCCCTAGCATTGCCTCTAGCAGTAGGACTACTGAAATATTTATTATTATTTTAATATAATTTATTATTGTTGTGCATATGCTGTATGTACATGAGTGTGTGTGCTACAGTGTGCATGTGGAGGTCAGAGGAAAACTTTGTAGAGTTAAACATTTTCTGCCTTTATGTAGGTTTCAGGGATTGAATTCAGGTCATCATCTGGCATCAACTTTGGGTACTTGTTTCATAGAATAGTATTTTTCCCTTTGTTTCCCTCTTCTAGATTCCTTATTTGTCACCATCTTTTTTTTTTATTCTGACATTATTTGCTTTTATCCCCTTTTTTCCAAACTTGAAATGGTGCTTGTGTGAGCCTGGTCATAGTGGCCCATGCCTTTAATCCCCACATTCAGGAGGCAGAGACAGGTGGATTTCTGAGTTTGAGGCCAGTGATGGAGGTGGGTCATTTGTCTATCTGTTGCTTTCCTTGGTTAATTAATAAAAAAAAACTACTTGGCCTTTGATAGGACAGAAAATTAGGTAGGCGGAGTAGACAGAACAGAATGCTGGGAGAAAGAAGCCGAGTCAGGCAGTCGCCATGATTCTCCCGCCAGACACAGATGCAGGTTAAGATCTTCCCTGCTAAGCCACCTCGTGGTGATACGGATATTAGAAATGGGTTAGGTCAATATGTAAGAGCTAGCCAATAAGAGGTTAAAACTAATGGGCCAGGCAGTGTTTAAAAGAATACAGTTTCCATGTAATTATTTCGGGTAAAGCTAGCCAGTGGCCGGGAGCTGGAAGGCAGGCGGCCCGCCACCTCCCAGTACAACAGGCCAGCCTAGTCTACATGGCAAGTTCCAGGATAACCAGAGCTACATAATACAAAGACCCTGTCTCAAAAAAAGAAAAAGAAGAAGAAAAAAAGAAGGAAAGAAAGAATGGTGCTTGTGATTTTATGGAGGCTCTCCCCTTGCCTTCCAAGATCCCTTCATGTTCCTATTTCAGTCTATGTAGTCAGCTGTATTGTAATCCTGGCAGGCCACTGTCACTACTTTACTGAGTTGATTCCATTATCTCCTGGTCCCTGAGCTTTTGTTTTGCTTTAATTTGTTTGCTGGAACACAAGTTCCAGTCGTAGGATTTACCAAAGCAGTAGGCTTGTAGGAGTGCTTAAAAAGTAAACTGAGTTCTTGAGCACAGGTAACAAATGCATTCTTTCTCAACCTTGATTAATAATTTATATGGGCATTGATGTTTAGGGTGACAGAATTTCCCCTCAACTTTAACTTTGGGGATGGCACCACACATACACACATGTGAACACACACACACAAATGCCAGGAGATGTAGGTCGTAAAGGAGGACATTTCCTGGAGTAAATGGCTAGGTTGATTTGGGTTAAGTGTCATGTTACTATACATAGAGAGCTTTTAGAGTTAGAATTTGGATCTGAAACTCATGTGCAGGATGGAAACTGCTCTTTAGTTTTATATGAACTTGACACAAGCTAGAATCATCTGAGAGGAGCGATCCTCAATTGAGAAATGCCTCTGTAAGACTGTGCTCTAGGCAAGCATGTAGGGTGATTGTAATTAGTGATTGTGGGAAGGGCCCAGTCCATTGTGGGTAGGGTCATACTCATACTTGGGCTGATGGTTCTGGGTCCTGTAAGCAAGCAGGTTGAGCAAACTGTAAGCAGCACTTCTCTATGGCTTCTTCATCAGCTCCTGCCTCTGAGTTCCTCTCCTGATTGAGTTCCTGCCTTGGATGATGAACTGTGGTATAGAAGTATAAACCTAATAAACCCTTTCCTGTGCATGTTGTTTTTGTTCATGGTGTTTGATCACAGCAATAGAAACTCAAACTAAGATGGGAACTGAAGATAACAGTTTGGGAATCAGTGTTCAGGCGGTGGGTAGGAAACCAAAGGGACTTTAGGACTCTTTAGTTGGCAGATAGAGGGCAGGAGGAAGGGCAGACTGATTGGTCTGTAGGGGACAGTGCACATCCTAATAGACATCATGTCTTTTCCGTTTTTTGAGATATTTCTCTGTGTAACTACTGTGACTGTCCTGTAACTCACTTTGTAGACCAGGCTGGCTTCGAACTCATAGAGATCTCCCTGCCTCCGCCTCCTGAGAACTGGAATGAAAGTGTGCTTTAACGTCCAGTTGATGTTGACTTTTAAAAACATTTATGTGTGTTCTGTGTTTTATTTATGTGTGTGCACACTTGTCATGGTACATGTATAGTGATCAAAGAACTATTTTCTGGAATCAATTTTCTTTTTCCACTCAAGTCATCAGGTTTGGCCACAAAATGCTTTTACCTTCTGACCCATCTCACTAGCTTTGGATTTCATTTATTTGTTATTTATGTAAGACAGCGTCTCAGTATATTGCTGAGGTTGTCCTGGAACTTGCCTTGTAGACTAGGCTGGCCTCAGACGCACAGAGATCTGTTGGAAGAGGGGGCCGCTTGTTCTTCCCTGCTGCCCAGCTAGCTTACATCTGAAATAATCACACAGAAGCTGTATTAATTAAATCATTGCTTGGCCCATTAGCTCTAGCTTCTTATTGGCTAATTTCTACATCTTTACTTAACCCATCCCCATTAATCTGTGCATCACCATGAGGTCATGGCCTAACAGCAAAGTTTCAGCACATCCTTCTCTGGCGGCAGATCCATGGCGTCTCTTTGACTCCGCCTTTTTTCTCCCAGCATACTGCTTACCTTTCCCTGCCTAGTTCTATTCTTCCCTGCCATAGGCTCAAAGCAGTTTTTTATTCATTAACCAATAAAAGCAATACACAGACAGAAGGACCTCCCACACCATTTCCTCTTTTCTGTTTAAACGAAAAGAAAGTCTTTAACATAGTAAAATTACATATAACAAAACAGGTATCAAGCAGGAATTACAGTTACAATGTTTATATCTATTTTATCTTTTATCATAACTAAGAAAAACTATAACTACAACTATAAATTCTTCAAGTCCATCAAAGACTCCAGAAGGATATAGTATTTCCTGAGTAAACAATAAGTTCATTGTAAGCAACTTTCAAAACTCTAGAATTGACAGAGACATCTCACTACCTGGACAGTCACCCAAAGTTCTTCTGTACCTTTGGGGCATCCATCTGACTCCACCTTTTTTTCTCCCAGCATACAGCCTAGCTTTCCTCATTTAGTTCTGTTCTTCCCTGCCATAGGCTCAAAGCAGTTCTTTATTCATTAACCAATAAAAACAACACACAGACAGAAGAACCTCCCACACCAGACACCCACCTGCCTCTGCTTTCTAAGTCCTGGGTTAAAGGTGTGCACCCTCATATCCAACCCCGAGTTTTATTTTTAAGAACATTAAATCAGGAATCTGTACACAAATTTAACTCCCTCAGTTTATGTTTGTGATAGCTCCATGTAACTGATAATCCTCAAATCATTTGACTTTAGCAATTCTCTTTGGGATTATAAATATTTATGTGTTCTCATTCTCTCTCCCTCTCCCTCCTTCGTTCTTCTTTTAAGGCTTGCATTGTTAGGCTGTATCTCTGCAGTAAATAGTAAATACTGGGGATCAGCAGAGAATGGTGATCTAGAACGCTGGCCTAACTGGAAGAAGCAGTCCAGGTTATCTTGATTGCTGTGACTAGAATATAAAACCAGCCTCTGTTCACTCATCACTGAAAGTTGCTTCTGTCTACTTGTCTGTTGGTTGACACTACAGGATAGGTAGTTAGGGCTTGGAATTAAGGAGGAAGAAATTTATGGTGTCCTCATGGCCCACTTCTTAGTATTTTCTTGGGCAAATTGGTCTGGCCTTTCCACCTTGGTCTGACTTCCTTATAGGAAAAGTTTCACATTGCACAGGAGAGAGCACTTTAGCAGGAATATAAGTTGCAAATTATTAGTTCAGTGGTGCTTAAGCATGCTCAGGTGGCGGAATACCTCAGCGTCATGGTGTTCTGTGAAATGCTATGAAATATTTATATTTTAAACTTCAAACAACATGTCCTCTAAATCAGATGCTATTTTATATTGTATTTCAGAATAGTGACTAACAGGTGAGGATGGGTTAAGAACAATTTACAGTAAGAAAATTTAAAATTACATTACCTTATTTTAAAATGCAAATTGAGAAAAGGCCGTTTAAAACCTCCAGCATTTCTGGAAAGTACATTGAATAACCATTAAATTAATTGACTGTGGGAGAGACACAGGAAGCTGTAGTGAATGAGGACCGACCACACCTTCCCATTGGGGAGCTGTAGAGTGCTCTTTTCTCAGTATACCATTATTAATTACCATCTTCATCAGAAGCAGGAGTGCCTCTTGAGCTTGGGCCTATTCACCCTGTCTAATGGGATAGTGAGGATCATCAGACCTTCACTTGAAGTGTCACTGCCAGCTTTATATAGTTATACTCCAGCTGCATGTGATCTTGGCAGCATTTGCAGAGGGTGGGAGGTTAACTGAAGGGAAGATTCCATGCAGCTATGGAGAGGTCATCATTTATATTGGCCTGAGACTCTTATTGGTGCAGATGCTTTATAGTCACCCATGCTTTGTAAGAAAGCCCAGTAAATTTATTGGTTCCCCAAGTTGAGCTTTGGTGGATATGTACATCATCTGTCATAGGTGCCCTATCTTGGGGGTGAGAATGTGGACTCCCATTTGTTTATCTTGCTCCAGGTAAAGTTCAATAAGAGTGTTAGAGAACCATTCACAGAAACTGAAACGAGAAGGAAGAACTGGCCTTGATATCCAGAGGAATGGATTTTGTTGAGTGTAAACTAATGACATTCTAGGAAAGATACACAGCACACAGTTAAAACATTACTTAGGGCCTCCCACATAGTAAGACTGTTAATAAATTTTGACTGCCACTGTTACCAGGAAGAGAAGGTAGATATTTGGAAATTACTGGCATGAGTGAAAAAGGTGAAGCTGTGAAAATTATTTCAAGACTGAGTAGAGCAAAATGAAATTTAAGATTTAAATCCAGGGGAAGAGACCGAATTAAGTAGTGTTGTGTTTGTTCAGTGGAAATGGGAATCTAGGAAGGGTAACTTGGCTTCATGGTGGGTTGTTGATGTTCTTTGAAGGAATAGTTTTTTGTTTTTTTTCTTGAGACAGGGTTTCTTGTAGTCTTGACTGTCTTGGAACTTTGTAGACCTGCTGGTCTTGAACTCACAGAGCTCCGCCTACCTTTGTTGGAATTAAAGCCTGTGCTACCACTGCCCAGGGAAGAGATAGTTTTAATAGTAGGTGTTCATTTATTTACAAAATCAATGCAGAAAGCATTGTCTTTGATACCCCCTCCTTATAGTATTTTCATTTCTCTATCCTGTTCTAAACTACTGCTAACTTTATTATTTTTTTTTAAAAAGATTTATTTTCATTTTTGTGTATTTATTTGTGTGTGTCTGTCCACTGAGGCAGGAGGAGGGGCCTTGGTTCTCCTGGAGCTGAGGTGACTCTGAGCTGCCCAGTGTGGGTGCTGGGAACTGAACTCCTTTTTTTGTAAGTCAGCAAGTGTTCTTAACCACTGAGCCATTTCTTCAACCTTAAATTTACTTTAAGTAGACACAAAAAATAAAGTATAAAAGAATAATTTGTGCCTTATCAAAATTAAAATCTTTTGCTTTTCAAAGTATGCTATTAAGAAAATGAAAAGACAACTTACAGATTTCTAAAAATCTTACATATTTTACTAGCTCTTCTAATTTTTACTGCTGCCTTCATGTAAAACATATATTGTATAAGTTATGACTTACTAAGACAAACAACTCAAGATTTGAATAGACATGTAATAAAGGAAGATAAGTACAATATGCCAAGTAAGCACATGAGAAACTGCTTAGTATCATATTTATTAGGAAAATGCCAATTAAAATTACATTGAGAAAGTCTGTATACTCCTGATACGATGGCTAAAATGAAGACTGGCTGTCTCCTTAGTGGGGATATAGAGGACGTTGAGCCCTCATATGCTGTCAGTGGTTTCAGAGGGGAGTTCTAGAATTAACTCTCATATGTACTATTTCCCTCTCTCTCAGTTTTGGTTATGGCAGACAGTGTTAGGGCTTTATTTACTCCTGTTCTGCTGTACCCTCATACATCCGCATGTATGCATCTGTGTGAGTCTAGCATGAGAGGAGAAGATAGATGCATATCTTCTGATCGGAGAGAAGGGTCCTTTGAACGCCTGTAGACTTGTTGCTCTCCCTGCCTGCGTTGGAGTTAGCTGGCCTCACATTAGTTTTGGGCTGATTTGGTTCCATCTTGTGGGATATTGGAGAAAAAGTAGACCACTCACTCAGTTTTGGTGGTACTTTGAGTTGAAGTCTTCTACCCACCAGTCAGCTGCTACTGTTTACATCCTATCGGTTGCTCAGACAGCTGCTCTAGGAATTCTGCCCTGATTTCACAGATTCATTTTATAGCTGTGGGGACAGGGTGGGATGTGCCTATGACATTTACCTGGAACATAAACATATACGTTTCTTTCTTTTTATTCTTGCAATGTAGTCATTGGACTGTTCCAAGGTGTTGAGTGTGTTCTTATTCTGGAAAATGCTCATCTACTTTCCATCCAAGAACTATGGGACATTAAAAACAGCTGTTAGTTGTGCACCATGCCATTCTCCCCTTGAGAATAGTGCTAAGTCTATGTTACATTTTTTTTGTCGGTACCATTTATGCCTTATAGGCATGCACTGCTCAACTCTGTCCCTTTTGTGACTTTTGTTTTTATGCTTTCTCATTCTGAACCCTATTTCATATTTTTTTCTCACTATCTCTCAGGTTCTCTTTTTTTTTTTTTTTTTTGGTTTTTCGAGACAGGGTTTCTCTGTGGTTTTGGAGCCTGTCCTGGAACTA
>NC_022011.1:38580963-38614050 GCF_000317375.1 Microtus ochrogaster | reverse complement strand
CCGCTGATGCAGTAGGCCTGGGTAAGCCAAATTGAAAAAGTATAACAAAAAGTTTTTTTGAGCAAAGCAGCTCCTGGGTGAGTTTTCCAGTTCCAGAGATCTGGAGATGCTGCACCCCTGAATTAAAGCAGGGAGACTTTATAGGTTGCAGGTGAGGGGTGATGATGTGCCTGCCACAAGCTGGGCTTGTGCTCAAATATGTTCAAAAGCTGAAATGGTTGGGCAGGGATTTGGTCTGCTGACTGCAACCAGAGGAAGTTTCCATAGTCAACAAGAATTTGGAACTAGGCTTTTTAGTGTCTTTTTTTGTTCAGAGACTCTGAGCAGGCAGGAGAGAGAGAGAGAGAGAGAGAGAGAATATATCATTCCAAGGGTAAGCTAGAGGTTTCAGTCAAACAAACATCCTGATCTTTTTTGGGTACGTGGTTGCTGGTTCAAATCTGGATACTTCCTGTTGGCATGAAACAATGTGGGGAGGAGGAGTTAGGTGTTGGTGGACTCATCTGAGCTCAGTGGGAGATATGGGTGAAGAAGGATTCAGTTAACAGGCACTATGGAGACCTCATTAATACGTTCCTGGAGAAAGTGGACAAGACAAAGTGCTAGAAGAAAAAATAGATTATTAAACCACCTGCTTTATAATCAGGCCTAGCTATGGGAAGAGTGAAGACTACCAGAAAGAATGGGATGGAGATGTCCCCTGGTTGTATTGGTGAAGTCTTTCAGACAGTTTGTGGAATGATTTGATATTAGTTTCTACCAGGCCAGATTCATTGATACAGTACCAGCACTCTTTCCCCAGGAACATACAGGTGTCTGTAAAACAGCTGGAACAGATTCACATCTTGGAATCATAGCAAAGGCTATGGCTTTGGGTTAAAAGGCATGAATATTTTTCCTATGTCTAGAGAGCCTGGTTTTAGCCCAATGAAACACTTCTTTAAGTCTATACTTAGAAGACAACCAAAGGAAATTTAAAATCTTGAGCTTGTGACTGAATAGTGGTAGTCAGTGCTCTATCAGTTTATCAGAATTCCATTTATCAATGCTAAAACTCTGAACCTCTGAAATCCCAGTGTAACAATAGCATGGAAAGGGGACAGAAGTCCAAAACATCTTTACATACTTTAAATCATTTACTTATACCTTTACAACTTGCATTTATAACTCTTAAATCATTTTCTGTGTTCCTTTAGTAGAAAGCTACATTTAAAACCTGTTTATTCTTTACTATGAAGCCTGTGAACAAGGCTAACCTGACTAATGAACTACCAAGATGGTTGTAGCCTTGGTGGCGGGGGTGGGGTGGGGGGAATAGGGATGGTGGTGTTTGCTGTTAAACTGGCAAAGTAGCTTAGTCATCAAACACCATCAGATCTGAGAAGGGTAAATTTCACCTGAGTAAGCAGAAATGCAGACCAAGCAGCTTTTAATCTATTAAAAAAGGCAGGTATTTACTGACTACCTACACTGCTACCCCAGTTTCCTCTTGGTCAATGGGGACAGAGGTCCCAGGGCAGCATCAGTCTTCAGCTGCCGGGCCTAGAAGATCTGTCAGATTTTCCTGTTGAGTATGAAATGGAGGGACCAGCCTACTTTGTCTAGGCAAAGCGGGACAGTCAACTGGCAGCAGTTGAGGTGAAGGATTGTTTTTTACCCAGTGACCAACTTTGCCACTTTTAAAGCAAACTCCAGGTGGAGGTTCTTCTGTGTTCATCATCTTCTTTGGAGGAAATAGGGGTGCTTTTAGAGGCCAGCATATCTCTTATTTTAAAATGCAGTATTCTCAGATTGCTGAAGCATTTGAGGACCATTATCTCTTAAGTATGTCTAAACTAGACAGGTGTTACTTATTTGTAGTTACTTGTTTTGGGCTTAAAACTTTGAAAACATATGTAAGAAGCTAAATCTGAACATATCAAAGAATTTGATCCATTAAGAGGTGACTTAATTTGTGTGTCTTAATTATCTTTAACAGTTTTATAAGATTAGGATTTTATAGCTGTATCCCTGTTAAGTTTAGTCTTAAAAAATAACAATTTCAAAATTGAGCCTCTTTTAATATCAAGATAAGACTTTTAACTCATAAACACAGTCCACAAAGAGCCTGGGAACTTTCCTGACCCTTTTTACTACACCATTATAGAACAGTTCTTTGTGTGACTTAGTTTACCAGACTAACTACAGCTTCACAATGCTAGTAAAAGCAGGGAGTTAGACATAGTAACATTTCTAAACTGGTCTCTGTCAGCCTGAATAGACCTAGGTAAAGAGAGACCCTTTGCCATACTGCTTAGGTTACTACTGTCTTGCTGCATCATAAGGTAGGGGTACCCCAGTCTCTGATGTTTAGCTGTGGTCCTAAGTTTTAGCTTTTTATTTATCTATTTATCAAGATCACATATTAGCAAGGCATTATAATAAAATGTCTTATATACTTTAAATTGTCCTGTAGCCTTATAAATTTAAGCATTTTAAAACTTTTTCTTGAAAATAGCCAGTTTATTTAAACTTTCTGTAAAACTCTAAAATTATCTTTTAAAGAACTTTAAGATCTCTCAACTGTGTGTTCTGGTTATCCAAGTAAAGTACCCTTTATTT
This sequence comes from Microtus ochrogaster, assembly GCF_000317375.1. NCBI lineage: Eukaryota > Metazoa > Chordata > Mammalia > Rodentia > Cricetidae > Microtus > Microtus ochrogaster. The sequence goes on along the minus strand of NC_022011.1, from coordinate 38,611,449 downwards.
CAAGAATGAAGACATAGAGTACAACGATAATTTGTAGAAGACAAAACCAAGTTTGACAGCATAAACAATTCAGTGTCTCTAAAATCAATAGTAAGTGGATTACTCTTACATTACAAAGTCTGGCTGCCAGCAAGATATGTCCCTGTATATGAACATATAGAGGTGCAGCTTTAATACCTCATTAAGCCAGCATTGTTTTAATTTCTAGCTTTTATAAAACTTTTTTTTCAGGACAATTCTTATTTTGAGGTATATTTTGTTTTGGTTTTTTAGTTTTGTTTGATTATGTCATAGTTTATTACTATTTGCTCATTTTAGTTTTTTATATCGTTAATCTAATTTAAACATTCTGTTTTCCATGTCCAATAATTTCAGTACTTGAAGTCTTAGAAAAGTTGGTGATTCTGTCATTTTTTTATTTTTGAACCTCTTTATTAATGGTATTATTATTACATATATATATACATACATATACAGGTGTACATATGTATGTATGTGTGTATATTAAACATATATGTTGTATATGTATATTTGTGTGGGCCCTGGCCTGTGTTTAGAGGTCAGAGGACAACCTTCAGGAATTCTTTCTTTCCTTCCACCATGTGGGGCTCAGGGATAAAACTCAGGTTGTAAGGCATGGTGACAACCTTCCCTTCCCTGCTGAGCCATCTTGCCACCTCCTATGGTCTTGTTACTTGAAAGGTTTCCTGATTTTGCCCATAGTGCTTTTGCTTGGTTAGTTTTGTTTTTTTGAGACAGGGTTTCTCTGTGTAGCCCTGGGTGTCCTGGAACTTGCTCTGTTGACCAGGCTGACCTTGAACTCACAGAGATCCGCCTGCCTCTGCTTCCAGAGTATTGGATTAAAGGTATATACCACCACCACCCGGCTGAGACTAGTAGTTTTTATTTCAGTATTTGAGATAACATGCACATGGATTTCTTTGTTGATCACTTTTATAGTCCTTGTTTAAATGGTAGGAGAGAATTTGTAGTTAGGCTTTCTACCAGAATTGGTTACTTTGGCATCGCTGTGGCCATAGTTCCTGACAGAAATGACTTAAGGAGGAAAGATTGGTTTTGGTTTGTCAGTCCAGCATGGTGAAGAATGCATGATAGAGCAGCTCAGGTCTGTAGCAAGCTTTCTTGTTAGACTATCTTTGGACTGCCAGCCTGCAAATAATGACCCGGAGACTTAATTATGAAAGCTTGGCCTTAGCTTATACTTGTCCCACTAGCTCTTATAACTTGAATTAACCTGCTTTTATTAATCCACATTTTACTTGTGACTTTTTACCTCTCTTTCATTCTGTATATCCGATTTCCTCTATGTCTTGTTGATGTCTCCCCTGTGCCTCTATTATCTCCCTCTACTTCCTCTCTCTGCCTGGAAGTCCCACCTATACCTCGTATTGATCATTCAGCTCTTTATTAAACCAATCACTACAATATATTTTTACATAGTGTACAAATATCCCACAACACAAGTCATGGCTGTTTGCCTCATGGAGGATCAAGAAACAGGGAGAGGAGGGGAAGTCAGTGTTTAGCTGGCTTTCTTCTTTTTCCTTTTCACCTCATCTGGGTTTTTAGCCCAATGGGTAGTGCTGCCTACACGCAGGACAGATCTTTTTACTCAGATAATCCTCTCATCTCTTAGGTCAGTGGTCCTCAACCTGTGGGTTGCGACCCCTTTAGGGTAGAACGATCCTTTTCACAAGGGTCGCCTAAGACCATGGGAAAACACAGATATTTACATCCACATCTTCATGGCTATTCACAGCTCTGGGTATCCACAATTCTGAGCATTCACATCTTCATGGGAATTCACAGCTTTAGGTATCCACAGCTCTGTGTATCTACAACTCTGTGCATCCACATCTTCATGGGCATCCACAGCTCTGGGTATCTACAGTTCTGGGCTTCCACAGTTCTGGGAGTCCACAGCTCTGCTCGAGCTCTTTCCCAGATTATCTACTCCATCCAGCCAAATCTCAAAATGTTTCCTTCATGTCCCACCTCTTTAGGATTCCTCTATGGAGTGTTTTGAAAGTTTGTATCATTAAAAACTTGAAAATAGGAGTCAAGTAAAAACCATTATCTTCTTTTGCCAAAAATTTTGAAAAGAAATTGCACATTCTTTTTTCTTAATGCTACAAGGACAGGAGGAAGATATCAGATTGAGTAGGGGTTTTATAATTGAGTTAAATATCTTCATGCAGAAAATATGGTATGCTGTTCACTTTACTCATTTTGTTGCAGAGAAGAAAGAACATTGTTCTTTCTGTGCAGACTGTCCATAGATACCCTGGACCATGGGCTTTGCTTGGAATATCTTCAGTATGCAAATCCTCAGCATTTGGCTTTACCAATAACTTGGCACTTAATTGTGTATTTCCTTATGACAGCTTATGGTTGCCTGTTTACCTTCATGTTTTATTATGTTTTGTCTCCTTGACTGGGCTGTAAGCTCCTTGAGAGTCATTATCTGTATGTATTTAGATTACTCATAAGTATGTGTTGAATGAATTAAATTTAGATGACTTGAATGATAGTTGGAACCTAGAAATATTTATAGAGTGCACAGTTGAATGTATCTCAGCTCTGCATATTGTTTCTTTCTCCAGGAACAAGTAGTTTTTATATGAATCATGGGTTGCTTACTCATAGCTCTCCTCAGGGAATTTCATTCAGTTAACAAACTTACTGAGTGTTTGTTAAAAGCCAGTCCTTTTGTTAGGGGCTTGGGAATGCAGGGGGGAAAATGAAACAAAGTTGCCAGTCTAGTGGGTAATATCAGGTATGTATATGTAAGTGGGTAGCATAGCATAAGGCCTGAGAAGCCATATCAGAAAGCTTTGAAATGAACCTTGTGAGGATGTGGAGAGAGCAACTGTTTTTTTTTTGTTTGTTTGTTTTTTGTTTTGTTTTGCTTTTCCGAGAGAAGGTTTCTATGTAGCTTTGGAGCCTGTCCTGGAACTAGCTCTTGTAGACCAGGCTGGCCTCGAACTCACATAGATCCGCCTGCCTCTGTCTCCTGAGTACTGGGATTAAAGGCGTGTGTTGCCATTGCCTTTTGGCATGTAATTTTTTTTTTAAAACTTATTTATTATGTATACAGTAGTCTGTCTGCAGGTCAGAAGAGGGCACCAGACCTCATTACAGATGGTTGTAAGCCACCATGTGGTTGCCAGGAATTGAACTCAGGACCTTTGGAAGAGCAGGCAATGCTCTTAACCACTGAGCCATCTCTCCAGCCCCTGACTTGTAATTTCTACAGGACAGTGTAATTGTTTGTACATATGCCTGCAAGTATGCATGTATATGTGCACAAGTGTGTGCGGTTGTGCTTGTGGTATATGTACATATGAATGTCAGGTTGATGCTGCTGTTTTTTTAAATCTTTTTTTATTGCTCTTTGTCTTATTTTTTGAGATAGGGTTTCTCATAGAACCTGGAATACAGTTTCAGCTAGGCTGGCTGGCTAGCAATTCCACCAGGGCACATCTATCTGCCCACCCCTGCCACCACTGGGAAGGAGTTACAAATGTATGCTACTCTGCCTGGTTTTTATGTAGCTGTTAGGGAACTGCACAAAGGTCCTCACTTTATCCATTAGGACAAATCCCTATATGACTGTCATAAAATGCTACAGATACTCTCTAGCTCATAATATTGTCATGTAGGCAAACTTGAAGTGTAATAAATACATTTGGACTGGAAAGATGGTTCAGTGGTTAAGATCACTTGCTGCTCTTTCAGGGGACCTGGATTTGGTTCCTAGCACCTACGTGGTGGCTCATAACCATCTGAAACTCCAGTTCAAACTCCAGTTCTGGAGGATCTGATATTCTCATCTGACCTCTGTTGTACCAGGCAATTCACTCATGTTGCATATCCATACAGACAGGCAAATACTCATACACATAAGTTTAAAACATCTTCAAAATACAGTGAAGCTTTCAAGTTAAATAGCACAGTAGATAGTAATATTGAGCTAGCCCTTCTCAAATAGCTTAATGCAGGTACAAGGCATGTGTGTGGGTTAAGCCTGATGGGAAACTTAAAATGACTAGGGCAGGGGTGATGTGCAGATGAGGTTGAAGGGTCTCATCTGAGGATGAATTGTAAATAGTCTTGCAATTTCTTTTTTTTTTTTAAAGATTTATTTATTATGTACACAGTGTTCAGCCTTCATGTATGCCAGAAGAGGGCACCAGATCTCATTACAGGTGGTTGTGAGCCACCATGTGGTTGCTGGGAATTGAACTCAGGACCTCCGAAAGAGCAGTCAGTGCTCTTAACCTCTGAGCCATCTCTCCAGCCCCCTAGTCTTGCAATTTCATGCTTTGGTTATTTTCTTGTTTTTAAGCTTCTGAATACATTGGGAATTTATGCTTAAGCTGTGAAATATTTAGTCTGACGAAATCATAGTTGGTAGTGTGCTTGCTTAGCATGTGTGTCTTAGTCACTGTTCTGTTGCTATGAAGCGACACCATGACCAAGGCAACTCTTATAAAAGAAAACTTTTAATTGGGGGGCTTGCTTATAGTTTTCAGAGGTGTAGTTCATTATGGCAGGGAGCATAGGGAAAGGCAGGCGTGGTGCTGAAGAAGTAGTTGAGAGCTACATTCTGATCTGCAAGCAGACAGAGAAAAGTGGGCTTGGTGTGGGCTCAGTTCCCTCGCCCTTTTATAAAATATATTTTTTCTCACATAATATATCCTGATTATGGTTCCTCTCCCTCTGCTCCTCCCAGTTCCTTCTACCTCTCCTCCCTTCTGAGTACCTTTCTGTCTTTTATTAGAAAGAACAGGCATTTAAGAGAGAATAATAAAACACAATAAAATAAGAAAAACCATCACATTGAAGTTTGACAAGACAAGCTAACAGAAGGAAAAGAGCCCAAGAGAAGACACAAGAATCAGAGACCCACTTTTTTGCACACTCAGGAGTCTCATAAAAGCAATAAAGTGGAAACCATAACATATATACAGAGGACTTGGTGCAGAGTTTGCAGGCCAAGCATGCTGCTTCTATTTCTGTAAGTTCGTATGAACTTTGTTCATGTTGATTTATAGGGCCTTATTTTCTTGGTGTCTTGGCATGGACTTTTTGAAACCCTAGTGACTCACTCCTTCCAACAAGGTCAAACCTACTCTAACAAGGTCACACCTCCTCCTAATCCTAATTCTATCAAACAGTTCTGTCTAGCCTTCGTGATTAAGCATTTAAATATATGAGCCTATGGGGGCCATTCTTATTCAGACTACTGCAATGTGTGAAGTCTTGCCTTCAATCAGCATCAAATAAGCTGGGCGCTCTTGGGAGGTAGAGGAAGAAAGATAAAGTTCAAGGTCTTCCTTGGCTTTGAGGCTAGCCTGGGCTACTTAAGAACCTGTCTGAAAACAAAAACAAAACAAAAGCGACAATGAAAATCCCCACACCACCACCACTACAACAAGAAAAAAAATACATTTAGACTTGAAAAATAATAAAAGTAGTTTGTTTGGAACTTTTACCAGTTAGGGGCTTGGGAAGTTACAGTTAAGTTGACCTAAATCATGAATCTTCATATTAATGCCTTAAATGTTATTTCATATTTTATAAGTAGGTAACAACTTACAATGATAGAATGCTGTTTAGAGTTGAGGGCATTGTATCCTGGATAGGGGAGTTTTTAAACTCATGTTCTAGACAGCACCTGTTCACATTTAGACTTGTCAGCCTGCTCAGAACCAAGGCAAACATTGTCTGTCATGCCAGCCTGCACCTTTCAGTGGTGCCTCTGCTGATTTACAGTACAAACTCTTAATTTTTATTTTCTTGGCAAATTTGTCTTTTGTTTTCTGGTTGAGCTTGAAGATGTCTAGACTTGGACTAAGATTGCTTTTCTTGTACTGATAGGTTTGAATAGCTGTGGCTAAATGTTGTCTGGCAGCAAAGCTAGAGAAGGAAATGACTTGAAAAGTAAAAATATTCCAAGTAAAAAATGAGTACTTTGTGATTTACTTAGATGAGTAAGCAGACCTATCATTGCTGAAGATTTTATTAAAAATTAAGACTCTCTCTTACCTTTTGTTAGTATTCTTTAGAGGCAGCACTTGAGTAGGTATCTAGGATGAGTCATGGAGCATTGATACTTCAATACTTAGGAGTTAAGGTTGTACAATCACTAGACATCCCCAAAGCCCCTAGGATCTTTGGGTCTCTCAGGAAACAGAATCCATATGGCTTTCTCATCTCCCTTCCTTATCATAGGCTCTCTCTAATTGCATGTGGCCTCCCATTGGTCCCCTGTCAGAAATGAGTGTCAAATTTGGCTGGCTATATTTTGTTGGGGGCTTAGCAGTTTTTCTGGGCCCCATTTCAGAGCCTTTGCATCAGAGTCCTTGGAATCCAGGAATTCTCAGTCTTAAAGTATCTCAGGTGAGTCCATGAAAGCAGCTCACAGATCTAAGCTTTAGAGCCAGGCCTGGGCCACCCTGTCTTGGAGCTTCAGATGAACTCTGGAGGAGGGGAGAATAACTTAAGTTTGTCAGATGTCCAGTTGCTTTCTATTTTTAAACAGGTAAGGGGATTCCTGCATTTTTTTAAGCGATGGATGTATTATAGCCATTCTCAAATTGTTCACACAGAACTTTGATGTTACATCACCTGATGTTAAAATCAAATATTGCTGGAGAGTTTACCTCAAGTTCCAGGAGAAAAATAGTAAGTAGATAAACAAAATTGTAGGTGGAGACTGTCCGTTTGTTTCCTGCTGCCATGACCCAAAAAGTCACACAGAAACTGTATTAATTACAATACTGCTTGGCCAATAGCTTAGGCTTTTTATTAACTAACTCTTACATCTTGAATTAACCCATTCCTATTGTTTTATATTTTACCACGAGGCTCATGGTTTACTTGTAAGGTTCCAGGGAGCGTCTCTCTCCTTTGGCAGCTACATGTTGTCTCTTTGACTCTGTCTACTCTCTCTATAAATATCTCTGTTCAGATTTTATGCCTGGCTTTACTCTGCTAAGCTATTGCCCCGAACAGTTTTATTCATTAATTAATAAGAGCAACACATATACAGAAGGACATCCTACATAATCTCCTCTTTTCTGTCTAAAAGAAAAGGAAGGCTTTTACTTTAACATAGTAAGATTACATGTACAAAACAGTTATCAAGAAAGAATTATAGTTACAATATTTAGTTAATTTACATTTGGAAAATACTCTGTCATCTATCCTATCTTTGTGACTCTTAAGTTTTATATCTAGTTAATCTTTTATCATAACTATAACTATCTGTCTTCAACTCTTTAAAGACCCCAGAAGGATATAATATTACCTAAGTAAACAGGAAGTTCATTATAAGCAACTTCCAAAACTCCAGATTTGACAGAGACATCTTGCTGCCTGGACAATCACCCAAAGTTCTGTAATGTTGGGGCATTCATCTTTAGCCCACAGGCCCATAGGATCTGGTGGACTTTTCCATGGAGCAGGAAATTTGAAGATCTGTTCTGCCTTGTAATGGCAAAGTTCATTAATTGCTTTCTTCTGTATCCTGCAGAATATCTGGCAGTTTTTTCTGTGAAGTAGGACCCCGGAAGGATCATTTGTCTTTTGGAAAGTTCATCAGTCACTTTTCTGTGGTTTCAGCATGTCCAGTTCATACAGCATACCATAAAGCAGTCTAGGCAAGAGTAGTTTCTTGTTCAAATAGCTAGCCTTGTCACATTGAAGGCAAACTCCATAATGAGTTTCTTTATTGCCCATCATCCTTGCTGAAGTAATTGGTACTGCCAGAAGCAGACATGTCTCACTGTTGAGAAAAGTCTTAAGTTCTTAAAACATTTTAAATGCCATATTCTGTAGGTTTTGAAAGATTTGAAGAATAACTATCCATCTGAAATATATCTCTGTACATCTGGAAGACCTAACTAACATGACTACAATTTGACTACTATAGATTAATCTTTATTTTATACATTACCTATTAAATAAGCTGCACAAAAACAATAACTTAAACAAGAGCAGAAATACATATACATGGCACAACAAAATCAATCTTTAATTTGTATCAGTAGACCAAGATTCATACCAAACCAAAAGTATTCCTCATTTTTTTTTTTTTTAAAGAAATTGGCTGTGGCCATCAATCAGTTTTAATCAACTCCTTTAAATGACAACAAACACTAATAAACAATCATTTTGGGAATTTGAGCGTAGTTTTCTCCAAATTGCTTCCTGCTGTGGTGAAGTATTTTTAGGGTTCATAGAGACCTTTCAGGGGTTCTTGTTCCATCAAACCAAATTATCCTTGAAGGAATCCACAAGTTCTCATCTTCTGTGGAAATAAAAGCTGAACCTCTTTTCCAAAACAGCATATCCTTACCCTTAGACTCAAATTTTGAAGTCAAGATACCTTTATGTTTGTTTAACTTAGCAGCCCCCAGAATCAAATGTCTCTCTGAAGTCAAAAAATTCAAAGAAAACACAATAATATGCATAATCCAGATTCTCTGTGTATTTTTCATCTTTACGTGGCTTATTTTTTTTTTACTTCTTTTATCTGTGACTGTCTGTACTCTTTTATATTACTTTTAGTGTCTCTTTATAAAGACTTTACTTCTTTTTATAACTGTCTATACTTTTTCCTCTCTCCCCCAAGCCTACATACATTTTAAACACACTATGTCTCATTTAGAGGTCTTTTATGTCTGAATCTGTCCTATTGTGTATCCGAAATTCTTTTCTTACAAGGAGCTTTTTAAAATGGTAAGCAGTATGGTTGCAGCATCCCTGGATGCTGGCTCTCAGTCTTTCAATATAGCGGAGGTATGTTTACTGCCAGCTCTGGGACTGCTGGGTGGGAGTCGTGCTCACCACCTCAACTCTGGGAAGAACCATGCAGCCTATAAACCCTTTTTGTCTAAGTAAAACTAAATCTCCCATGCAGCGCTGCATGGCCTAGAAATGTCTCTGTGTATGGTGGAGGGAATCCACCATGTTTTCCTTCCTGTGCACACCTAGCCTACCCTATCCAGCTGCTTTCCTAGGCGGGGTTGTTAAAGTGTCAGGCATGTTCTTAGCTACTTTCCTCCTAACTCCTCGCAGGCATACAAGCACCCAGACCTGAAGTGTGTGGCTGGCCACATGAGCTAGCCCCAAATGTATGGGCTGCCATTTTGTAGGCAGACTGCTCGTTCATTTCCTGGCTATCCAGACCCGAATAATAACACAGAAACTATATTAATTACAATACTGTTTGGCATATTAACTCAGGATTCTTATTAACTAACTCTTATATCTTAAATTAACCCATCCTGTTTTATATTTTACCTTGAGGCTCATGGTTTACTGGTAAGGTTTTGGGAGCTACATTGTGTCTCTTTGATTCTGCCTACTTTCCCTCTATATCTCTAGATTTCCTGTTTGGCTTTACTCGGCTAAGCCATTGGCCCAAATAGATTTATTCATTAACCAATAAGAGTAACACACATCCCACATCACAAAATGTCTCAATTTTAAGTCACTTTTACCCCATCTTGATTTTGATGTAATTAAAGCCATTAGTGTGCCCCCTCCCCTTACTTGTTATTGTTGTGCCTTTAACAGCCCAATTTGATGGTGCAGGCTTTTGGATACATTTGAGGAAGGAGCGGTAGGAGGAACTCTCAAAAGATTAGACAGAAATGAAAGAACTGTAGACAGGCAAAGGGGGATGAAATAACCTCAACTTTAATGTCAAAAACTCTTCTATGTAGACTGTGTTGCCTATAGAGATAGTCTTGTCTCCCTCCCTTCATCTCTTCCTGTCCTTTCTTTCTATTCTTCCTTTCCCTTTCTTTCTCTTCTGTCTTATTATCTTGGGCAAGTTCTCCAGTGTAATGAAAGAGTGATTTCCCTTATGCTGTTCTCAATTATGGAACAGTTAGTTTTTTACCTTTAAATATAATATTAACTGCAGTGTTTTTTTTTTAATTTCAATTTTATGAGTATGAGTGTTTTGCTTGCATGTATGATTGTGTACCATAGGCATGCCTCATGTCTACAGAACCCGGGAGAGGAGGTTGAATCCCTTAGAACTAGAGTTACAGATGATTGTATATTGCCATGTGAATGCTAGGAACTGAACCCAGGTTCTCTGAAGGAGCAGCCAGTGCTCTTTATCTGTTGAACTGTCTCTCCAGCCTCAAATGCAGGTTTTTGATAGGTATCCTTTATCAAGATGTGGTATGTTCCTTTCAGGTTTTTGAAGTTTTAAAAATTATGTTGTTAAATTTTGTTAAGTGTGTTTTCTTGCATCAGTTGATAATTTTTTCTAATGTAGCCTATCAGTATTGGATTGTACTAATCAATATGAGGCAATATTGATTTTTAAATATGAGCCAGTCCTATGTTTCTGGAATAAGCCACACTTGATCAGGATGAATATTGTGGAATTCTATTTACTAATGTAATTTTTATTAAAATATTTTGTTACATATTTATTTATTTATTTTTTTTTGTGTGTGTATGAGATACAGACTTGATAGCAAGTGCTTTTCCCTGCTGAACCATCTCACTAGCTAATGTTTTTATTTGCTAATATCTTGTTTAAGTTTTTGTGGGATATTATGCGGGATGCTGGTCTATATGGTGCACATCTGTATTTATTTTTTTATAACATAATTCTTTACTGATTCTTTGGGAATTTCACTTCATGCACCACATTCTTGCTCACCTCCCAGTCCTTCCCTATCCTGCTACATCTGCTTTTGGGATGAGAGTAAAACCGTTCTTGTAAATATATTGAAACTTGTTTCTCTTTCTGTTTTTGGGGAGATCTTATATTGCTTTGTCATTAAGCCTTCACTTGTTTAATAAGATTCTTTGAGTCTACCTGCATCTATTGAGGGATTTGTGGGTTTTCTTTGATCTGTGTAATTATTCTTTCTCATATTTATTCCTTGGTATAGTTCATATATTTACATCTAACATTATTATTATTATTATAGTATAGTTTTAGAGGTTCTCACTAGTCCAAACTAGCTTCAAACTCATAATGACCCTCCTGCTTCAGTATCCCTAGTGCTGGGATTACAGGCATATGTCACTTATACCTGATGCCTGATGTCTGTTTTTCACACATGAGCGTGTCATCTCTTATTTCTTTTTTTTAAAGATTTATTTATTGTGTATACAATATTCTGCTTGCAAACATGCCTTCAAGCCAGAAGAGGGCGCCAGATCTCATTACAGATGGTTGTGAGTCACCATGTGGTTGCTGGGAATTGAACTCAGGACCTTTAGAAGAGCAGGCAGTGCTCTTAACCACTGAGCCATCTCTCTCCAGCCCTTACCTCTTATTTCTAATGTTGAGTAATTTGTGTTTGAAATGTCTTGTTTTCTTCAGAGTTTTCATGCTCAAGGTTGAGCTTTTGGACTGTGAGGTTACAATTTTTATCAAATTTAGAATTTTTTTTTATCATTATTTCCTTCAGATACAGTTTTTTCACTCTATCTTCCTTTTTGGAGAATCATGGGCATGCAGTTGGCCCATAGTCTGTGAGACTCAGTTTTACATACCTGTAAGCCTCCTCTTCCGTATGGATTTCATTTAGATAAGTTCTGTTGTTTCATCTTTTGTTTTGCAGAGATAGGGTTTTTCTTTGGTGGCCTAAGCTGGCTTCAACTCACTCTATATAGTTCAGCCTCTCTCAGCCTCTTGAGCTCTGGATTGCAAGCGTGCACTCCCATGCCCAACTGCTTGTTGTATTTTAAGTTCACTGTTTTTTTCTTCTGTAGAGTGTAATCTGTTGTCAATTCTATTTAGTATGTTTTTCATCTTATATAGCTTCCTCCACTTTTTTTTTTTGACACTGGAGACTTTAATTGTGTGAATCAAGTGCTCTCCCACTGACTGATTCTTTAGCCTGTCTCCTTACTTTATGTTTTATTTTGAGACAGGGTCTCATCAAATTGTTCAAAGTAGTCTTGAATTCTTACCTAGGTATGCCTTGAGCTTGCAATGTCTCCTTAGTAGCTAGAATTATACGATGAAACCATTAGCCCTAGTTTAATGTTTTGTTTTGTTTTTCATCTAGAAATGCAGTTTAGATTATTTTTCCGTCTTCTATATTTTAAGGGTTTAAATAGGTAGAATGCAGTTATCAATAACTATTTGAAAGTTATGTCTGCTAATTCTAAATGGTGCCTTTGTTATGGGTTGTATTTTCCTATGGTCTAAAAATTTTGATTGAATATTAGATACTGTATATTTTGTCTTGTTGGGTACTAGATATTTTTCTTTTAAAAATATTTATTTTTTAGAATCATTTATTATTATTATTAACTCATTCTTTTCATTGTTTTTATTGAACAATATATTTTTCTCCACTCCCCCCTTTCCTTCCCCCTTCCTTTTTATCCTCTCCCAAGATCCCAATGCTCCCAATTTACTCAGGAAATCTTGCCTTTTTCTACTTCCCATGTAGATTAGATTCATGTTTGTCTCTCCTAGGGTCCTCTTTGTTGTCTAGGTTCTCTGGGGTTGTGAATTGTAGGCTGGTTTTTTTTTTTTTTTTTTTTTTTTTTGCTTTATGTCTGACTTTTTTTTTTTTTTGTTTTTTTTTTTTTTTTTTTGAGACAGGGTTTCTCTGTGGCTTTGGAGCCTGTCCTGGAACTAGTTCTGTAGACCAGGCTGGTCTCGAACTCACAGAGATCCACCTGTCTCTGCCTCCCAAGTGCTGGGATTAAAGGCATGCGCCACCATCGCCTTGCTTTATGTCTGAAAGCCACTTATAAGTGAGTATATGTTATATTTGTTTTTCTAGGTCTGGGTTACCTCACTCAATATGATGTTTTCTAGATCCACCCATTTTGCCTGCAAATTTCAAGATGTCATTATTTCTTTCCTGTTGTGTAGTACTTTGTTGTGTAAATGTGCCACATTTTCCTTATCCATTCTTCCGTCAAGGGGCATTTAGGTTTTTTCCAGGTTCTGGCTATGACAAATAATGCTGCTATGACCATAGTTGAGCACATGTCCTTGTAGTATGGTTGAGCATACTTTGGGTATATACCCAAAAGTGGTATTGCTGGGTCTTGAGGTAGCTTGTTTTCTAATTTTCTGAGAAATCGCCATACTGATATTCAAAGCGGCTGTACCAGTTTGCACTCCCACCAGCAATGGAGGAGTGGTCCCTTTATCCCACATCCTCTCCAGCAGAAGTTGACATCAGTGTTTTTGATCTTGGCCATTCTGACAGGTATAAGATGGAATCTCAGTTGTTTTGTTTGATTTGCACTTCTCTGATGGCTAAGGATGTTAAGCATTTCCTTAAGTGTCTTTCAGCCATTTGAGATTCATTGGTTGAGAGTTCTCTGTTTAGGTCTGTACTCTATTTTTTTTATTGGATTATGTGTTTTTTTGATGACCAATTTCTTGAATTCTTTATATATTTTGGAGATCAGACCTCTGTCTGATGTGGGGTTAGTGAAGATCTTTCCCCATTCTGTAGGTTTCCTTTTTGTCTTCTTGACCATGTCCTTTGCTTTACAGAAGCTTCTCAGTTTCAGAAGTTCCCATTTATTAATTGTTTCTCTTAGTTTCTGTGCTACTGGTGTTATATTTAGGAAATGATCTCCTATGCCAATGTGTTCAAGTATACTTCTCACTTCCTCTTCTATGAGGTTCAGTGTTGGTTTTATGTTAAGGTCTTTGATCCATATGGACTTGAGTTTTGTGCATGGTGATAGATACGGACCTATTTTCATTCTTCTACATGTTGATATCCAGTTATGCCAGCACCAGTTGTTGAATATGCTTTTTTTTCCCATTTTATATTTTTTGCTCTTTTGTCAAAAATCAGGTGTTTGTGTGTATTAATATCCAGTTCTTCAGTTTGATTCCATTTGTCCTCCTGTCTGTTATTATGCCAATACCAGGCTGTTTTCAGTACTATAGCTCTGAAGTAGAGTTTGAAGTCAGGGGTGGTGATGTCTTCAGAATTTCTTTTATTGTACAGGATTGTTTTGGCTATTCTGGGATTTTTGCTTTTCCATATGAAGTTGAACATTGTTCTTTCAAGGTCTGTGAAGCTGGGATTTTTCTGGGCATACCATTGAATCTATAGATTGCTTTTGGTAGAATTGCCATTTTTACTATGTTAATTCTACCTGCTCAAGAGCGTGGGAGATCTTTCCATTTTCTGGTGTCTTCTTCAATTTCTTTTTTCTTTTTTCTTTCTTTTTTTTTTTTTTGAGACAGGGTTTCTCTGTGGCTTTGGAGCCTGTCCTGGCACTAGCTCTGTAAGACCAGGCTGGTTTCGAACTCAGAGAGATCCGCCTGCCTCTGCCTCCCAAGTGCTGGGATTAAAGGCGTGCGCCACCATCGCCCGGCTTCAATTTCTTTTTTCAAAGTTCTTGGCATACAAATCTTCCACTTGGTTGGTTAGAGTTACTCCAAGGTATTTTATGCTATTTGTGGCTATTGTGAAGGGTGATGTTTCTCTAATTTCTTTCTCAGTTCATTTATCATCTGTGTAAAGTAGGGCTGCTGATTTTTTTGAGTTAACCTTGTATCCTGCTACAGTACTGAAGGTGTTTATGAGTTGTAGGAAAAAATGTTCATACTTCTCATTGTTGTTTATGTGCATTAGTTATGTACACATGAGTGCAGGTAGCTTAAGGTCAGATGCCCCTGGAGCTGGAGTTAAAGGTGGTTGTAAGCTGCCTGATGAGGGTGCTGGGAAATGAACTGAGGTTTTCTCCAAGAAAGTAAGCATCTTTAACATTTGAACCATCTATCTAGTTCCGGAGTCTTCCTGACCTGGGTGCTCAGCTCTCTGGGAGGTTTGGCTGCTCAGGACTTTGTGCAGTTCTCAAGGCCTTTTACAGTTGCTTTCAGGAAGTGACATTTTTTTTTGGAAATAAAAATCAATGAAAGTAGGGATTGTATAGGTGTATGCAGCTGCCCAAACTAAGAACTACGCATTTGTAGTGCATGCTTTCTGGTGTATGCATAGAAGAAAAAGTATAATTGTAGATTGTAGTAATATAGGAGCGGCGGGCTGCGTCCCCGGCACCCGGCCGCCCCCACGGCTAGCTTTACCTGAAATAATTACACGGAAACTGTATTCTTTTAAACACTGCTTGGCCCATTTCTATCTAGCCTCTTCTTGGCTAACTCTTGCACCTGGACTAGCCCATTTCTAGTGTAGCCCACGAGGTGGCTTGTCAAGGAGATTCTAGCCTACGTCCATCCTGGGTCGGAGCTTCATCGCGTGTGCCTCAGAGAGCAGAGCTATCCTCGCGTCCGCCCAGGAGCAGGGAACATGGTGTCTCTGCTCCAGAGCGCAGAGCTGTCGAGTCTGAGCTCACTTCCTCTTCCTCCCAGCATTCTGTTCTGTTTACTCCTCCCACCTATGTTTTAACCTATGAGGGCCAGCCAAGCAGTTTCTTTATTGCTTAACCAATGAAATCAACAGATTGATATATGACACTCCCACATCAGTAGATAAAATTGTATGTTGTATGTTTTAGACATCAGGTTAATTTAAAAGATAAAAGAGGATGGAGCCTGGGAATCATACTGCTTGGACTCTAATCTCTGTCTTTTAAAATAATTTATTTTTATTTATGTGCATTGGTGGTTTTCCTGATTGAGGGTGTAAGTTCCCCTAGAACTGAAGTTACAAACAGTTGTAAACTGCCATGTGGGTGCTGGGAATTAAACCCGGGTCTCCTGGAAGAGCAGTCAGTGCTCTTAAACTCTGAATTATCTCTCTAGCCCCTATCCCTTGTTCTTAAAGGGCAGTTCGCTCATTTCCCACAATAATGTTTTTGTTTGCATTATTTTTCATTCTTGGAATTGCATTTAATAGTAGTATTTGAAAACATGAGTTTGAGTCTTTGAAATATACAATAATGTGTAGATTTAGTTACCAGACTTATCATTGGTCAGGTGAAGAGATTTTCATTTATTATTATTTTTTTTTATTGGAGAGAGAGGTTGAAGAGGGGAAGGGAAAGGAAGACTGTAGCACGGCTAATAAAAACCCAGAGATAGATATTGGGGTTCGACCTGAAGATCAGAAAAGCAAAGCAGCCAATCACTAGAGACCTTTTATCTCTACCAAATCTTCAGACTGAATGGGTGAGATCCTGTTTTCACTAATTCTCAGATTCAGACTCTAGTGAGTTCTTGTCTTTTCATCTTTATGTTACTCTCTCTGCCCAGCCATATCGCCCTTTTCTCCATCTCCCTACTGCTGGGATACTAGGATTAAAGGTGTGAGCCACCACCACCTGGATCTATTTTCTGGATTGATTTTATGTAGCCTTGAACTCACAAAAATCCATCTGCCTCTGTCTCCTGAGTCCTGGGATTAAAGGTGTGTGCCACCACTGCCTGGCCTGTATGGCTAACTAGTATGGCTGTTTTGCCCTCTGATTTTAAGGCAAGCTTTATTTATTAAAACACAAATAATATACCACTATGTAACACTTGAAGTCAGAGGACAATTCCTGGAGTGACTTTTCTGACATTTTGTTTCAAGGCAGGGTTTCTCTTGTTCTGTAAACTATAGGCTAGCTGGCACTTGAGCTTCCAGGCAATTGATTCTTCTGTCAGGCGATTCTTCTGTCTTTGCCTCCCATGTCAAAATGGGAGTTGGATTATAGATGTGTGCAACTGCATTTGGCTTTTTAAAATGTAGGTTCTGTGGAACTGAACTTTTTAATTTAGGTTTAGGTTGTTAGGCCTACATTTAAATGCTTTTCCCACTGAGCCACCTTCCTGGCCCTAGAGATTTATTTTTTATAAATAAGTAATAGCTTTTATGCCAATTTAGAGTACAAAACACTTTGTCTGCCTTCCTTCCTTCCTTCCTTCCTTCCTTCCTTCCTTCCTTCCTTCCTTCCTTCCTTCCTTCCGTTATTTTTCTGAAGAGCCCTGATTCTTCTTAGATTGTATTTAGAAGCCAGTGTTTTGGTGCACAGTGTGCTCATTCTATTGAGGTATTGATCCTTCCAGGCTGTCTCAGTTGGTAGAGCCAAGAAATACATGCACATGCATGTTAAAAGTCATTTACAGTTTATTTTTCTAATAGCATGCATGCACGCATGTGCATACGTACACACACTGAAAACTCTGAGCTAGCATTCATATCTCTAAATGCAAACCCAGTTCCATGTGAGTCATGTTGATTTGCTGTTAACTTCAACAAGGAGAAGTTAGGCATCCACATGCTGTCAATCTTGCCACAGGCACAGATCAGAGCTCTTTCTTTGCAGTTTACGTGGATGCTCTCCCATTTCACCCTGTTTTCTTGGGATTTCAGCCTTCGTTCTTGGTGTTTCTCTATTTTCTTTTCCTACCACTGGCCTAGTTTGACCTGACTACCAAGTATAACGAGCAAGTCCTCTAACCTATGAGCTCATACCTGTTTGAACTTTTATATTCAGTCAGAGATGCCTTTATGCTTGGAATGTTCCCCTTTGTCTTTGTCTTTGACACTGTATGTTGGGCTGCTCTTATTTGGTGACTCCTCATTCTGTCCATGCTCTAACTCCCCAAGTTTAGCTGCTCTAGCTCCCCAAGTCAAGCTGTTCCTCAGTAGATATCTTCCTTATCCTCTTGGATTATACCTGTCATGCCAAACCACTCCTCAGCATTGCTGTGCTGCCTGCTCATGTGCTGACTTCCCTTGTGCAGTCACCTTTCCCTCGCCTGTTCAGATACTCTGCACACTGGATCACCAGCATGAGTGTCCATTTTATTTTGTCTACCTTATAACTAGGATTGAACTGTTAAAAAGAGGAAATGTTAGGGAAGGGGAAAATAGTATGTGCATGTATGCGTGTGTGTGTGTGTGTGTGTGTGTGTGTGTGTACATGCCATGTCATAAATATAGTCAGAGGACAACTTTATGGAATCTCTTTTCTCCTCTGCCTTTATCTGCGTTCTGTGGATTGAACGCACGCAACCAGGCTTGTGTAGTAAGTACTTTTATCTGCTGAGCTGTCTCACTGGCCCTGGTTTTTATATTTTTAAAGGGTAAATGTATTTCTTGGTATTGAAATACTGTCTTCGCATATGCTGTTACTACTGTTGACATGCTTAGGTTTTCCATGTAAGCTTGACCTGTGAGAGAATTTGTGCACACAGTGGAGCTCTGCACATTGCTGAGGGATGCCCATCTTCTGTTTCTGTTTGGAATGCAGCTGAAACTCTAATCACGCTTGTAGCAGAGAGTGGTATAAGACTCTATCTCTAATAATATATGGAAGACAAAGCTTTGTAACTTCTTCCATGGCAGTATCTGCATATCTTTACTAATGTGATCCTGATAATATTATTAGAAATGAAAAGTGAAGTGTAAAGTCTTGAAATGGCTTGTTTGTATAATTGTACAACTAAGTTAATCACTTTTAACAAGTCTCAACGATGACTGCATTCTCCTAGGAAGGTGTTAACTTATTATGGGGTAGAAAGCACTCTTTGGTACAGCATTTTCAGCCTAGAAAAATGACTTTAATTTCGGAGTTCTCTGAAACAAATGGAGACTTGTTGGGAATATTAATACTACCTTTTGCTTGTTTGTTTAGTTTAACAAGATCTATGTTTATTAGGTGATGTTTGCTAGCAAGTTCTGAGGTGTATACCATTTCTGTTGACCATGTTATCCATGTTCAGACAATGCCAATTGATATGAGCTTCATACCTTAGTCCTTCACGTCTCCGTTTGTACGAAGCACTGTGTCAAAGCTGACTTGGAGTTGTTAAGGTGACATGAGAGGTGCAAACACTGTGTATTTCAGGGTTGTGCATTTAAAAGGACAAGAACCTAGCATTGTGGCATGTTACCCTATGCAGCCCAGATTCATTTTGTTAGGATTTAGTGTCACATTTTTCTTTTAATCTCTTAATATGTCTAATGGAAGAAAAGCAGATCTTAATTGGAAGCTGATGATCCAGCAAGAGTGATCAGTAGCATGATGCTCTTGGTGGGGTGGGGTAGGGAACTAACCAGTAAGCTATCCTGCAGCCTGAATATTGTCAAAACTTTTGTCTGTCTGTGACTTCAAGCTGAGTGTACTTAATCCTTCTGAGAACATGGCCCTGAGCACTGAGCAAAGCTCTTCCTGTGAATCACTGAGAATTGTGTTCACTGGAGTGGTAGTGCATAGAAATGTCCTATTGGCTCATTCTTAGCCCTCATTCTTCCAGAAGCAAGAACTGAGAAGATTTCCTTTCTTTCAAACACATTTTAGCTGTTTGTGTTTGTCACTTTCCCTTGTATAAGAGCTGGGGCTGTTGACAGGAGGTGTGACTTATTGATACCTGTGACTCTAAAGGAAAACATCTTTAAAGAGTAATTGGTGAAAGTAGTGAGTTTTCTGTAAATTACCTCTTGCCAGAGAAAGAGAAGATGCAAAATGCTTGTCAGGTTGGAAGAAAACTCATTCAGGAAATATTTATTGAGCCAGGTTCAGAACACGGCTATGAAAAAACACAGTTGTTGCCCACAAGGAGCTGCCAGTCTGTTGGGGAAGACAGATGCTTGGTTGAAACACAGTAGTAATCAGCCTTGGATGCACGTTGGAATAAACTGAGGAGTTAAAAATAATTCAGCTCCTTGGAGATTTTATTTGGCTTAAGGCAGGGTTCTGAACCTGTGGGTCACAATCCTTTTGGGGGTAGCCCGCCTTTCACAGGAGTCTCAGGTATCCTGCATATCAGATATTTCATTATGTTTCATAATAGTAACAAAATTACAGTTATGAAGTAGCTATGAAAATAATTTCATGGCTTGGGAGGCTTGGGATTCACCACAACATGAGAAACTATATTAAAGGGTCACAATGTTAGGAAGGTTGAGAACCACAGGTCTAAGGTATATAGCATGGGCATCAGGATTCTTAAAAGATAACCATAGTTGTACCCAGGTTGTCTTCAAAGAGCTTGGAGAATGGGAAGCACAGCACAGAGGAGGGTACTTAAACCTCACAGAAAACTTATCCTACCTAGTTAGGCTTTCTGTTGCTGTGATGAAAACCCTGACCAAAGCAACTTGGAAAGGAGTTTGTTTGGCTTAGGTTTCCATATCATTGTTCATCATTGAAGAAAGTCAGGACAGGAGCTCAAACAGGGCAGGTACCTGGGGCCAGGAGCCAGTGCAGAGGCTATGGAGGCTGCCTACTGGCTTGTTCCTGAAGACTTGCTG
The DNA here is from genome assembly GCF_000317375.1 of Microtus ochrogaster. Lineage (NCBI taxonomy): Eukaryota > Metazoa > Chordata > Mammalia > Rodentia > Cricetidae > Microtus > Microtus ochrogaster. Next base: position 38,591,245 of record NC_022011.1, on the reverse strand, counting down.
AGCCTTTCTTATAGAACTCAGGTCCACCTGTCCAGAGGTGTCCCCACTCACAGTGGACTGGGCCCTCCCCTATCAATCATCAATTAAGAAAATGCCCTACAGGCTTGCCTATAGCCTGATCTTATGGAGGCATTTTCTCAGTTGAGGCTCCCTCCTCTCCAGTGACTCTAGCTGTGACAAAAACTGCCAGCATGGGAGGCTTGAGCTGAGTTTTGATATATGAAACTTCTTGAAAGGCTGAGAAGATAAGTCCTTGCAGAATAGAAGAGCGCCTGAGTAACCTAGGACAGGAAAGTGCTTGGTGCTAGTTTTCCCCTCTTCTGCTGCTTCCTTGCCTTGTCGTTAGCCCATGTGTAATTTGTGGGCCACAGTGGTCCTCATTTCTAATCCAGGGTTAATGTAACCTTCAGGGGTTAGGTTGAAAATTACATGAGGTTCTCTGCAAGAACATTGTTTAGGATCTCAGAGTCCAAGAAATAATTAGTAAATGATGGTTGTTGTATAGTAATGATACTGTTACTAGAAATGGAACATGGTTTGATTGGAGACTTACCCTGTTTTTTTTTTTTTTTTAATGGCTGGATCTTATGGTGCAAGACCATGGGAGATGCTAGTGAGTGGGAATGAATATGCTTGGCAGGTAGGCAGAGTTCCAAATGATTGCATGTATATGAGTAAAAGGCAATTAATAATGGGGCATCATGGCAGAACCAGGACATTTCCATGGTAATATGCTAAGATGTATCACAAAGGGCGCTGGGAAAACTTGGGTCCATATTGGAAAATTGGCTCTGAACATGGTATTCTTAGCATCATTACGTGTTCTAAATTAGCAGTGAGTGTTAATAGGACAGAAATAGGATTTTCAGCTTCTTTAGCCAAGTAGTTAAAAATACTAAGTGTCTTGAAGAGTGTTGGAGGAATTAGCGGTCTCAAGGTGCTCTCAGAGATTCTGTGCAAGTTGCTATGGCCTTCATTGTTTACAGGCTTAATGAGAATATTAAGAAAGAAATGCTTGGCAATTTGCATTTAGAGGAGGCTTTTTCTAATTTATTTTCTGATTTGTAGAGAAATAAAAAAATGCCTCCATCTGCACTGGCTTTACTGGCCCTTAAAATAACTTATGTATATTTGTTATATTATATAACTTGTCACAACATTAGTCACCACTTCTTCCATAAGGCAACATGTAAACCATCATGGGTAAGCATGACTAGAGCTATAATTATAGACCACTTTGTTCTTAGCATTTTAGTCAGCTTCTGCTTTTCTTCTTCTTCTTTCTTCTTCTTTTTCTTCTTCTTGTTTGTCGTTGTCGTTGTCTTCTGTTTTGTTTCTGAGAGCAGGAGAGGGAGGGAGGAGGGAGAAGGGAGGGAGGGAGGGAGAGAGAGAGAGAGAGAGAGAGAGAGAGAGAGAGAGAGAGAGAATGAGAATCTTTGGCTCCATGCAGTTGAACTCTGCCTGCTGTCTGAACTGAGTAAGAATCTTCGGGGCTTATTACTTATTAGAGTGAGTCAGATAGTGAGAGACAACAAGAGGTAGGAATACTTGTTTCTACAAATGACCTTTTTCTTTAAAACATGTCTTTCATTATAAAAATACTTCTGAAAGGTGATATACACTGTTAATTTTATGTACATTTTGTTGTATAGACTAAATTATTGGGACAATTCCATTTAACTAGATCAGTGGTTCCAAAATATGGTCACAAGTCAAGTAGAGCCACTGTGAGCTGATTATTTGTTAGGAAGACAAATCTGCAGTTCTACCTCAGAGACTCTGGCAGAGATAGAAATCTTTTAATTAGTTCTTCATTAATTGTAATCCATACTAGAGGTTGAAACACATGGAACTAGATGATCATACCTTTCACTTATTGTACTCTTTTAGACTCCTGGAAGACTAGTCTCCATTTCCTTTGTTCTTTACTATTATTTTCTACCTGACATGAGAGACAAAAATCCCTATTCCTCAACAGTTTATGTGTGGAAGATGAATGCTAACCATAATCAGTGTTGGAACTGGTATAATGTGGAGAATTAAATTAGGTGCTGGAGAGTGTAATGGAATTGGTCTTTCTGAGGCCAGGTACAAGCAGAGTTTTGGGTGACAAGAAGAACTACTATGTGAAGTTCTATGTAAAGTGTTCTAACATGGAGGTGAGTGGGTTCACGTGTCTGAGTGGCAGAAAGAAGGTAAGTGTACCTAGGTCTAGTGAGCCGGGAGAGAGATCTGAAGTGAAGTTGGACAGGTAGGTAGAGACTGGGTCATGTAGGCTCCTGCTCCCCCCTTCCTTTCTTTTAAACTCCAATTTTTAAAATTATGGCATGATACATAAAACCAAAGTTTTCATTTTAAAGTGCTCAGTTCAATGGCATTAGATACATCTGTATTGTTCTTCACATGTCTAGCAGTAGTACTTGAAGTTTGACTCTGAGTATGCTGGATGCTTTGGAGAAGTTTTGCATGGAGAGCTTTCACAGTCTGAACTTTACAATGAATGGACTCATGCATGCAAAATTGAGGTATCATTACATGGAGGAAAGAGTGAAGAAGGGAGACTGTCAGAAGAGTTATACATTTACTGAAGGTACTAAGAAGTACACGACTCTGGATTTTTATTTAATTTTATTTAATTTTGTGTGTTCTGGGAGCAAAATACTTGGGCATGGTACCACTGGGTTAAATTTAAATTCCCATCTCCTCTGGATACATTCTGATGGTAGAATCAACAGAGCTTGCTGACTGGTTGGTAGTGACAAATGAAGAGATCAGAAACAGTAAGCTTTGTTGGTTTGAACAACTGTTAGAGTTCAGGACATGCAAGTTTGGGAAATAAAACCATATGTTAAATTAAAATGTGAGATGTCTAAGCATAAATGTTGAGTGGGCTTAAAAATCTGGAATCAGGGAAGAAGTCAGGTTGAATGTAGGATGTAGGGGCTTGCCAGCATTTGCTCAGCCACAAGACTGAATGAGATCATTTGGGTGATGAGTGTAGACAGCAGAATCTTGACCAGTTCTGGAGCAGGAGAGTTTAGCAAAAAAGCACCAGTAAGAAAGGCAGAGAACCAGTAGAGCAAACTTCTAGAAGGGAAAGGAAGAATGTGTTTGAAGGGGGCAGGGCAAATCAAATAGCTGTTCAAAAGCTGCTCTGAGGATAATCAAGCACTGAGAATTGTGCATTTGAGGTCTCTGATGACATGGCAAGTGTTGTGATGATGTGGTAGTTTTATGATGCCTGCTTGAAGTAGGTTGCAGGAAGAAAGGACCAGAAGCAACAAGAATAACCTGTTAGGACATCTTTTTCCTTAGAATAGGCCTTCACAAATGCCCTGTGACTCAGGTTAAGACATGACTATGTGACTGTTCTAGAGCTTGAATATAATACTTTCACATGCTCGTTTCATCATTTCAATTTTAAGAACATGTCAAAAAATGCTGAAGAAGTAGAAATTTAGTAAAAAAATATGTGTGGGAGCTCCGAAGAGCCTCCACAGGGACCTAGGGTTGTGTAGAACACATTTTACTTTATTTTTTGAGATAGGGTTTCTCTGCGTAGCCCTGGAACTATAATTCTCTGTGTAGGCTGCCCTGGAACTTACTGTGTAGATCAAGCTGGACTCGACCTGACAGGTATCCACCTGATTAAAGGTGTGTGCCACGACTCCCAGATGTGTGTAGAACACATTTTGAAACCTGTTTTAATCCATAGAAACAACATTCTGAGTTGTTGTTAGTCATTTGCAGAAAAAGGGTATTTTTAGGTTTTTGGAGGAAATTTTCCTAATGCTTTTCACACTATACTATCTATTATTTGTGAAATAGAAGTGCTCCTTTTGTCAAATGCTCTACATTGAGGTCTTTGACTGGAAGGGATATTTCCACATGATATTTCCTATACATTTGGAGCCTACTTTGAAAGTAATGTTCTGCCCTTCTGCCCTCTTGGTGGGAAAAAGAATGCAAGCTTTTTTTTTTTTTTTTTTAAAATTTTGAGCCCTTAAGACTTAAGTTTACTTTTTAAAAAAGTAAGATGCTCTGTCTGATTTAGTCTCTTATCTTTTAGTAACTATATTTAACTAAGTATATTTAAATACCTTGGATTTTAGAATAGTCAGCTCTTTCTCTACTTAAGGCACTTATTTAAAGCTAAAGCCTGAGTTTCTTTAAGGCAAAAACCTGATCTTTCACAAATTATAAAACTTCTCTCTGCTGTGAAGGAATTAGAGCAAGCATTACCTTATTTTCTCAACTCTTACGATGCTGCCATTTATGAGATGAATGTTATTTTATGTGTTACTAAGAAAAAAGTTACTGCTGTTTACAATTGCAAACTAAAGTGGCTGAAGATGTGTAAGTGAGAGGATCAAGGTCAACATTTAGGCAGTGAAATATGGAAGTGGAGAAAGGCTGGCAGGAATTCTGGAGGTGTCTGTGTTTCCAGTCACCCAAGGGAAGCAGACAAGTTCTTCAGACTATCTTTCCTCCGGTCTTTCACTTGCTTAGTGAGGGTAGTACTCCTACACACACCTTACAGTGCCACAGTAAGGATCATATGACATAAATAACATTTAGAGATATAGGTTTTTCCTGGCAACATTCAAAGTATTTCTTTGATTTAAATTTAGGCTTTTAGATACTATTAAACAACCCAGGAAGTAACTTATTTAAGCCTTGTTGTCAGGTTTAAAATGTAATTTAGTTAGATATTTGAAAGTATAGTATTATTTTTTATTAGTATTATTATTTTTAATGGTTTTTTTTTTTCCTTTTTGGATGCAGGGTCTTTGTAACCCTGCTTGACCTGGAACTTTGTCTGTAGATTAGGTTGGCCTCAAAACTCACAGAACTCCACCTGCCTCTCTGCCTTTCAAGTGCTGGGATTAAAGGCATATACTGTTGTGCCCATCTTGCTAAATAATTTTTATCCAGTCTTGAAGAATTTACCTTTTCATTATAGTGGAGAAGATAATATAACCATTTTTATAACTCAGAAGTAACAACTATAAACATTCTGTTAGTACTGTGATCTTTCATGAATTTATTATGAATGCTTATGACATTAAAAAGGTAAAAGGATATAATAGTGAACATTCATACATATGGTATTGGCGGTGCAGCAAACACTGTTTTACATTTAGATTAGCGTCCCATGTTCACAATATTGTAGTGAGGCGATTGTTTCTCTTGTCTGCTATTCAAAAGCTGTAAGTAGAGAGTCATTTTGTTATATGTGTGTTTTATCTAGCAGTGGAGCAGAGTGTGCTACTTTATACTGTTGGTGCTTTGAGCTGAAATTTTCTCAAAAATCCTGCCTGCATGTTTGGAGATAGAACTGTGAAGGTCAGAAACATGACACATGTCAAGTCATAGTCATGGTTAACTTACTGTGTCCAGACATTGTGTCCAGATCACTTTGTTGTTTTTATCTTGTATGCTATGAAGGTCATGGCCCAGGTCTTAAATAGCCTTCCCAAATTTGCACAGATAGTTAGTTGTGGAACTACTGACTTTAATTGAGATCTACTTTACACCACATCCCATGTCTTTTGCATAATGCTACCTCAATCCTTGTCAGTAACCATGATTTGTTTCTTTTGTAGGCAGAACCCAGAGACTACATTTGAAGTGTATGTGGAAGTGGCCTATCCTAGGACAGGTGACACTCTTTCAGGTACTCACTTATCTAATTATGATAATGATGTTTCTTTATTGTATGGAATAGCTGTAAACAGAAGAAAAATAGATAAATAATGTGATGTCTTTAAGTTCTATTAAGTGCCTTTCCTCATTTTTCATGTCCATATCATCCTAGGAAGAGGAGAGAATAAAAGTATAGTGAATACTTTGATTGGAATCCACTGCCTTGGCAGACTTATTTTTATCATTGAATATTGGTTTGCATATCATAGATGCCTGAAAATCAGTTATTTAGGCCTTGCTAATGGGCAAGGCTTGGAATTAGACTGTAGGATTCAAATTAACTGAAAGAGAATTTTTTGCCATTAAACTGCTTGAAATAGACCAAATTTAGCAAAACTGTTTCTAAAAGGTTGGAGACTAGTTAAAGGAAACTCCTCCTCTCTCTTTATCTTTTAGTATGATTTCGTAAGTATCCTGAACAGTGGGGATCTTAGATGAGGTTAGGATGTCTATAGTTTATAGACATTTATAGTTTTGTAGCTATATCCTTCCCTTCTAATGACATATGTTAAAAAATGTAGTTATTTTCTTTCATCTCTGGATTTTACCTGTTTGACTGTGTCTTCATGGTTATACTCAGGTTGTATATGTGTGATTTGTGCCCTCAGTGTATCTTATCAGCAAGCTATCCCATTATTTGTATAAAAATGCATAAAACTTACAAGTGTGGGTTAACAAATAATATAACACAGGTGGCCATATTCAGGTTAAGAATATTGTGTGGTTTTATGCCAATTCTAGTCCTGGCACCAAAGATCTCTGGCACCATCCTATGCTATGCTTTGGAAGTTCCACGTTGGTCCTCGTTTTATAATGCCAATTTTTTTGGGTACAAAGTTGCTGTACCTGTAAAACACGACACTCGATACTTGAACTCTTTCATCTTAGAATGTTTTGGGAGAACCCAAGATCTTAGAATTGTTTACCCAGATGGCCTGGGGCTTGTTTCCAGGGCCTGTATGAGTCAGTTTGTAGGCTTTGTCTTCATGAGTGTGGACTGTGCTGCTAGTGTGTTCACCCCAAGGCCTTAAGGTGCTCCTACATGGGGAGTGGTGTGTGGTACAGGTATAGCTGGACTTGGAGCAGTGGGGTAGGATCATGCTTGTATGAGGGGTAACTTAATGTTTGTTTGAAAGATCTCTTGCTTTGTGGGATGTAGAAGGAACAGTGGGCAGTCAGTGTTCACTCTACCACTACTTTTCTTCTTCAAACTCTAAGCATTCCAAAAAATCCACAGTGAGTTTGACTTTTGTAGCATGAATTCTAATTGTTCTTAATAATAAAAACCTAGAGCCAGATATCGGGGTGGAAGTGGTAAATGCTGAGAGATCAGAGAGACAAAAGAACAAGCTACAGACAACTTTTCCTTGCTAACTCCTCAGGCCAAAAAAGGGCTGAGCTCCTGTCCCATCCCGTCTATATTCCTCTGCCCAGCCATATTACTTCCTGTCTGTCTAAGACTTCCAGACCTCTATCATTAACCAGTGGCTAGTTATACCCTCTGATCTTCAGGCAAGCTTTATTCATTTGTTTGTTTGGTTTTTCAAGACAGGGTTTCTTTGTAGCTTTGGAGCCTGTCCTGGAACCAGCTCTTGTAGACCAGGCTGGCCTTGAACTCACAGAGATCCGCCTGCCTCTGTCTCCCAAGTGCTGGGATTAAAGGTGTGTGCCACCACCTGGCCAGGCAAGCTTTATTTGTTAGAGCACAAACCAAATTATCACCACAGAGTTTCCATTAGTTTTAAAGATTTATTTATCATGGTAGGAGGTAAAATATATCTAATACCTTTAAGCTTGATTTACAACTTATTTGGTTTTTTGGTTTTGCTCTGTGTAGCTTTGGTGCCTGTCCTGGAACTAGTTCTTAAAGAGCAGACTGGCCTCCTCGAATTCACAAAGATCCATTTGCCTCTGCCTTTCAAGTGCTGGGATTAATGGTGCAAGTGCACCACCACTGCCCGGCTTTTGTTTTTTTTTTTTTCTTTAAATGGGTTTTATATATCTTACACTGGCTTCAAATTTACTTTGTGAAGATGACCTTGAACTAATGACTCTCTTGTTGTTCTACCTCCCAAGTACTAGGATTATAGACATGTACTACCACACCCAGCTATCTGACTTTAAGACTTAAATTTTTAGATATATGGCCTGTAGATCTCCTTTGTAAACCTTGGCTAGGCCTGGGAATGTTAGACACAGCCTTGGTCATACCCAGAACCCCCTCCCTCCCTTTGCTTAGAGATGACCGTTATCTGTTATCCTTTTATGATAGTCATTCCTTTGTGCTCATGTTTTATTACGTGTATGACTACCTGAAAATAATTTAATTGTGGCTATTTCTCAATTTCATAGAAAGAGAATTACTCTTTTGTAGAAGGAGCTGCGGGCCTACTTTTTGTCCCGCCCGGCTCCCACATGGTTAGCTTTACACCTGAAATAACAACACACAAATTGTATTCATTTAAACACTGCTTGGCCCATTAGCTCTAGCCTCTTACTGGCTAACTCTCACATCTTGATTAACCCAGTTCTATTAATGTGTGTAGCACCACGAGGTGGTGACTTACCGGGAAGATTCTAGCCTATGCCCGTCTTGGGTCGGAGCTTCATCACGTCTGCCCTCACTTCCCTTCTTCCCAGCATTCTGTTCTGTCTACTCCACCCACCTATGTTCTGACCTATCAGGCCAAGCAGTTTCTTTATTAATTAACCAATGAAAGCAACAGATGGACAGATGACCTTCACACATCACTGTTTGTGCAGTTTTGGTATGTTTTGCTCTGTTGTGTTTATAAGAGCCCTTCATGTTGTATGCCACTGCAGTCACTTATTTTCATCACTGTTGTGTTCATAGGATTGGACTACAGCTTTGCTGTTGTGACTGTTATTACTGGTGCTGGGGATCAAATCTAGGGCCAGCAAGCATTCTACTACTGAGCTCTTAGACCCAGCCCTGTCTGTTCTGTTACTGACAGGAAAGTTGCAGTGTTGAAGTCATGTGCTAGTTTTTGGCTATTGTAAGTGTTGCTGTGATTTTTCTCAGACATGGATCCTGGTGGGTATAGATGTATGTTGCCATTGATTGTATAATGTATCTAATTCCTATGTCATACTGGACTTTGTGGGAACAAGTTGTACTGCTCTGCATTCTCACCTGAAGTGATCCCACTGCTATATAGCTTTGTCAGTACTTGGTGTAGTTTTCATTTTATCAACCCAATGGTTGTTTTTATTTGCTTTTTCTTATGACCAGTTAGATTGAACACCTTATTGGTGTGAGGTCTTGAATATCTTCTCACAAATATATGTATAAATGTAAACATAAATATATTTATACACACATATACACATACATGTGTATATATACACATATACATACATGTACATATACAAATAAATATATATTTGTACATATATACATGCATATATGTATGGTGTCTATTTAATTCTTTTGCTCATTTAAAATATTTTTATTTTTATGTGAATGTGTGGATGCATGAACCCCTGCACTCACCTGTGTGAGGAAGCCACAGGAGGACGTTGGATGTTTTGCTATGTCTTTCACTGACCCTGGAGTATGCCATTTTGGCAAGGCTGGTGGGCCAGCATCTTGCTCATTTTTAAGTAACCATTCATTGTTGGTTCATAAAGTATGCATTATGGACACTATCTGGTTATATGTGTTGCAGATGTCTTCCATTTTATGATTTGTCTTTCCCTCTGTAGAATATTTGATTCAAACTTCTTGGTTTAAATATAGTATAAAATCAATATTTGTCTCTTATCCATACAGATACTTTCTTTAAGAAATTTTGATTTTGACTTTTACCTTTAAGTTATATATGAAGACTATTTTTTTTAAAAAAAATAGTTAATATTTGGAAAAGTTAAATTCTAAGTTGATTTCTCACCCATGGTTTGTACATTGGGACTTACAAGATGAGTTAATAAGCTACACTTTACCTCTTCAGTTTATAAAGTAATGAGGCCTTTTGAAATTTCCTTTATTTTATTTTTAATTTTTATTTTGGTTTTTCGAGACAGGGTTTCTCTGTGGCTTTGGAGCCTGTCCTGGAACTAGCTCTGTAGACCAGGCTGGCCTCGAACTCAGAGAGATCCACCTGCCTCTGCCTTCCGAGTGCTGGGATTAAAGGCGTGCGCCACCATCTCCCAGTTGAAACCTCCTTAAAAATCAGCTAGTAATAGGAAGATGAGAGCGGCTGGAGCAAAATACCCTTATCTTTAAAACAGGTCTTTCCCCATTGGCTTCTTTTTTTTTTTTTTTTTTTTTTGAGGCAGGGTTTTTCTGTCTATATCTCTGGCTGTTCTACTGCTCTGTAGACCAGCCTGGCCTTATTGATTTATCTTAATGTGTGCACATAAGTGAAGACCATTAATTGTCTCTTAATGTGCTGTGCTCTGAGAATGGAAAGAGCATGCGATTTGTCAGTACTATGTAGAAACTACGTCAAGAACCTTAACACTGCTGGGCAACGGTGGCGCACGCCTTTAATCCCAGCACTCGGGAGGCAGAGGCAGGTGGATCTCTGTGAGTTCGAGACCAGCCTGGTCTACA